>NC_065447.1:222484896-223097747 GCF_917563875.1 Diabrotica virgifera virgifera
TCGAAAACATATTTCATTTTTTTAAAAATTAATTGACCGTTACTTCCAGGTGGGGATTTAATTTTCGTCTTTAAATTATCTATTAATTTTACTGACTCACATAAATTTTTCTCTTGTTTTTCTAATAAGATAATTGTGGTAACTATTAATTTATAATTGTCATTGATATAAGCGAGTTCCTGTTTCAATTTGGGATTTTTTAATATTTTTTTTTGCTTCTCGAGTGGCTTCGGAAATATCATCATCAAATTCTGACATAACTAATTCTATTTCATTGCAGTGTTCAAAGTAAAAAAAACTGCTTCGAGCCAGGTTTCCCACCTTGTAATTACTGGTTTAGGTGGCAAAGGGACACCGGGAAGTCTTTCTTTATATATTTGCACCCTCAACGGAGCCTTTACAAAAACTTTTTTTATAAAATTTATAAAATTATTTACCAACGGAAACAGATTTCTTATTTCTTCAGCAATTCTATTTACCCCGTGGGCTACACAAGTGCAATGAATTAAATTAGGATAAAAAATCTTTAAATTAACAGCAGCTTTTAACATATATGCCGCAGCATCTGAAAGCATTAAAACTATTTTATTCACTGGTATAGGGTTGGGTAAAAAGAGGTTTGTTAAACTATCTTGTATAAATCGACTTATTGTTAAATTGTTTGTTTTTTCCAATTCATTAACGGCAACTAAATAAGGTTTTCTCGCAAAGTTTTCGTTCAAAATTCCAATCATTAAATTAGCTATATACCTGCCGCATACATCTGTCGTTTCATCCACGATAATATACAAAAAATTGCCCTCTAACTCCCGCTTAACTTTTGAAATACATTCCACATAACATTTTTCCACAGTATGTTTTCTCAATGTACTGTCGTCCGGTAAGGATTTATTAAGATATTTTTCGAAAACGCATCTAAAACTAGGGTTATTAACTTTATATAGAGGAATGTTGGATGCAATCATCATCTGGCATAAATCAAATTTAAATGCGTCTTCCTCCTTTTTTTTGAACTGCTTAAACTATCCCGCAGAGATATTTGGGCTAACTTAGAGGAATTTAATTTTTCCAAATTATGTTTATGAAGTGGGGTTCCACAATGCTGGTCAATAAAGTACTTTTTTCTACTTGAAATCAAAGAATTAAAAAAAAAATAATTAGAATTCTAAAACCGCTTTAGAATTTAGTTATGTTGTGGGACGAGAAAAAAGAGAAAAAATAAAACTTACCGATTTGCCGCATAGTTTACAAAATTCTCCATCTCCTTCTAGAGAAAGTTCCGAATAAGGTGCGATCCATAGCCTTAATTTAGATGTCATCTTTTCACACAAATTTCTAAAACGTTTTAAAACGTGTTCTTTGCTTTTCGGTATACGCAACAAAACTAAACTAGGATATAGTAATTTGTGACTAAACTCTGATACAGTAACCGACTGTACAACTGATAATAAACTAATAAAGCTTAGGGATTTCCAAATAGTTAACCCTCAAGTCTCGATCAGGTACATTTTCCTAGAAATCTGTTATATAAACAAACCATTGATATTTTATTATTGACCCAAAATTTTATTTATAGAATGGTTTAGTAATAGAATAATATCATGGGTAGTACCATGAAATTTTAAAAAAGGCACAAATAGGCGGAATTCACGAAAAAAGGAAAAAAGTGCAAAAAAACAATTAGAATTGGCAAAATAGGCAAAAAAAGGCATTTTGCCTATAATCCGAGCTTTAGTTATAGGGCATTGAAAGGAAAAGCGTGGGACGAGATCTTTGAATTATTTGTTCCTGATTTTAGAGAAGGTAACCCTATCGGAAAGAACAAATCCGGTAAGCAATATTTTCTCTATTTATATTTACGTTTTATTATACATTCTGAAGAGAAAGAAGACTTTCCTCGTCTGAATCCATCATTGAACTGAACAAAACAAATACTCACAATCTTGTTTGTTTATTTATGTTAAATAGTGGGGTTCCATTCTATGTTTAAAAAAAAGGTTTTATTGTTTGTTGTAGAAAACAAAACGATAAGATATCGGTTAAAAGAGGGTTGCAAGTTACCATGTTACATATATTTAATGTCATCATCTCCTTAAAAACAGGACCTCGTTCAATCAGTTGTAATGTGAATCTTACTATTTGTGAAAACCATGAATTGGATAAGAAAGATCCAGTAAAATTAAACCACGATAAAGTAAAGTATTAAATAAAATTACTGGTTTCAAAGAACACAACACTTTCATTCTTCGATATATATTTAATCTATATAGTCTTTTGAGTCCCTTTTACTTTTCAGTGTCGGGACCTTATATTTAATCGGTTAACCAAATGTAAATCGAAAGCTCATTGGTAACTAAATAAGAAAAAACAAACAGACTTTATTCAGACTCGCTCACTGGGTTTGGAGGCCAGGCAGGCTGTTTTTCTGCACCAGAACCAGAACCAGACGCTGTAATCAGTATTTATCGCCCCCGTAAATTGTCCGTTATATCTTTAATGACGCTACACTAGTATAAAGTACACCGCCAGAGTGTGTGGTCCGTAGATCTCGTGCTGTCTGAACAGCTATTCCACACTAAATACATGACAATTTATCTGCATTTCTATTGCTTTAATAACTATAAATTTAGATTGTAGGACCATCGACTTTGACGTTGACTGCCCGAATAAAAAGCCGGGATGTAGGTCTGGGAGTCATTTGCAGGTATTTTCTCGGCGCTCGTTTTTATTGCTACTTGCCGTTTACACTGAGAAACGTGATCGTCTTTTACGATTTTCTATTTGCAATAAAATTTGCTGCAATGTTGTCTGCACACATACTGTGAAGTCCCTTATTTTGATATTATCAAAGCATCCATCTGAGGTACGCTTTATTTTTTTAGGAAAACATAAATGTTTGGTGTTTTTAGACATTGGTGAGTAGTTATGAATTTTATTCATGAACTCATAAAAATTTATATCTAATTTATAATTGAATATCATATGTGGATGGCTTTTCTAGAAAAAGATCAATTTTATAACGACAAGCTGAAACATATTTTAATCGATAGATTATAGTGCAAATATGCTATGTTTGAAAATTTACACTTTTGGCAAAATTTTACTGTAATATTATAGCACCATATAGAGCCATTTTGTAACATCCTGATCATAGCAAGACCAGGGCATTAAGCAACACCACACTGCTGGGAGATACGAGGGGAGGAATTCCTCGAACATCCCTTAGGATATTCAGAAGAAAAACCTCCACCGTTTCATCCATCAGAATGGTGCTCTGCCCGACTGCTCAGCCCTGGGTTCGTTCCCTGTTCATTCTTACTTCACACTCATCCCAGAAAGGTACAGGAAATAAAAAGTCCACCAAATCATGCTAAATACACTATATTTATCGAAATAAAAAAATAACAAAAATCATTATAGTATTAGGTACAGGCAACAAAACTAATTTTCTTAAACTACGATAGAGACCCTGCTGGTTACCGGTATAAAAATTATTAAGGTAAAAAAAGTACACAGCTTTAATGCCTGGTTGCACCAACAGATCTTAAGCTCCAGCTTAGCTAAGCTCTACTTATAGATAGGGCCTCCTTGAGTATCACTTACGTTGCACCATAATTTTAGATTCTTACCTTATTATCAATTATATCTATTATTATATTATGGTATTCTTTTCGTAATATATTTTAATATATTATATTAATTCTTATGATATTCTCGACTTAAGCTTAAGATCTGTTGGTGCAACCGGGCATTAATCTTCCTGTCACACAGTTCTCAAGGGAGGTTCCCAATCTCTGCAGAACCTGTTGCTGCCGGTAGTTATGGGAAGTCTAGGGCTATCTTGGATAACTCATTCTTCTGATGCATCACGATACTGTGGGAGGTTGCGAGCGAGTTCTGCTCTCCAAGGTAGTGTGGCCTACACAAACCCCAAAATTAAATTTTACTTATAACTGGACCATACAAACACACCACTAGGATAATTAAAGTGCTTCTCAAACGATCAATGCAGAACTAGGTGTCAGACAAGGATGTATACCGCATGCACAATTATTTAACAATATGGGGTGCATATAATGAGAAGAGCGCTTGAAGAATGGGAAAGGAGCATCTGAAGTAATGGCCGGAAAACAAACGACTTGCATTTTGCAAATGGCACAGCTGTTCTTGCAAATAGTCAAGAAGAGTCGATTGATCATAATAGCGGATAGACTACATAACAATCACCCACAGATAATCACGATTGACGTTGCGAGCTCATACTTATATCTGCGATCACTGATCACAAATACAGAGTTGCTACAGGCAGAAATAAAACGTAGGTATGATCTAGCAAAAGTCGACATAGGAAAAATGGCCAAAACATGGAAGGACTCTCAAATTTCACGAGCTCTAGAAATGGGTATGATCAGCTACTTAATGTACCCCATACTGACATACGGATGTGAAAATTGGGGTCCCGGTGAATTCGTAACTATTTTAATCCCCCATCCTAATTACAGGCCAATTGGTAACTCTGGCCTTCAGGTAATTTTTCGGTAACCAATCAACTACCGGTGAATTCGTAACTAAATAAAGGTTTAATAATTTAGACTTGAAATAAACATATGAAAAATCTGTTTGCTTCTAAATTATCAAATGGATTTAAATAATTTATCATTGCTAAACATCTAAATATTGAATTTACAATTAATTGATAAAAACCAAGCTCGTGTAGAGCTATATACTTGTGTACTTGCTGAAAATAATATTTATAACACGTGTTAATGAAACACTATAATATTGTTTCAATTATTTTATTAAGATATTTCAATTTTTGTTATTTTTTAAAGGTACATATAATACAAATATAATGTTTTTCAGCAAACCAAGAAACATTCGGTTTAGATTTAAGGTATTAGATTTACTCAATGGTTTCGAAATTCACCTGAAGAAAGTTTCGAGTTGGCAGGTCAGGTAAAAGAAAAGTTACGAATTGGCCGGTGTACATTTTGATTTGAAAATTTTTGTCATTAAAAGTTACGAGTTGGCGCGTGTCCGAAAATTGGACCCTAAGACAAGTAGAAGGAAGAAAGATAGATGCCACCGAAATGTTCTGTTGGAGAAGAATGTTACGAATTTCGTGGAACTACCACAGAATAAATAATTTAATTCTAAATGAGCTAAAGGTCCGTAAATGTCTCTCCACCAAAGCCCATCTCCAACAATTAAAATACTTTGGACAACTTATGAGAAAAAACACAGAAAACATGGAAATACTTATTATCCAAGAAATACTTATTATCCAAGGAAAGGTAGAAGTAGAAGCCGGAAGATCACGAGGAATATCCCTAACAAAATGGACCGATTAAATTACAGGAATATACAAAAACTTATGCATGAGTTAAAAGAAATCTTTCGAGACGGACAGTACATGATATTACGATGACTAACTATACCTCCTCCGGGGATCAGGAGCAAAACAGGGAGAGAAAGTAGAAAGAGAGAGAGAGAGAGAGGAGGGATCTCATTCCTATAATTATTACAACACTCCATAAAAGACAGAAGAGATAAAAGTAAAGATCAAAGAATAAGAAAAAGAAATCCATAAGAATTTTATTGGAAGGTATAAAAGAAGGGCGTTGATGCATTTACGAGTTTTGTGAGCTTTCAATACATAAACGTTTTTTAAAATTGTCAGTTTGAAAAAATAACAAAAAGTTTATACTACTGCCTGTTTTTATTCAACAGTGCCTTTCATTCTGCCCCTAAGTTGTCATTCCATCTTTTCCTTGGGCGTCATATACTTCTCCTGCCTAACGGTGACTTGTCCATGGCTATTCTTATTATCCTTGATTCAGACATCCTTCTTATGTGCTCATTCCACTCTACTTTTCTGTTCTATACCCAGGTATTTATATTGTCTACCCCACGTATGCGTCTGATTTCCTCACTTCTTACCCTATCCTGTAGTCCTTTTCCAGAAATCCTTCTTAAGATCTTCATTTCGTTGGTTTCCAGATGTTTTCGTGTTTTGCTTGTATATGGTCTTGTTTCGGCCGTGTCAGTCATAACTGGCCTAATAACTGACTTATATATTCGGCCCTTTGTTTCCAATCTTAGGTGTTTGTTTTTCCAAATTGTGTCGTTTAAGCATACGGCTGTTCTGCTGGCTTTAATTATTTGGTCTTTTACCTCTTTTTCGATATTGTTGTCGGCTGATAGATTAATTCCCAGATATTTGAAAGTCATTACTTGTTGTATAATTTGATTGCCTAACTCCAATTTCCAAAAAAAAAATAATAGAACAAAACAGAATATCACAAGAATAGAGATCAAGCATCCTAATACCTCTCTTCAAAAAAGGAGACAAATCAGACCCGGAGAATTACAGAGGGATTAACTTATTAAACACAACATTAAAGTTAACAACAAAAGTGGTAACAAACAAATTGAATGAAATTATAACATTAGCAGAAGAACGACAAGGTTTTAGGTCGGGAAGGTCATGCACTGACGCTATATTTATAATGAGGCAAGTTCAAGAGAAATGGTTATAATACAGCAAACATGCATATTTATGTTTCGTGGACCTTAAGAAAGCATTTGACAGGGTCAAATTAAAGGACATTATCCACTTGTTATACTCGAGAGAGGTACCTCTGGGAATAATTAAAACGATAGAAAACATCTACCAAAACAATACAATAAAAGTAAAAGTGGAAGATGAACTAACTGACCCAATTGAAGCCGGCAATGGAATAAGACAGGGGGATCCCTTGAGTCCTTTATTGTTCAATCTGATCATGGACGAAATAATAAAAAAAGTAAGAACTAATAAAGGATACCAAATGGGAGAAAAACAACTTAAAATAATCTGCTATGCGGACGATGCAATACTAATCTCTCAAAGTGAAGATGATTTACAACGTATCCTGCAGCAATTCAACATAATCGCCAGAGAATTTAACATGTTAATTTCCTCAAAAAAGACAAAATCCATGGTTATAACAGCAGATCCAATAAGATGTAAATTGGAGCTGGAAGGTCAGATAATAGAACAAGTGATGGAGTTTAAATATCTAGGCATCACACTATCTAGCTACGGAAGGCTCGAAACAGAAGTGGAAGATTAAGTGATAATAATAATTAAGATAATAGAACAAGTGATGGAGTTTAAATATCTAGGCATCACACTATCTAGCTACGGAAGGCTCGAAACAGAAGTGGAAGATTAAGTGAATAGAGCAAACAGAACCGCAGGTTGCCTGAATGACACAATATGGAGAAATAAAAATATCGGAAAAGAAATGAAAGGCAGAATTTACAAAACAATCATCAGACCAATAATGACATACACTGCAGAAACACGACCCGACACAGAGAGGACATAAGGATTGCTCGGAACAGCGAAGATGAAAACCCTTCGAAAAATCGATGGTAACACTCTATGGGACAGAGCTAGAAGTACAGATATACGACAGAGATGCAAGGTGAAAAACATTAATAACTGGGTAAGAAACAGAAGAATAGAATGGAATGACCACATAAGCCGAATAACAACAAATAGGGTAGTCAGGACAGCGAGAGACGGTTCCCCAATAGGAAGACGATCAGTGGGAAGGCCACGAAAACGATGGAATGACAACTTACTAGAGGCACATTGAAAAAACAGACAGAGTCATGTCTATACAAAAAGAAGAAGAAGAAGAACTCCAATTTGCATCTTATTGGTTCTTTGGCAATTACTAAGCTTTTTGTTTTTTGGGCTGATATTTTCATATTCATTTCTTTTGCGTTAATATTGTACTCGTGCAATAATCTTTGTATGTCGTCTTCACACTCTGCTACTAACACGGTGTCATCAGAGTAACAGAGTATTTTTATCTCTCTATTGCCCATTTTGTACCCTCTTTTTTTCTTTACTTGTTTTATTATTGCATCCAACATTATGTTAAACAGTAGAGGGCTTAGTGAATTTCCTTTCCTGATTCCTGTGTTTATTTCTATGGGTTCTGTTATTATAATATCTGGGTTATTATAATATGTGGGTCTGTATAATTGATTATGTGGGATGTATTTACTAGGGAAAATACATAAGGATACTTTTAATTAGAATGACCCCAAAGTACGCCTTTGTGGCGACCCACACAGGCAAGAAGAAGAAGAACTGGTAATCCGCGTGCAAGAAACCTAATCTTGTCCCACGAGCGGCTTTTCATCATCCCGGCCGAGGCCTAATTGCTCACAACTGTATAATTAAATCGCTTCACAAACTCTATATACATGTACTTATTCCTCAAACTTGTCCATCTGTTAATTATTTTTCATTGTGTGCAGGACGAACGGTCTGAACGTACCAGACATGCTTTTATTAATAGGCCTGGATCCCGCGTACCAGAAAAAAATTTGTTAATAGCAAGCTGAAAATTTTTTAATACTTTAACGGTGACGAGTCTGACAAACTTTGTATACGGGAACACTGGAACAGGGGAAGTTTTATTTTGGAACAGGTGACAGGTTTCGAAAGTCAGACTAGGAAAACGTCCCATGTGTTTTGTCGGACAGAACTTCCAATTTATTTGTTACCCTTTCATTAAACTCTCATACAAAAATCAGACTGCTATTTATCACCTGTCATAGTTCCTGTCATTTGACATGTTCTACGTGTCGGACTTATTAAAATGCCCAACATATTTGTCGGAAAAACATTTTTCCATATAATATTGTTATGACAGTTCCGTAAATTGAACCTACATAGAAAAACTCGCTTGACGTAAAAGAAGAAGTAGTCACGTACGAGAATGTTCTGGATGTCATGGAATAACTCAGAAATGTCTGGTGACGTCCTGAACGCCAGAAATATACAGGGTGTCCCGAAAAGAATGGTCATAAATTATACCACAGATTTTTTGGTCAAAAATAGGTTGATTGAACCTAACTTACCTATATACAATAGTGCACACAAAAAAAGTTACAGCCCTTTGAAGTTACAAAATGAAAATCGATTTTTTTCAATATATCTAAAACTATTAGAGATATTTTATTGAAAATGGACATGTATCATTCTTATGGTAGGAACATCTTAAAACAAAATTATAGTGAAATTTGTCCACCCCATAAAAATTTTATGGGTGTTTTGTTCCCTTAAACCCCCCCAAGCTTTTGTGTACGTTCCAATTAAATTAATATTGTGGCACCATTAGTTAAACACAATGTTTTTCAAAACTTTTTTGCCTCTTAGTACTTTTTCGATAAGCTAGTGTTTATCGAAATATTTTGAATACTTTTCGAATCCACCATATAATTTGTATATGGTTAAGTACGATTATAGAAACCTGTTAATAATCTGAAAATTTATTTATAGTTTATATTTTTAGGTGTATTTTGAAAAAGAAGCCACATCGATAAAAGGTGACTTATCAAAAAAGACTAAGAGGTAAAAAAGTTTACTGTGTTTAACTAATGGTACCGTAATAATAGTTTAATTGGAGCGTACACAAATATTTGGGGGGTTTAAAGGAACAAAACCCCCATAAAATTTTTATGTAAACATATTAAAATAGAAGGCGCATCTCGATAAAAACTAGCTAATCGAAAAAACACTAAGAGGCAAAAAAGTTTTAAAAACGTCGTGTTTAACTAATGGTATCACAATAATGAATCAATTGGAACGTACACAAAAGTTTGGGGGTTTTAAGGGAACAAAACCCCCATAAAATTTTTATGGGGTGGAGAAATTTCACTATAATTTGGTTTTAAGATGCTTCTGCCATAAGAATGATACATGTCCATTTTCAATAAAATATCTCTAATAGTTTTCGATATATTGAAAAAAATCGATTTTCATTTTGTAACTTCAAAGGGCTGTAACTTTTTTTATGAGCAAATTTGTACTAAGGTAAGTTAGGTTCAATCGAACTATTTTTGGCCCCAGAATGTGTGGTAGAATTTATGACCAATCTTTTCGGGACACCCTGTACATATGTGTTTGACATTTTACAGTTCAGTTGTAATTCAGATTTTGAAGTTTGCAGTTATCAGTTTGTAATTTCTGTTGAGTTCAATAAAGATCTATTAAAGAAGTGTAACATTGGTGACAGCGGTGGGATTCAAGAGATATTAAAGAAGATTTTGAGAATAATTGTTTATGGTAAATACAAGATCCTCTAAATTAGAAAAAGAAATGGATACGTCCGGACCACCAGCATGGTTTTTGAAAATGGAAGAGGAAAAGGAGCAGCGTAGGGAGGTGAAGGAAAAACGTAGGCAAGAAGAGAAAGAAAATTAAGAAAAACGTAGGCAAGAAAAGAAAGAAAATGAAGAGAAGCGTAGGCAAGAAGTCGAAGAGATGCGTAGACAAGAAGAGGAACAGAAGGAGGAGGGGCGTAGACAAGCAGAGGTAGAAATTATGATTAGTTTGTCCCAAATTCACGAACATTTTCAGTTAGAGGTAAGTCGAATTACTAATAAAATAGATATATTAGAAGAAAAACAAAACTCTTTAGATAATAAAATAGAACAACAACAAAATTATTTAGACAACAAAATAGAGCAACAACAAAACTACTTAGACAGTAAAAGAGACCAACAACAAAACCATTTAGAAAATAAACTAGTAGAACAACAAAACGAATTAAAAACTAATTTAACAAACAAAATAGACGAACAACAAAATTATTTAGACCATAGTACAGTATAGAGAGGTTCCCTCTTTATACTGTGACCATAGACTAAGTACAGCAACAAGACGATTTAGAAAAAATAAAACAACAACAAAACGATTTTAAATTTAATTTAGAAAGACAAATAGTTGAATTAGATATAAAGATTAATTTAATACCCAAGCTTCTTTGCCTAATATTATTTCAGTAACTAATATCGAACCAGAACAGACAGCTTCATCAAATTACATAGTTGAACCAGCAATTAGAACAACTAAAATTTTAAAACCACCTACTTTCGATGGCCAAAAAGCATGGGAAACGTATCGTTTCCAATTTGAAGCTGCAGCCAGAGCAAATGGATGGACCGAGAAATAAATGGCTGCTTCTTTGGTAGTGTCACTTAGAGGACAAGCTGCAACTGTTTTACAATTTCTTCCTCAGGATGCAGTTAGTTATATGTCGCTCGTATAAGCTTTAGAGACAAGATATGGCGAACAGCATCTAAAGCAGGTTTTCCAGAGTCAACTGAAAGTTAGGTATCCAAAACATAACGAAAGCCTGCAAGAGTTCGAAGCCGATAAAAAAGATTATTGCATTTAGCGTACCCTCAGGCACCTAAATATTTTCTGGAACAAATCGGGATACAGGCTTTCATAGATGAACTACATTACTACATGATAGAGAAATGCAAATAGCTCTCAGATTACAACATAACACAACGCTAAATGAAGCACTAATCTCAGCTCTTGAGTACGAAGATCTTGGAAAGTATTTCCAGATCTCTCCCACAATTAAAAGAAATAAGATATACAGAAAATAAGCAAGACACTACCACAGATAACGAACAGTTTTATCCCAGATATTAAGCTTACTGCAAAATATTCAACAACAATCTCAAAATCAAAACATAAGATATTTTAATTGTGGAAGAATGGGACATTTGCAAAATAATTGCAGAAGTAAATTCCAGGCGATGAAAGAAGAATCAAATAATGAGACTAGAAGGTCGCCTAGTTCGACATCCAGAAGCCTGTCACAAAGTTCCACTAGAAGTGATGGTAGATGGTCACTAAGAAGCAGATTTCCTATAACTGACGATAGAAAGGAAGAAAATACACTCGAATCTGAAGTTACTCATTTGAAGGAGCAACTAGCGATTAGTAAAAATGAAATAGAAAGGTTAAGAGAACAGTTGACAATATTGCAAGAAGAGTGTAAGGTAATTCAAAATAATGCAAGAACTACACAGTCCAATCTGGAAAACAAATGTCAAAAACTGATGAAAGAGAAGAATGTGTTAAATAAACAATTACAAGAATTCCAAAATGCATTTAATGAACTACAAGTTCAAAGCCAACGTTAGCTAGCGCAAAAAGAGAATGTAACCGAAGAAGTTAGTCTGCGGATGACCACAGTTGAGCAGCAAGAAGATAATGACCAAACTTCTCTAGAAAACGTTAAGAAGAGTCAAAAGAAAGATAACGACTTAAGAGCTATACGAGATTGGCTTAATAATGGAGTAAGTCCTCTTTGGGAGGAAATATCTAAATACAGTCGAACTATAAAGGCGTACTGGGCTCAGTGGGAATCTTTGCATCTTTCGAATGGTCTGTTATAACGGAAATGGGAAAGTCCCGATGGAGTACGTATAGTTCAACAAGTGGTACTGCCGAAATCACACACTAAAAGTGTGTTGCAAGAACTTCATAGCAGCCTATCAGGAGAACATTTTGGAGTAAAAAGAACACTGGCCAGAATTCGAGACAGATTTTGTTGGATAAATTGTCGCCGAGATGTAGAAGCTTGGTGTAAGAAATGCGATTTATGTAACGGTAGAAAAGGCCCTAGAACAAGAAGTCGTGGTAAAATGGCACAATATCTTTCCGGTGAGCCTTTTGAACGGCTTTCAGTAGATATTCTCGGTCCACTCCCGCTGACAGAGAGAGGAAACAAGTACTTAATGGTTGCAATGGATTATTTTTCGAAATGGCCTGAAATTGCACCCCTTCCTAATCAAGAAGCGACTACAGTAGCAGAAGCATTTATAACACACGTCGTGTCAAGACATGGAGTCCCTTTAGAGTTGCATTCTAATCAAGGTCGAAATTTTGAATCAGAATTATGGCAATAATTAATGAAAATCTTGGGTATTAAGAAAACTCGAACTACGCCTCTCCATCCACAATCAGACGGAATGATCGAAAGACATAAATAGAACTATTTGTCAATATCTTTCAATGTTTGTTGTTGATAATCAAAAAGATTGGGATACCCTAATTCCTCTGTTCTTGTTAGCCTACAGACGTTGCGAACATGAAGCAACTGGTTATTCTCCATCGATGATGATCACCGGAAGAGAAATGAAGCTTCCTCAAGATCTTATTTTCGGAAGATTGCCTCCCTGCAAAGAAGAACCTTCATCCTTGACCTACGTTGAAAACTTAAAAGAAAGATTGGAAAAAGCCTACGAATTTGCTCGTAAAACTTTTAAGCTTCAAAGTGATAGAGCTAAGTCCAGGCTCGATATGCATGCTACTGGGACAATTTTCGAAAGAGGTGACCCAGTATGGTTATACAATCCCACACGCAAGAAAGGACTTTGTCCGAAACTTCAACGAAACTAGGAAGGCCCGTACACCGTCTTGAAGAAAATAAATGATCTAGTCTACCGCATCCAGTCTTCAGCTAGAAGTAAACCCAAGGTAGTTCATATCGAGAAATTAGCCCCATATCATGGAACTGATCCACCCTGTTGGCTTCAACCAGACCCTGATAGACCAGTTATCCGAGGCGAATAACTATAAAGGAGGGAGCAGTGTTATGACAGTTCCGTAGATTGATCATACACAGAAAAAGTCCCTTGACGTAAAAGAAGAAGTAGTTACGTACGAGAATGTTCTGGATGTCATGGAATAACCCAGAAATATCTGGTGACGTTCAGTTGTAATTCAGATTTTGAAGTTTGCAGTTATCAGTTTGTAATTTCTGTTGAGTTCAATAAAGATCATATTATAATACAGTATGCGGCAAAATAAACAGTACTGAAATGAATATTGCAATGTTTATGATTATTTACATATTTAGTATACATGATATAGCCTTGCAAACATTATTGACGACTACGCACGTTCCCGATCAAATGTTGGGAACTGTCAGATGTTAAAGATATCCTCTGACCAGTGGTGGATCTACGAGGATGATTTCCATATTTTCCAAATTCGTCTCTAATAACGTCCAAAATTAAAAGAAAAATTGTTTAAACAATAAAATATATTAGCTGTCATGAAACCGAAACCACAGAAAGACAAATTCAACCTAATAAACACTCTAGTTAGGAAAATTAAGTTAACTTAATGCCTAAGTTATTCTTTATGTCTTTTATGTAACCTGAGTTTATCTTTTTTATATCTTTTGGTTAGGTTTTCATTGGACGTTCCTCTCTAAGGCAAATTTCCCATTCCAAAGCAAATTTCTAGATCCGCCACTGCCTCTGGCATGAAAAATCTTTAATTCTAGTCTGCAATTCCGAAATGAGAGACGGTGGATCTATCTGACTCCTTCAGCTTTCCCCATATGTACGAATCTGGTGGCGTTAGTTCTGGTGAGTGGCAACTCCAAAAATGGTCGCGCAGTATTCGAAGAGACTCCCTGGCAGTGTGACAGGTTATCCCGTCCTACTGAAACCATTGTTGATTTTAATCTTGGACCGTTTTCGTGATCTTTTCCGTATGACCAAAAATAGTACTCCACCATAAAAAATTGTTCTGCAAATCTGAGAACCATTCTAAGGCATATAACATTATCACGACATTCACATACGTTATAACAACGTTCGGAAACCACTCAGTACGTGTCGGCGCCTGACACATACAAATTTGAGGCATTAGAATTTCAGTACTGTTTATTTTGCCGCACACCATATAAAGTTTGCTATAGAATAACAACCTGCTAGTTTTCATAATCATAAATTTGTCAGGATGACACGTTCTACAATTAAAATCATGTTTCACTACTAAAACGTCTGCTGTTGCAGTGTTCCCGTACATCAAACTTTGTCCAACTACACACCGTTCAGCTATTCACAAATTTTCAGCTTGCTATGAATAAACTTTTTTTGGTACGTTGGATCCAGGCCTAACATGCTTTTATTAAATGGACTTATCGTGAGAGCTGTAACGAAATGAGGATTTAAATTGCTCTGGCTAATTTTGAAGATCTGGTCTAATCAGAAGTGGGATTTCTAAGCGCTAAAAATATTAAATAAATTGAAAGATCGTGATTCGCTTTTCACGAAGCGACGATAGAATAATACTGTCGTTGACTTATTTAGTTAGTCAATGGGTTTGATTTTCCTCTATAAAGTCTTGCAGGTATATTACAGGTGCCTATATACAAGATGGTTTCAAAATAATCTGAAATAAGCTAAAAGCACCAGTTATGGGCCTCTTAAAGAGAGCATGTCGATATATTTATGAAATATTTTGACACTGTGGGCTATTATGACTATTTTTGACATCATGGAATTTTATTATTATTTCTACATGTTGCACAATTTTATTATGTTAATCTTTCATGTCTGAAGATATTTTACATGAGTTCTTTTGTAAATGTGCAAATGAACCATGTATTGGCCACATTGTCCCAGTTATTAACACAATAGTATAACTATAACAACAAATTGAACTTACGGGTTATGACAGTTAGAATTTTCTATGCAGCACAAGATTGATGGTCTAAATTGGTATCTTCAGCACCAAAACTGGAACATTAAAATTTGGCAAAAAAATATGCTATTTTCAGACGAAACCAGGATTTGTGCAAAATCAAATGACCAACGAATTCGTATAGGTACTGAAACGGGAGAAATACAAGCAAGAACGGAAACGACCAGATCTGTTCACAAATATAAGGAAGGAAGTGTCATATGTAACGCAAACCATCATCGCCCCAAACAATCTGGAACAACTAGAAGATATAACAATTCAAGAACTAGAACTAACGTTAAGAGAAAAGAAAAACAATAAAGCTCCTGGTCCCGGAGGTATTCCAATTGAACTCATCAAAAACAAAAAGAAATTTTAGTTGAAATATTTAACGGTTGCCTTTCAGTGGCGTGCCCTCTGAGTGGAAAAACTTCATAACTACCCCTATGTACAAAAAATGTGGTAGAAAAAATTGTAATAATTACAGAGGCATTAGTGTGACCAGCTCAGTTTTAAGACTGTACGGACGAATAATAAAAGAACAGATAGAAAATAGGTGGTAATATTCCGAAGAACAAAGTGGATTTAGGGCAGGTAGATCGTGCACAGATAACATTTTCTGCATAAGGCAACTACTAGGAAAACGTTCTGCTAGAAATCTAGAAACTCACATGGTATTTGTAGGCTTAAAAAAGCATATGATACCGTTCCCAGATAAAAAAAAAGGTAATACAACAAGCCACTTTAAATAGAAAATACATCCAAACAATAAAAGATCTCTATGCTAATGCAACAACAGCAATTAAAATTGGAACGAAACTTTCAAATACCTCTGAAACTTCGAAAGGCCTTTTGCAAGGATGCTGTCTGTCGCTCACTTTATTTAAAATTTACCTTACACATGTGTTAAAATATTGGTCTAGGAAATGCCAAACAATGTGAATACCAGTAGGAGATTCTTATTTGTATACGTTGGTATTTGCTGACGACCAAGTTGTGATTGCTGCTGATAAAGAAGACGCCAGTTACATGATGGGAAAATTAAAAGAGGAGTACCGAAAATGGGGTTTGGAAATGAGCATGGAGAAAACTGAACACTTTGTAGTCGGAGGTGATACTGAAGACTTAGAATTAGAAGGGAAGTAGGTACATAAAAGGATGTGATAAATTTAAATATTACGGTTCTATTTTTGACAAAAACTCCACATGCGATCAAGGTATAGAATATCGAATAAGTCAAGGAAGAAAAGCTATAAAACAGTTGAATGGCATTTGGTGGAGCAGAGGACTGCAAAATCAGACAAAGAAAAAAATCTACCAAACTATAGTGGAATGAATTGTCCTGTACAACTCGGAAGTGTGGGAAGTAAAAGACCGACAAAATAAAAGACTTCAAGCTTTAGAAATGGAACCGCTTAGAAGAACCTGCAGAATATCTAAACTACAGCACATCCCAAACGAAGAAATAAAAGAAAGAATGGAAGTAGAAAAGGATATTATAGACAGAATAAAACAACAAAGATTAATATGGTACGGACATGTCCAGAGAATGGGACCAACAAGATGGCCCAAGAAAATGATCCACTATGCACCACCCGAGAGAAGAAAAAGAGGCAGACCGAAGAGAACATGGATACAAGATGTAGAGAAAGCAACGAACAGTAGGCAACTCAACGAGGAAAATATTCGTGACCGAAAAGCATGGCGAATAGGATGCAGGAAACGGCGGATGCTGTAGAACACCATATATTGTTATATTTCTATTTGATATAAAAATTAAAATTTGATAATTATAAACAAAATTCACTTTAATATAAAATATTTTTAATTTTCTCAACCTCGGGCATATAAATTTAGAACAACCTGTATACAACAAATTGTTATATTTAATTTTAAGAAGTGATTAGAATAAGCGTACGAAACTCGGAACAATGTGCTTAGATAAACAAAGTGAATGACGCGTACCATTATCGTTCTTCTCGGAAGGTCGATCATTAGCCTATGCTAAATAAAACTCAGTGAAATAGATGATAGTTCATTATCGTTTTTCGCGGAAGGTTTCGATCATTAGCCTATGCTAAATAAGACTCATTTGAAAGAGAGAATAGGTCATTAAAATTTGTAAATAGTTAGAAAGTATTTTAGAATGGGAATTAAATATTTTCTTTTGAAATCCATTAAGCATATTTAGAAAGATTAAAAATTGGTTTTGAGGAATATTACGAATGAGAGTTGGTGGTGGAAGATTGATTTGTGAATTTGGAAGGGATATTTAGAAAGTAGGGGAATGAATGACAAAGTGAGAGGAGAATGTTTTGAGCTGTCGAGAAGTGAAGTCGAGTAGTAGACGGTAGTGTACGGAGAGTGAGAAAGCCGGTAGTTCCGTGAGTGTGGAGTATCTATCGTGGAACGAGAAGTAGGCCAGGTCGAGAGTAAAAGAACCTCCTTGAGCCAAGAGTGTCCCGGTAGCTGATAGCAGTTTCGAAAAAGGTAGAACACAGCATCACGACAAAAGCAGGAACGAGAGCTATTCGAGCTAGTTTTTCAAAGGAGAACATTACTGGAAGCCAGGACGAGGTTTGATCGCAGCCAAGGATAGCAGGAAACGGGTCTTGTGTGAGGACATTTTCAGTTCACCAGGAAAAGGTCAGTCTCATTTGTTTGGACATGAATGTATGGGTTTTTCGTATTAAATTCCACATAAAAAATTGAATAACATAATCAATAATATCAGAAAAGCTTCATCAAAGTTAAATAGAGTTGTTCCTAATAACTCCTAATAGTTAAATGTTAATAAAAACTTTCAATTGAAAACCAAAAGGAAATAAGATTCCCATTTGTAAGTGTTATGTTTAAGAATAATAAGAAATAGCAAATATTAAGCATTGATTGCCTTTTAAATAAAATAAAAAATATTTTGATTATAATTGTAACCCATATGTGTATTTTTTTTACTCTTTTCTTTTCTATCCCGATTAGGAACCATTAAGAAATATTTGAAGCCACGAAAGTAAGTAATTAATTTATAATTCGCCCTGAGATTGAAAACATATTGATATGTGATCTGGTTAATTAATTAGATTAGTATTAATACATTGATTAAATTAAGTGACATATAAGAATATTATCTCATATCAATAATCAAGATCACATCAATATATAAGTGTCATGTTCTGGGGAGGAATTATGTTCGGTGACTTCGGTGACATCAATTTTCATCCAACTAAATTCAACTATATGTATGTATGTTGATTTGGTTCTGGTTCTCTCTAATTAGACTCTGGAGAGGTACAACGGTAGAGAATTTAAGTTTCATGCATGATAATGCACCTCCACATACGAGCAGGGTAACTACAGACTTGAAGCAGAAGATATTACTGTACAGGAGTGGCCTGCTTACTTACCCGACCTTAACCCTATTGAGCATATTTGTGCGATGTGTTTAAAAGAAAAATTAGAGCTCGCCGGGAAAATTCACAAAACACCGCACGACTAGTATTAATAATAAAGTAATTTGGTTACATATTCTTAGAAAAACGTTTCCTTTTACAACTAAACTATCGTATCAAATCAATCATTGCAGTTGTTGTAACATTTTACTTAAATAGCTATTGAAAAATCCTTGCTCCGTACGAAATCAGCCTTGATATGTTTACTGGCAATTATCGTTATCTGTGTGAAAACGTGTAAGCAATGAAATTAAATCTCAGATATCACTGGGCAATATTAATAATATTAATTAACTTTTATATTTTGTCGTAGCGCCAAGCTGTGAGGGTATCGGTGGAATCGATTAATTAATATGATTGTTTTATCGATTTATTAAATTTCATTTGGCGCCAATTAAGTAAATTTCATACATTTTAAGACCAGAAAAAAATATCACTAGTTTATTTGCCTGGTAATGTCATACTAATACACTATGTTTATATGAAAGGAAGGTGTTAAATATACTTATATTATTATTTATTTAATTATTTATTCTATTTACCTCTACCATATCAGATAAGAGCATTACTAGTTCAGGGTAATAAGGTTTTTTCCATTAAACTTGAACAGCCAGGGTACTGAAGAGTTTTTTCGACAGGTAATAAATAATACCTATAAGAGCGAATTGTAACTATTTCCTACGTAGGATCTGGCGGCCATTTTTATTTATACAATATTAAGTGTCAAAAATGGCATTTTTCATTTTATTCAAATCAATGGAAAACAGGGAAACTTATGGTTTTTTTAGTGCAAATATCTTCGATATTATGGAAAAAGCTTTAAAATGACGTATTACAAAGTTTAATATACTCATTTATTGTTAATATAATTGCGAAAAAAGGTCGGAATTGCAAAAAAAATTATTTGCGCAATAACTTGTAAAAATTAGTATATAGCTTTGAAATTTTTCTCAAATAAGGGTTCTTTGGTTCTTAATATGTATAAAAATTTCAAAGCGATTCATTCAATTGTTTAAATTTTATTTAAATTATTTATCCCAGAGAGCATTTTTCTTTTGCAATAACATAAGTCAGAAAAAAATTATGTTAGAACCATTCCACAGGTGTCAAATAAAAGAGCATGTATATTTTCAACTTGGTTTAAAAAAAGTGAATAGAAAATGCATTTATTAGTAATAAATAATTATGCAAAAGTATCGTAAATCTTTCCTTATAAACTTTTTATTTTGTTATATAAGAAATTATATATATTTATTACAATTTTTTATCTTTTAATTATGATATAAATAACATTACTTGGTAGTTGTGCACTTAAAACAGAGTAAAAAATTTAATTTTTTTGGAAAAAGTTATTCAAAAAGTTTATAAAGAAAAATTGACGATAATTTTGCTTAATTATTTATAACTAATAAATGCATTTTTATTCACTTTTTTAAACCATGTTGAAAGTGTAGCTCATGCTCTTTCATTTGACACCTGTGGAATGGTTCTAACGTCATTGTTTTTCTGACTTATGTTACTGCAAAAAAATGCTCTCTGGGAAAAACAATTTGAATAAAATTTAAACAATAATTGAATAAATCGCTTTGAAATTTTTATCACATATTAAGCACCAAAGATTCCTCATTTGACAACAATTTTAAAGCTGTACACTAATTTTTACAAAGTTATTGCGAAAATATTTTTTTTTGCAATTCCGACTTTTTTCGCAATTATATTAATAATAAATGAGTATATCAAACTTTGTAATAAGTCATTTTAAAGCTTGTTCCATAATCTCGAAGATATTTGTAATAAAAAAAAATCATAAGTTTCACTGTTTTCTGTTGATTTGAAAAAAAAAGGGGAAAATTCCATTTTTTGACAGTTAATTGCTTATAAATAAAAATGGCCGCCAGATCCTACGCAGGAAATAGTTACAATTTGTTCCTATAGGTATTACCTGTCGAAAAAACCCTTTAGTATCCTGGCTGCTGAAGTGTCACGAACAGGGTATATTTTTGTCTTATTACCCTGGCCTGTACTCTTTGAATATAGTCCTTTCTTTTTCTCCATCGTTCTCTATCATGGACTATTTGCATATATAGGTATGTATGTATATACCTGTCCAAATTGTTGTTTAATATCATCTGGATATATCTAAGTTGTGGTCTTCAATGTCTAAACATTTTATTCCATCTGTCCTCCTAGCTCTCTCTGTGCATGCCAGAAAACTTTGACTTTGGTTTCCAACAAATTACTAATTGCACATCTTTCATTAACGATTACATATTTATACAAAATTTAACGAGTTCGGCCAACCTGTTATAGCCAATAGACCATCAATTTGGTCTTGATATTCCGAATGGTCTTCTATCAAAGTGACATTGAAATATTGTAGCGTTTTTCCACTTTCCCAATCATAAAAATTTCCTAAAAAATTTAAATTTGCATCTTCGAAGGAAAGTACTGTAAGAACCAAATATCCTGCTGGGAAAATTTCACCGGCTAAAGCAGACCCGCGTATTATCTGGGAGAGTTTGAGAAATGGGATTCTTTGTGATTTTGGCGGGGAGCCAAGGCACGCAGCTAAGCGTCGCTTACTTTAGGACACATCCGCCAGAAATAGGAGTGGAATAATTTGGAAGTTTTTCAGCTTATATTTTTGAGAAATCTGTTATATACTGGGGTGCAAAATTAACCGGACACCTTAAAAATGGGTAATTTTTGATATCTCGAATTTCCTCAACCTGTCGTCTGATTTAAGTGATTATTTTGATGTGTTATAGCCATATTCTATAACAATATCGCTGTAATAATATTGTTGCTAAACACGTAAATTTTCATTGTATACCAGGCGAACCAATAAAACTGTGTTTTGTCTCAAACTTCGCATCACCCTGTGGAATAATCTAGCATATATAAAATACTCAAATGAAAACCCAACTATAGCGTAAGGTTTTCTTAACATTCTGTTTTTTGATTCATTCGCTTATGTTGGACCATAAAAAAGTTAGGTACTTTAACAATTAGCCCTGTTTTTCATCAATACAGGGTGTTTTAAATAAGTCTGGCAAACTTCAAGGGGTAATTCTATATGAAAAAATAATGACAGTTTGCTTTATACACCTTTGTCCGCAAATGCTTCGTTTCTGAGATAGAGGATGGTGAAATTTTTCTTACAAACTGACGATTTATTTGTTGCTTTAAAACCGGTTGAGATGTGCAAATTAAATTTGGTGGATGTTAAGACGTAGTTATTGTACATTTTTTGACATACAAGTAAGATTTTAATATTCACCAATGGTGTACATACGGGTAATGTAAGCGAATGAATCAAAAAACAAAATGTTGAGAAAATATGAGACTATAGTTGGATTTTAATTTCAGTATTTTGTAAAAGGTAGAATATTCCACAGGGTGATGCGAACTTTAAGAAAAAACACAGTTTGATTGGTACACCCGGTATACAATGAAAATTTAACTGTTTATCAACATTACTATCACAGAGATATTGATAAAGAATAAGGCTATAATATATTAAAAAAAACACTTAAATCGGACAACAGGTTTAGGAAATTCGAGACATCAAAAATGACCCATTTTTGTACGGTTAATTTTGTACCCCAGTGCAGTTTCCTTAATTTCTAGTTTATCTCTTACTATCAAGATTATAAAACATGCATGTTTAGCTTCTTGATTACAGCAGCAAAGCTAAAGCAGTGCCCGTCAATTAATCCAGTTACTCGCTGGGATGCTGTTCGTACAGTTTATTCGCCATCAAATGATTCCGTAAGACTGTAGCGTGTATAGTGAAATAATCAAAATGCACTGTATGCTTTTTACCTACTTTTATTTATTTATGTCAGAGTTATAACTAAACAAAAGAAAGAACATTCACCGACTAGATGCTCATGCTGAATTCACCTCTTTAAACAAATACATGACAAAATATTAGAAGTTTTATTTCTCCGGAAAAAAACGTCGAATTGTTTTAGGCAGACAGTCGCTACGGCATTCATATCGATATACATATATGAGGATGGATTAATATTAATATATTTATCCCATGATAGATAAAAAAAACTTCCCCATTTTTTCTCGATATTCATTATTGCCAGGGGTAATTTATCCGGTTTTTCACAGGTTATTACTTTAAAAAGAAAAAACCGGTCAAAGTCAAAAGTCAAAATTTTATTTACGCATATAGCATTTACAGAGTAAGTAGGTATAAAACAACAATAATTATAAAAGTACAAAGGATAGTTATAAGTATAACCTATATAGTCTTACAAAGTTAAATCATTAGAATATACATACAAGTCAAAATATATTAAAAGATTACTATAACAATAACAAGATGTCGTTGTGACTAGATTTTTTTTCAATAATTATAAAAACACTGAAACATATATATAACAAAAAGTTTGGAGGTAACAAATTTGAAATCAGATTACATATTTAATAAATAAGACACATTTTACCATAATAATTTTAACATTAATTTGATAGAAACTTTTTTATTTTACCACTAAATTTATTAAAACCATCATTAAATAAATCCAAATCACACTTTGTAACATTTCATTTGTTAATTTGCTCATTCGACAAATAGGCGAGTTAATGCCATAATTGGTTCTATGAAACTCAATGTTAAGTAGTTGGCTATTTCTGGAATTAATAGATGGAACACGCAGGCCAACAGCTGCCAGGAGATCTGGGTCATCAATAATATTATTTATGATTTTATATATTGTACAAATATCTAAATAGTTCCTTCTGGTTTCCAAAGGGGTTAAATTCAAAAGCCTCATGATGTCATTAACATTTATCTCTTCATAAGGTATTTTTAGTTTGTGACCTATTCGTCTCAAAAACTTTCTCTGAACTCGTTCAAGTTTTTCTTTGTGCACAGTGTAATATGGATGCCATATAGGTGCTGCATATTCTAGAATTGATCGCACTAAGGAACAGTAAACTTCCTTTAAAACAAATATATTGTCAAAACATTTTAATGTTCTAAAAACAAACCCTGACAACCTCATTGCTTTATTTGTAATCAGATCAATATGGTTTGAGAAATTTAATTCACTATCAAACCATACACCAAGATCTTTTATTAGGTAACATCTTTCAAGGCCTACCGAATTCAGAGTGTAATTGAAAAGAATAGGTTTTTTTATTCTGCTAAATGTAATGATTTTACATTTATTTATATTTAATGTTAGATTAATAATATTACACCAATTTGAGAAGATATTTAGTTCTCTTTGTAAGTCTAGACAATCATTTGGAGACTTGATGATGTTCAGTATTTTGACATCATCTGCGAAGGCCTTGAATAAATACTTATTAAAAACATTCTTGATATCATTAATAAATACATTGAATAATAAACTTGATAAGTGACCACCCTGTGGAATTCCAGAAGTAACAATGATTTCAGATGAGATAAAGTTCTTCATTTTCACAACTTGTTTTCTTTCTTTAAGGTTACTTTGAAACCAATCAAACATTGATCCATGAATGCCCAAGGCAGACATTTTTCCAAGTAAGATATTCTGATCAATTTTGTCGAATGCCTTAGAGAAATCGGTATAAGTTACATCAACCTGGTACCCATTCTCCAAGGCACCTAACAAGATATGCTCATAACTTAAAAGATTAGAAACTGTTGACCTACCTTTGGTGAAACCGTGCTGTTCAACAATAATAATATCTCTAAAAAGTGGATTTAATTTATCTGCCACCATTGCTTCGAAAACCTTTGGAATAAGTGAAGTCTTAGATATAGCTCTATAATTTTTAATATTTGACTTATCTCCATCCTTATAAACGGGTGTAACAAAAGATTGTTTCCAAACAGCTGGAAATTTTCCAGTTTTCAAGGATAGGTTAAAGATTTTACACAAAACTTCTGAAAGGACATATTTACAGTTCTCTAAAAACAATACTGGCAGATCATCCGGACCCTTACTTAGTGATGGTTTCAATTTGATTATTCTATCAAAAACATCCAACACAGAAAGTTCCATACCACCAATATCTGAAAAAAATTTTATATCTAAAAGACATGTGTGTATCTTCATATTCCGAGAAAACAAATGCAAAATGTTCAGAAAACAACTCAGTTATTTCCTGGGGATCAGTTGTCTCTCTTTCAGAAAAGAACATACACTGTGGATACTCCAGAGAACCCTTTTTTGAATTTACAAACCGCCAAAATTCTTTTTTGTTACATAGTTGGGACTCTAAATTTTTTAGATAGTTCTTATATGATGTTTTTGATAATTCTCTACATTGAGATCTTATGTAAGAGAATTTTAAGTAATCTTCATAGGAACTTGTGCTTTTGTATGTTATATGAGCTTTTTTCTTTTCAATAATAAGATGTTTTAATTCGTTATTCATCCATCTTGAGAATTTTGGGGATTTGTATCTAGATCTAGGTGTAAAGGTATCAATAATATAGAATACTATGTCATAAAATTGAGATACAACAATATCGACATCTGCTTCCTCAGAAATGAAACTCCAATCCACACAAGGCAGATGATAATTTATTTGTCTAAAATCAGCACATTTGAAGTTTTAATAATAATAATCACTAAGCAATGGTATTGAAGCATCAGATAGAACAAAATCTAACTCAAAAGCTGGGTGCGGGTCATCCAATTTTAAAACAGGTTTATCACTTATGACAACATGTACATCCTTATGGTTGGAGAAAAGTAGATCCAAATAGTTGTTATACCTGTTTGGAATGTCTATATTTTGATATAATCCAAGGTAAGCAGCACAATCAGATATAAAATTAGCTTGTTTAGTTATTATTCCACAAGGGATCGAACTATTTTCACAACTTATCCACTTTATCTTAGGTAAATTAAAATCACCCCATAATAGAATGTCAGTAATTTCCATTTGCTCAACAACATTCATGACAGATAAACAATATGTCTCATAAGTTTCTACATTTGAATCACCAGGTATGTAGGCATTTCCGATAAGTATTTTATGACAACCAATACTTATCAACACAAACAAATGTTCAATAGTGTCAACTGTAGTATTAAGTATACGACAAGACAATGTGTTTTTAACTGCAATAAGCACCCCACCTTGTGTTACACGTCTACTGGTTTTCTCAGATCTATCACATCTAAAAATTTGATACCCATCAAGACCCAACTCGCTAGTCAATATACTTTTTTCTAAAAATGTTTCTGTCAGCAAGACAATATCAAAGTTTTCAACAAGTACATTGCACATAAGGGTATGTAGTTTTGTTTTAATACCCCTTACATTTTGGTAATAAAATTTTAAATATTTATTGCATTTCTTGGTGTATTCTGAAAATTTGCAGGTTTCGTTTGTGTTCTATGATGTTCTCGAAAATTGAATGGTCTAAAAATTACATTTTCTGGCCAAAAATCACTAATATTAATTGTATTATACAATGTTTCACAGATTCCTATCTTGAAGCTCTTGGAGCTTGCTTTGGATGGTAATTCTTTGACAACTAATTGGTTTACATTGGATATTTGTGCATTTTGTTTAATATAGTCAAAAATTATTTGTTCAGTGGCATTGGCATCAATTCGGCCTATGAATAGCCATTTTTTCCCAGGAACGCCTTTAAACAAAATTCCAGTGCTACTGGCAGATCCTTTAGTAACTAATTTGGTAAAAGTACTATTAGTTTGTTGTTTATTTTTGGGTGGCTCAATGATCTTAGGTAAAATTGTGCCTGCTATTGCATTACTAACAGCTTTACTCACCTGACTGCTTGTTATAATGTGGTTATCACTCATGTTTTCGTTCATAACATGACTGTTGTTTTGATTATGAATCTGTAAATTCATTTCATTGGTAATATTTTGACTTTTTGAAATTTCATGGTTATGTTCTCTATTCTTCTTTTTCTCAGTATTTTCGGGCTTAGCAGTCCTTAAGTTTTCATCACCTGATGTTGACATTAAATGTTGGGTTTTCTTTTTACAATGTTGGTGAACACTCAAACTTCCTATTTTTTCATTACTCTCAGATTCAGTGTGGCGGGAACTTTTGGGATTCTTAACCTCACTTTTACGCACATTTTCCAATTTTTCTTCCAAAAACACTATTTTATCTCTTAAGAGGTCGTTTTTTTCTTGCACTTCCAACAACAAAATGGACAAAAAGGCATTGGAGTCCTCTAGTAACTTGTACCGGTCCTCTAGGGTGATATTAGCATTGTTATTATCGTTGCATTTAGGACAAAGCGCCAAGTTGTAATTTATAACCCTAAAGCCTTTTATTCTCACAACACAATAGCTATGGTATGTAGCTTTACACTCATTACACGTAACAGCAGCTTTTATAGCTCTTTTACAACTTTTACACATATGTTTTTCGGATTTTTCGTCACTTTCATTAACAACAGCAACTTCACTGTCCGCCATCTTGGACTCTTCTCACCTTGGACCCGGTTATAACCGGGACAAGAAAACAACCGGAAAAACCGATTATTGCGGAGTAAAAAACCGGTTTTAGGTTATAACCGGTAGGTTTTTCCCATCCCTACAGGGAACTATGCACATATTTAAATGAGTGAAAGAAAATTGAAACGAAAGCCAAGTCATACAAGCTTTGAAAATACACAAGAAGAATGCAGGGAGGCAGGGTGATCTAGAGAGAGAACTCTAAGCTCTAGCAGAGAGCTCTAAGTAAGAGCGGCAAACATTCCATCCGGATTGAAAAGCATCGATGATGATGATGATTTTGAGAACGATTTTTAAAGTGGAAAACGAAACGTGAAATAAACTTATTTTCCGCAAATCGCCAGGAAATTTTGACATTCCTGTCAAAATTTCTTGAAGAAAAAGTCAGGACTTCCTTACTGTAAGGAAATGTCATTTCCTTACTGTAAGGAAATGATATTTCCGTACAGTTGTTAGTGTTCTACATAAATGATAGAATATTAATTCTCAATACGTTTCCATAGTAACCCAAGTAATTTTATTAGGAATTTCAAAGCACCATTTATTTGGGAATAAAATTATCGCGTTTTTTTTAAATCAATCAATATCTGTCGAATTTTAAACGATTTGCGGAAAAATAGTATGTTTACCTCGTAGGAAAAGCCACATTCCTGGACTCTGTGTTGCTAAGTCTCGGCTTGCGCCTCGACTTAGCAATCTTCACAGTCGTCCAGGAATGTTAAGCTTTTCCTACCCGGTAAACAATGTACTATTGCCTTATTCCAAATTCCAAAGAAAAATAGTAAATTACATTAAGAGACCATAACAAAATAGCTTCAGAACAAGAATAATTAATATTATTTACTAAAAGTAACATAATTTACCAGAAAAATTATTAACAATATGCGGAGATACGGAGATAAGAGACGGAATTCATCTGAATAGATCATATAAATAAAGAAGATGCCTTGAATTGTCAAGGTCGTTCGATATGAGTGCTAATTAGCGTTAAATTAAATAGCCTAAGAAAAGTATAACAGGATGTAGGAATTTAATAGCAGTTATTTGAAATATTAACAATATGGATTGAATTGAACACGGGAAAATTACTGCATTTAATTGCAGGTTATGTGGCGTCTACAAATCAGGGTCGGATCGGAATGAGATAATAATATGGTTTTTTTCTTTCATGACATAATTTGCCGTTGATCAAAGTAACTAATTGAATCTTTGTGTAGAAAAGGAAATTACCTGTCTTATATTTTAAACTTTTTTCTGCTATTAAAAAAGATGGGTTTGTTTTTACGTATAGACACAACATTACGAGAACCGGGTTCCTAGTCATAATTACTTATAAGGTATTTTTATTCTTATTTATTTTATGGTTTTATGACCAAGATATTTCAGTTTTCTTTTAGTACGGAATACTGAAAAGAAAAAAAAAGGATATAGAAAACAGACTGAAGGAACTGTAGAAGTATATCACACACTGAACCAAAAAAGTACGTAAATATAATGAAAAAAACATTGATTCAAAAACGGGGAGCATTAATTTTCGTCCAAAGATCAGTAGGGGAACAAGGGGCTTGTTGTAACAGGGGTAAGTAGTAACACGGCTTTTTCATAGGTTATTTGACCGTTTTTAACTAATTTAGCTGGCTCAATCTCATTCTCTTATCGCCCTGCAAATGACACCGTCTAGCCAGTCATCCTCCCGTAGTTGCAAATAGTAGTTTTGTGCACGAGCTTCAATTGGATGAGTTAATATAAAATTAGACACTCATAAAATTTTGGCTATCGCTATTGTTTTAAATGGAAATGAAACTTTTGGTGTTCATTTCTTTTCTAAATTTAGTTATTCTTTGATGTTGCTTAACATTTTTACGATTAGGAAGATATTTTTACAGTTATTTTAATAAATATACAAAATTGTGCTACGGGGTATGTTGTAACAAAACGTTGGGGCTTGTTGTAACATGTTGTAATATGGCTTCGTATATTCTGAAGTGAGCTGAAATATATTTTGGATTAATTCCCATGAAGATGCGAAAACTCTCTTACCAATGTGCCATGAAACTCAGTGCTAAGCAACTTCTTTCTTATTGGTATCAAAATTATAGAGTTGGTCCAGATTGGGTTCAAAATGTTATGCGTTGAAATTAACATTTATATTTAAGAACACCGGAAGCCACGCTATTAAATCAAGCAACATCTTTGAAAAGGAGCAACGTTCTTATTTTCTTCAAAATATACCAAAAAATTTAAATTATCGTACTGTTACAACCTGTTCCAATAGGTGTTACAACTAGCCCCAAGCGTAAGGTAAGTTGTAACACTGCAATGTTTTTCGTAAAATGCTAGTTGATTAAAAAATACCAGTCTTTTTAACTTTTTTTCAGTTCGATGTAATTCAGAAAGAGTTAAACTAGCGTTGAGTGTTTAATTAGTGATAATTGGGAAAATAGCTGTCAAGATATACTTGATTTTATGAAAATTGTTACAACTAGCCCCCTCCTCCCCTATCATTGGTCCAATTTAAGTAGATACATTAACTAATGCTCAAAAACATTAATTTTTATAAATTAGTACGTTCATTCAATGTACTTTCGTATTCAATGTGTCGGTACATTGAATCAATGTATCGGTACATTGAATCAATGGATCGGTGCATTGAATCAATGTATCGGTACATTAATTCTTAACTCGAAAGTATATTGAATGAACGTACTAATTCATAAAAATTAATGTTTTTGAGCATTAATTAATGTATCTACTTACATTTTACCAACGGTACTGATCATTGGACGAAAATTAATGCTCCCCGTTTTTGAATCAATGTTTTTTTCATTATATTTACGTACTTTTTTGGTTCAGTGAATGTCATCTTCGTGTATATTTGTATATAACATACAAATAGTTAATAAGTAAACAAAATGACGACTTAATATCTACAGAATTATTACAAATATAGGTTGAAGCAACGATTTTTTGCCGATTCTCAAACTAATGTTAAGTAATATCTATAAGTTTAAAGAAAAAAAACATATATTTTTAATTAACACAAACAACTTTTTATAATGTAATTTGGAAAAAACTGAATAACTAAATATAACAGAAATTGATTCTTCTTATAAAATATATAAAAATATATGAATATTATATAAAAAATGTATACCTGATATCGTGAAAATAAATACATCTACAACAACATCTTCATAAATACAACATCTCTTGGGATTAATTATCACCACCCATACAAAAAACAAATGGTTGAATGGCATTTTTCTTTGATTTCAAAAATCTAATATGATCTTCGACTTCTTGCTGGGTCTTCCCGATGTAAGAATGATTACTGGAAATCTCTGATAGTATATTTTATTAGTTCGTACAAAATATCGATGTAGAACCCAAAGAATAACTGCATGTTAGCCATCTACAATTTATATGAATAATTATTATAAAAAAAATAAATCTAAATAGTGAACATAGTTGTATTTTTGAGTATCACTTTATAGAAATATTTTAATTTATCCTGAAAAAAAATTGCTAGATGTTGAGATGTTTATTTTTACTTTGATAGATACTACCGACTGCAAGAGTTAATATTTTTCAATTATTTACGGTTTAATCACCTAAAGATTTAGTTTACTAATCTTTTATAAGATTATACCATTTAGAAATATTTTCAAATGGTTCATATTTTCTTTTACCTATGTATCGAATTAGCTTTTGAAAAATTTACAGAGAACAAAAATTAATTAACACTAAATATGCAGGATTGAATAATGAAATAGGTAGGTACTTACATTCCGTAATGTCTTCATGGGTAATCTTTTCAATTAAAAATTTATTTGTTTTATTCTTGATATGACTTTCACACCGAAGAAAGGAGATAATTTTTTCGAAATTATTGCTGTCCCATCCATCAATAAGTCCATTTCCATTTCCAAATGCCACTCCAAGTTCCATATCAATCTGCAAAAGTGGAAATAGAAGTACAACTTATTTTTATAGAAATCCAACAAAATAATTTATAAATAGTTAAAAATATATTAGTGTAGGAAACAAAGGTTGAACCTTGCAAAATGGACACAAGTCCGGTTCTATTTTTTTTCTGGTATATCAAGGGGTGCTTATTATAAGACTAACTTTTTCTGAAAAAATTTCGCCCCGGAACCTCCCTTTTCACCCCTTTAAAGGGGGTAATTTGTGGTTTTTGCGGAACGTAGCCCTTACTGTAACTTTTACAAAAAATTTCTTTTACAGAAATATGAAGAGAACTATATTTTTTACGATTTATTTCCAACACCATCTCTCTATCATCCACCGTTTAGCGGGGGTGGCGCCCTAAAGTTGACAAGTTTTTAAAAAAGAAGTTTTTAAAAAATATATATTTTTCCCTAACTGTAACGGAAATTAAGAAGAAATCCTGCGGCAAATATTCACAAATAATTGACTCATTTTTTGGTATAGGTTTTACTTAAGGGTAATTGCCCTTTTTTTAATTACAGGGTGTTACATTTTAAAAAACCTCTTTTTATACCATCTGAACCGTTTATGCTAGAGTAAAAAGACTTTCAGCGATTACCCATGTACTGGTGCTATTTACAAATTTGTATAATGCACCCCCATTTTTTCCCCGGAACCACCCAAAAAAAAGAAGAATTAATAAATAAATTGATTTTCTTGGAATCCTTCACACACAATGCCCTTTATTAATATGCTTCCTATATCATTTTGTGGACGTTATTATTACCCATGTATGAACACCAAAAGCAATTTCCTAGTGCAACCCCTGTAGCAAAAGAAAATAAATAAAATGGGGGGTTAAAATTTTTTTTTTGTTTTTTGCTTTTTGATCCATATGGGCATATGCTTCATCAACAGTGCTTTTCAAAAATATATATGGTTATTGCAACATCTTTGCGAAAACCACCCCTATCCTTGAAAATATACTGCAGAAACTACCCCTATCCCTTGGCGAGCATGTTTTTACGATTTTCTCATTACCTATGTATTCTTTTTAAACAAAACTTGTACAAGGTTAAAGACCACCATTTACTCTAAAAATTATGTCCTATTCATTTTTTCGTATAAGCAACCGTTACGGCACAGTGGCGCCGTAAACCTAATATATGCTTTGGCGGGCTCCAGTTTTTGTTTTTTTTTTTCGTTATCTGTTCGTTTTATTGATAAAGTACTTATGCAAAATAAAACAACACAGTGTAACCTACAAATTATGACTTATGCACATTTTACATTCTTTGCTCCCCAAAGCCACAGTGGTGGCCCAAAATAAATTTTTGCATATTTTCGCCACCTACATGTATTTTATTGCATTAATGCTACCTTAACAGCACAATATTTACCCTTAGGTGGTCGCTACGCAGTGGCGGAGCCAGGGAGGGGTGATGGGGGTGATCACCTCCCCCCTCCCAAACCAACTGATATTATATTCAAAGATTATAAAAATATTTATTTATTTTTATAGAAATTTAACCAATTGGCCCTCTTAACGATGCTGGATCCGCCACTGTCGCTAAAGCATAAAAAGTCATTCTTATAAAAATAATATTAATATAATATAAGTATTTCTATAAAAATAAATGAATATTTTTATAATCTTCAAATATAATATCACTTGGTTTGAGAGGGGTGGGGGTGATCGCCCCCATCACCCCTCCCTAGATCCGTCACTGCTTAGCGACCACTTAGGGGTGAATATTGTGCTATTAAGGTAGCATTAACGCAATAAAATGCGTGTAGGTGGCGAAAATATAAAAAAAATTATTTTGGGCCACCACTGTAGCTTTGGGGAACAAAGAATGTAAAATGTGCATAGGTCATGATTTGTAGGTTACACTGTGTTGTTTTATTTTACATAAGTACTTTATCAATAAAACAAAGAGATGACGAAAAAATAAACAAAAACTTGAGCCCGTCAAAGCATATATGAGGTTTACGGCGCCACTGTGCCGTAACGGTTGCGTATACGAAAAAAATGAATAGGACCTAATTTTTAGAGTAAATAGTGGTCTTTAACCTTGTTTAAGTTTTCTTTAAAAAAAATGAATAGGTAATGAGAAAATCGTAAAAACATGCTGGATAAGGTATAGGGGTAGTTTCTGCAGTATATTTTCAAGGATAGGGGTGGTTTGCGCAGGGATGTTGCAATAGCCATATATATTTTGGAAAAGCACTATTGATGAAGCATATGCCCATATGGATCAAAAAGCAAAAAACAAAAAAAAAATTTCAACCCCCCATTTTATTTATTGTTTTTGGCTACAGGGGTTGCACTAGGAAATCGCTTTTAGTGTCCATGCATGGGTAATAATAACTTGCACAAAATGATATATGAAGCATATTAATGAAGGGCATTGTGTGTGAAGGATTCCAAGAAAATCACTTTATTTATTAATTGTTCTTTTCTTTTGGGTGGTTCCGGGGAAAAAATGGGGGTGCATTATACAAATTTGTAAATAACACCAGTACATGGGTAATCGCTGAAAGTCTTTTTACTCTAGCATAAACGGTTCAGATGGTATAAAAAGGGGTTTTTTAAAATGTAACACCCTGTAATTAAAAAAAGGGCAATTACCCTTAAGTGAAACCTATACCAAAAAATGAGTCAATTATTTGTGAATAATCTCCGCAGCATTTCTTTTTAATTTCCGTTACAGTTAGGGAAAAATATATTTTTTTTTAAAAACATCTTTTTTAAAAACTTGTCAACTTTGGGGCGTCACCCTTGCTAAACGGTGGATGATAGAGAGATGCTGTTGGAAATAAATCGTAGAAAATATAGTCCTCTTCATATTTCTGTAAAAGAAATTTTTTGTAAAAGGTACAGGAAGGGCTACGTTCTGCAAAAACCATAAATTACCCCCTTTAAAGGGGTGAAAAGGGGGGTTCCGGGGCGAAATTTTTTCAGAAAAAGTTAGTCTTATAATAAGCACCCCTTGATATGCCAGAAAAAAAATAAAACCGGACTTGTGTCCATTTTGCAAGGTTCAACCTCTGTTTCCTACACTATATGTAAATACATACCTTAGAAAAATCAACCAAATCACTAGTGCCAAACACCGCTCCTCAGAGTCTGCAGGGTGACTGTCTGCTAGGAGGGACAGCAATTTCGAAAGAATTATCTCCTTTCTTCAGTGTGAAAGTCATATCAAGGATAACACAAATAAATTTTTATTTGAAAAGATCACCTACCCATGAAGACATTACGGAATGTAAGTACCTATTTCATTATTCAATCCTACATATCTAGAATTAATTAATTTTTGTTCTTTGTAAATTTTTTGAAAAGCTAATTCGACAAATGAATTGCTTATTTATGAAAGGTCTTTTGTCACAAAATGTAAATTTTGGGAAACAAGAAAAAACTGTTGAGTTTTATAAAAAACGATTTTATACTTTTCTGATTTTTCGAATCATTTTAAGAACCTTAAAACTCAAAATAAATCATGTTAGACATCACTTTTTAAAATCAATACTGTATTTTTTTATTATTGAAAATAACTGACAAAAGGCCTTTCATAAACAAAAGTGTTGTTTTACGGGGAAAGTTTTGATTGGTTGATGAATTTACACCGTGTTTATTTATAATTAATATTACTTTATTAAAATAGTTCTAAGACAATACAATTAGCTAAAATTAATTGCCATTTTATACATTTTTGCTCATTTTTTGGTTGCAACTGTAGGCCATAGGGCAAGCTCATTGTAAAACCACTTGTTTTCTTGAGGGACGTATTGCAAAAGTTTCTTCAGGTCATTAATTTTTTCTTGATGAATTGGGACCTTTGATTCATGCGTTTTCCTTGCTAACGAGGAAAGGGAAGATGGCTCAGCAATAGACAGTGGATTAGATAATAATTTGAAGGTTTTTCTAAAAAATCCACCTATAAAATCAGGTACAACAACCACTCCTTTTTTAAATCTTTCGCAAGTAAATTCATGGTAGGAAGACAAAGTAAACATTTCCTTTTTTTGTTTTTCTCAATTTTACTTTCTTCTGAAACAGTATGTTGCCAATAGTGCTTTTATTTATGAAAAGCCCCTTGTCATCGACATGAGGCTTTTCATAAGCAAACGATGTGCGAACATATGGGTTATCATTTTCTAAGTTAAACTAAGATTTACCCAAAAATACAACTATCTTCACGATTTAGATTTATTTTTTTATAATAATTATTAATATAAATTATAGATGGCTAACATGCAGTTCTTCTTTGGGTTCTACATCGGTATTTTGTACAAACTAATAAAATGGTTAAAAAAAAGATCTTAATCGACAACCAAATATATAATAAAATATACCATATTTTAGATATATATCAGATTTAAATTATAAATTAGATTTAAATATATCAGAGATTTCCAGTAATCATTCTTACATCGGGAAGACCCAGCAAGAAGTCGAAGATCATATTAGATTTTTGAAATCAAAGAAAAATGCCATTCAACCATTTGTTTTTTGTAAGGGTTGTGATATAATTAATCCCAGAGATATGTATTTATTTTCACGATATCAGGTATACATTTTTATATAATATAAATATATACATACAGTGAGCACGTAAAGGTTGGAATAAATTCATTTTCTCGAGAATGGACGATTTTGGAAAAAAATCCCGAAACAGGTCAATTTTTATTTTTAAATTACGACCTTTTGGCACATATATCATACTAGTGACGTCACCCATCTGGGCGTGATGACGTCATCGATGATTTTGTTAAATAAGAATAGGGGTCGTGCGATAGTTCATTTGAAAGGTAATTCAATTCTCTATTCAGTAATATAAACATTATCATAATTATTTATACAGGATGCCCAAAAAAATTTTTGGTGAATTAAATTTATTGACATAAAAAGAAGAATGTATGTAACTTATTTAATTCCAAATACATTTTACTGCTCTCAGAAAACAGAAAAAAAATGTTTATTTAACAAATAAATATTGTTTTTGCTTAAATTACATATTAATGCAGCCACCCACCTGCCTCTTGACAGTTTAAACACTAAATTTAAGCGAGTAGCGATGATTATTTTTCAAATAAACATTTTTTTCTGTTTTTTGAGAGCAGTAAAATGTATTTTGAATTAAAAAATTACATACATTCTTCTTTTTATGTCAATAAATTTATTTCAAAAAAATTTTTTTTGGACGCCCTGTATAAATATTTATGTTAATGTTTATACTACTGCATAGAGAATTGAATTACCTTTCAAATGAGCTATCAGACGACCCCTTTTCTCATTTAAAAAAATCATCGATGACGTCATCACGCCCAGATGGGTAACGTCACTAGTATGATATATATGCCAAAAACTCGTAATTTAAAAATAAAAATTGACCTGTTTCGGGATTTTTTTCAAAAATCGTTCATTCTCGAGAAAATTAATTTATTCCAACCTTTACGTGCTCACTGTATGTATTTTTATATATTTTATAAGAAGAAACAATTTCTGTTATATTTAGTTATTCAGTTTTTTCCAAATTACATTATAAAAAGTTGTTTGTATTAATTAGAAATATATGTTGTTTTTCTTTAAACTTATAGATATTTAATATTAGTTTGAGAATCGGCAAAAAATCGTTGCTTCAACCTATATCTGTAATATTTATGTAGATATTAAGTCGTCATTTTGTTTACTTATTAACTATTTGTATGTTATATACAAATATACTAATATACATGAAGATGACATTCACTAAACCAGAAAAGTGCGTAAATTTAATGAAAAAAACATTGATTCAAAAACGGAGAGCATTAATTTTCGTCCAAAGATCAGTATCATTGGTCCAATGTAAGTAGATACATTAACTAATGCTCAAAAACATTAACTTCTATGAATTAGTACGTTCATTCAATGTACTTTCTAGTTAAGAATTAATGTACCGATACATTGATTCAATGTACCGATTCATTGATTCAATGTACCGATACATTGATTCTTAACTAGAAAGTACATTGGATGAACGTACTAATTCATAATAATTAATGTTTTTGAGCATTATTTAATGTATCTACTTACATTGGACCAATGATACTGATCTTTGGACGAAAATTAATGCTCCCCGTTTTTGAATCAATGTTTTTTTCATTATATTTACGTACTTTTTTGGTTCAGTTCTGAAGTCCGTCCATGAATTCCAATTTCTGTTGTTTTTTCGGTACCATAACAATGCATGGTGTCGATGGTGCCACAATTGCTTATCGATCTCGTAGGCTAGGCTTAACTCGTCTATTCTCTCTATGAACTCTACCGCATCCGAATGTTTCTTGTCGAAATGTGTATTCCACTTCCGTACTTGATTTAGCAACTCTGATTGCCTCATTTGTTTTGGCATTGTTAAGTCCTGTAATTGGCTTCTGATTATCGAAATTTCCTGGGTCATTGTGTGTGATTCAGCTTCTTGGAAGTACAGTAGAGCGTCGATTATCCGAACGTCGATCAACCGAACGACCGCTTATCCGAACTCCCGACTTTTCGTGTAAAAACTCAATTAAAAATGCCCAAACGTAAGCGTATTGTTTTTTCTATAAAAAATAAACAAGATATTAACAAACGGTTAGAGAGAGGTGAAACTGTATAACTGTAATTAATTTTTCTGACGGATTCACAAACCGTAATACGATAAAACTGGCCTTAAACAGGGATTTAGATGATGCCGTACATAAGCGGTTTACTCAAAAAAGATCCCGGGGAGAACCTATTTCTCCTCCCTAGATCCCAAGGAGTTTTAGCTTTGTTGCATATAATTTGTGATGCCAAACTGACACCAAAAATCAACTTTCATATTTTTTAGTCCATTCTGAAATACTTTGCCAGACACATGCTTAAAAAACACGTACACCGAGAGAACAATTTCTTTTCTCCTAAAACACTGATTTCTGTGAGCTATCTTTCTTAAAAGTCCATATCATATTAACTTAGACATACCGCTTCGCATATAAAGAAACTAGTTTTTTAAACACAACTCAATAATTTCTTAGAGATAATTTCTTCAATACTAAGAAATGCATTAATGGTTACATTTTAATTTTCTTATCCTAAAGTTTTTGTTTCTTAAATTGAAAACTACACATATTTTGCAGTATAAGAAATATATATTAAGTTAATCCATATTTATATTTGTGAACAAGAAATTTTCTTGCAATCAAATAAAAATATTTTAAACCACAAGAAATAATTCTTCAGAAATACCCTCTGTAGTAACTGTGCTGTGGTTATTAAATAAAAACTTTATCATTAATGCCGAAATGCTACTTGCAAAGAGAATTTTCTTCCACAAACACTCAACGAAAAAGGTACGTAATATCAATAAAAATGTTAATTCAGACAACAAACGCAATCCTTAAAATTTGTCCAATTCTTGGTTTTATTGGGACAACAAAACGATGTTCATCAATTCATTATTTTCATTCGTTGAGCCAATGTATTACGTTTATTGAATGGATGAACATTCATTATGTATACCATAATACAGTCGAACCCGCTTATTGGAATAGCCTTCGTGCCAAGCAAAAGTATTCCTATAACGGGGTTATTCTAATAACCGATCATTGGTGCCTGGTATAAACGTTTCGGGACCTCAAATTTCTATTCCTTAAAGCGGGATATTCCTTTAACAGGTATTCCAATAAGCGGGTTCGACTGTATCACTTTATTGGTATTACGAACTCGGTTCACTGAGTCAACGAACACTATTTATTGATATTACGAACTCTGTTCACTGAGTCAACGAACACTATTTATTGAAACAACAACGTCGTTAATTGACCGACGAAGACTATTCGTTGTGTCAATAACAGTGTTATTTCTCCTAACGTATTTCGTTTATTTCTACAATTATTTCCGTTTATTGTTACAATTAATTCCGTTCATTCCTACTATGAACGTATTTTATATTAATAATTACTGAATGCAATAGCCCAATGTATGATATTAATTGATTAATAATAATTTTTTAAATCCCCCTTTTTTGTCCTTAACCTAAAGGACTTTACACTGTGTGATTGTTCATATGATTTCACTTATACAGTGTACTGGAATAAGTGTTACACTCCCCCACCCCCTTATTAACTTATTTATTTTTAGCACATAAGCAAAACGCTCGGACAGGTCGATTTTTAAAATAATCAAACTATATTATAACATCAATGTTTCGAACTTTACACGATCCCTCTTCAGGTGACGGTGAGAGGCGCGGCGTAACTTTGATTTTTTTAATGGGAAAGTACGTCATGTGACAGCTTATTTAAAAGCGTTTGAAATAGTGATTCCAAATATGTATAACACTTTAATCCTTTTTGAGAGCGCAGGTGCAAAATTTCGATCGAATTCTTTTTAAGTGCATTCATTTTTTTGGAATTCTGAGAAAACTAGTAAGTATTTTTGAAAAATTTAAACGCGGAATAAAATATTACATTATTACCGAGGGCAGAAAGTCCCTTAAAATAAACAAAAAGTGTCTGTTGAATGGTATGCCTAATTTAAATTAAAAATTATACTAAATTTTCTCTTTTTCACCCCTGTGACTTATTAAAATAATCATTATAGAGGTTCTCAGGGACTTCAGACCCTCGATAATACTGAAATATTTTATTTTGCTTTTAAATTTTCAAAAATAATAATTAGTTTTCTCAGGATTGGAAAAAAATTAATACATTTAAAAAGAATTCGACCGAAATTTCACGATAATAGACACACAAAAACTTCCTTCTACGACGGACTACACTTGAAAACGAAATGCAATTATTATTCGGCACTTCGGTAACACAGAGAAGCTAGAGGTATCACGATAAGGAAAAGCCGTTAACTTTCAAATAGTCAAGCAAAACATTTGTTGTCTCAACAACTACGATTATTGTCACAATAAACGCATTGATTGTGGGAATTAAATGCAGTAGTAGATTGATTAATGCATTCGTTGTCACAACAATCAATTTACATCTATTCAATAATCATATATTACTCTATATTAACAACATTTGTACATTGGTTTAATGAAATATGTACGTTGTCACAATAAACCAAGGTAATTGCTTGTCATCTACGAAATCAAGAACGTGAGTTGCTGCCAGAATTAACAGTATTTATTAAATATACGAAACTAAGTTATTGGCTGAATAAATTGAGTGTTATTGATTAATGTACTCTAGTTATTCTCACAATTATTATTCAATCATTGTGACAATAACCAAATACATTCGTCAATGTCTAAAAGTTCGTTGAAACAACAAATTAAATTGTTGTGACAACGAAATACTATTCAGTAACCACTGTTAATCAATATTACGAACTAAATTTTTTTGAGTGAAAGATTTGCGCAGTAACCATTATTCACTATATTTGTGATTTAACAGTGTTTGGCAAGATAAGATAGCGTGCATGGCATTAGTTCATTTTCATAGATGGATTTTGGATTTGTTATTTGTAAGGGATAGTTTGAAGGTACGTACATAGGTATATAAAAGTAAATTGATTACCTAATTTAAGATGTAATAATAATATTGTTGCATATCCGAATATGTAGTTCTAAAAGAAACATAATATGTAGTATCTTTATATGCATTTTTTAGATATCTATAATGATGGACAACTCTGAAAGAAAGGATCTTATTCTAACTGGGAAATAAGCCACAATTTAACTTAAAAAATGGATTTCATTGACGTTTAGACTTCCACCTCGGAGAGAATAATAGAATATCTATAATATAAAGCTTCAGAACAATATTGAAAGGAGCTATTAACCAACTAGGGCAGAGGTTCTCAATCTTTTTGAGTCAGGTTCCACCAAATACTTTTTATTATTTTTGGTACCACCTAACTAAAATACCTGTCTGAGTAAGTCTAGTAACGACTATTGTATCTACTTTGATTACTTCATTATATGGGGTCCCCCTGAGGTCCTGAGGGGGGGAGGACAACTATTTGATAGTCTCTGGGGGTATGGAATAGTAATGGTGTTAAGCGTATAGAGGTCAACGTACCTACATCCAAATGGGGGAGGGGTTATAACCCCCAACCCCCCCTGGTTACGCCTATGGTCTAAATACACGGGCGCCCATATAAAAATTTTTAGGGGGTGGGCAGATGTTGCACATTATAGGTATTTTATACGCTTTCAATAACCATTTATAGTTTAAAGCACCCAAAAAGCTAGGGGGGCCACGTCGCCCCTGGTATCCTCCACCCATTCGTACCTATATATTATATGGGCGCCCATGTCTAGAAAAGTACCATAACTGATTATTTTCCTGATTTATTTGGGTAGTTGGTTGAACAAACAACTTTTTGTTTATAAAAACACATCACTATTTTTTAAAATACCTAACCCTTTGATAACTATTTCCGGAGTGTAAATCGAAACAGCAAACAAGAAAAATAATAATTCTAAAATGTAATTTTCATTACAATCAATTGCGGCTTAATTCCAAATAAACATAATATTTTTAACTATATTATGTACGCCTCATTATCATCATTAAATAAGCACTAAAGACCCGAAAATAATTTAATTTTAATTTAACCCAATTATAAAATTGAGTACATAACTACACAGTTTAATACAGCTGTAATTTTAAAGTTGTTCATGGCGGCTCAATGGTCTAGGGGTATGATTCTCGCTTTGGGTGCGAGAGGTCCCGGGTTCAAATCCCGGTTGAGCCCAATTTTTTTGTTTTTTTTTATGATAAATTAGTTTCTCTTTCTAAAATAATTTTGTAAATACAATTAAGCATAAATGTAAAATTGAAAAAGTAAATGTTACACCTACTAAAGTTTTTAAATAATAATTGTAATAATTAACTTCTACGTAAATATTTTTAAATATAGAATTAGATAAGTAGGGGAATATTATATGCGCACATTAATAAAAAAAATAAGTTAAGACGTAAAAACATTGTAAATGTTTACTTTTTATTTTTGGAACAGCTTCTTATTACCAATGGCCATTTAAATATTTTTTTCTATTTCTGTTAAAACCAATATTTCTGCTGCTAAACTGATTCATTCATTCATCTTGTAAATATTTGCACTCTGGCCAGTGGCGGATCTATACATTTGCCTTGGGAGGGAAATTTGCCGTAGAGGGGAACTTTCAATGAAAACCAATCAGAAGACATAAAAAAGATAAACCCAATCTAAATAAAAGACATAAGTGTGGAAGGCACTTATGGAATAAAATTATTTCTGTCCTTGAAACAAAAAATTATAAAAAACGCTGAGTCCCGTCGATTTTTAAATAAAAATGTGCACTTTTTATTTATAAATTTAATTGTACAGGGTGATTGATGCATGCTTAGCAGAGTCGATCAGCTTTATTTTTAATGGATCACCCTGTATATTTTTAAAATTTTAAAAGCTGCTTAACAACTTGGTTTCAACGAACTATATCAGGTCGTGTGTATTATGAATAATACAGGGTGAAATTTTGAAATTATAAAGTGTGGAAACCACTTATGGAATAAAATTGTTTGTGTCCTTATTTTAGAAAATTACAAAAAATACTGGAACACGTCAACTTTTAAATTTACATGGGCGCTATACAAACATAAATTTAAATATAAAGAGTGATTCACGCAAGTACAGCATAGTCCATGATCTTTAGTTTTAATGGACCACCCTGTATACATTTATTTTATTAGAAGCTACTTCACAACCTCAACTCAAAAAAGTGTTGGATCCATTATGATTATTGGAAGGTGAAATTTTGAAATTATTTATAAATGTCGTCAAGACAGTAGATACAAAACCCAATAGGTATATTTATACTTAGTTTAGAAAATGGATGTTGTCTTTGTTAAGCTAATTAGAGCTAAAAAAATGATACTCTTATTTGAAGTATGATAAGTTTTTAATAATTATCTTAATAAGATAAAATTGTATGTAGGTATTTAATATCTTGACGAAAATTACTTATACATAATTTTAAAATTTCACCGTGTATTATTCATAATAGGCCCTACATAATACACTTTTTTGGTATGAGATTGTTTAGCCGATTCTAACAACATAAAAATATACAGGGTATTTTATTACAATTAAAGATCATGGACTATGCTAGACTTGTGTGAATCACTCTGTATATTTAATTTTATGTTTATGTAGTGCACATTTGAATTTAAAAGTTGACGTATTCTAGCGTTCTTTTTTTTATTTTCTAAAATAAGGACAAACAATTTTATTCCATAGGTGGTTTCTATATACTATTATTTCAAAATTTCACCCTGTATTATTCATAATAAACCATACATGATATGGTTCGTTGAAATAAAGTTGTTAAGCAGCTTTTAAAAATATAAAAATATATAGGGTGTTCCATTAAAAAATAAAGCTTATGGACTATGCTAGGCTTGCGTGAATCGCTCTGTACATTCAAATTTGGGCTTAAAAATCGTACATTTATACAGGGTGTCCCGAAAAGACTGGTTATAAATTATACCACAGATTCTGGGGTCAAAAATAGGTTGATTGAACTTCACTTACTTATATACAATGGTGCACAAAAAAAAAGTTACAGCCCTTTGAAGTTACAAAATGAAAATCGATTTTTTTTCATATATCGAAAACTTTTAGAGATTTTTGATTGAAAATGGACATGTGTCATTTTTATGGCAGCAACATCTTAAAAAAAATAAGTGAAATTTGTGCACCCCATAAAAATGGTACCACAACAATGAATTACTTGGAACGTAAACAAAAGTTTGTGGGGTTTAAGGGAACAAAACCCCCATAAAATTTTTATGGGGCAGACAAACTTCACTATAATTTTGTTTTAAGATGTTCCTGCCGTAAGAATGATACATGTCCATTTTCAATAAAAAATATCTAATAGTTTTCGATATGTTGAAAAAAATCGATTTTCATTTTGTAACTTCAAAGGGCTGTAACTTCTTTTTTGAGCACATCTGTACTAAGGTAAGTTAGGTTCAATCGAACTATTTTTGACCCCAGAATGTGTGGTATAATTTATGACCAATTTTTCGGGACACCCTGTATATCAAAATCGACGAGTCTCAGCGTTTTTTAAATTTTTTTAAAACATGGACAGAAATAATTTTATTCCATAAGTGCCTTCAACCCCGTACCTATAATAACTTATAATATGCCTTACGTTCCTTTAATTTTTTTAACTAGCGTGTTTATTTTGTTGAATTTGTCTCTCTGTGATTGAAGTTTCATATCAGCTAATACAGGGTGTTTCAATAATAATTGTCCATAAAGTAACTGGAGAACCCTTAGCACAAAATACGAAGATTTAACCTAAAACACATAAAATGTGGTTCCTTACTGAGTTACTTACAGGGTGTTTTATCTAAAAATTTAAAAATTATTTTTGCTCAGCATTTTAAAACTATTCGACGTATCCTTTTCATACTTGGCAGGAAGTATAGGTATTGTATAGACTACTAAATTATGTTAAACAAACGTTTCTGTCTATTACCAGAGGCGTACAAGGGGGGAACTTTGACTTTTGGTTGACCCATTCCAAATTCTACTAGATTGGCGGAATTTCTATTTTAGTTCAGTTTTTCTATTCTTCAATACTTCCTATTAAAATAATATACACTTATTATTATTAGACACGGTTATTTTGATTAATATATTGTGTCGCTTCATTTTTAATTTCAAATATCTCGAAAACTAATCATTTTATCGTTACGAATGAAGAGTAAATTATTTACATAAAAAGTATTGAACAATCAAAAAATTATACTGAAATAGCAATTTCGTCAGTGTCGTAGAATTTGGTAACGGTCAACCAGCCACTACCCCCTATCGTACGCCTCTGGTAGTAGCTAGAAACGACTGGCTACAAATAATTTTTACATTTTAATCATATGAATCATATCATAAATTAATCAAAATAACTGTGCCGTTTCATATTTAACTTCAAATATCTCGAAAACTAATGACTTTATCGTTACCAATGAGGAGTATATTATTTACGTAGAAAGTATTGGAGAATTTAAAAATGGCACTAAAATAGTAATTCCTCAAGTGGCGTAGAATTTGAGAAGGGTCAACCATTCACTATCCCCTGTCGTACGCCTCTGGTAGTAGCCAGAAACGTTTGTTTATCATAATTTAGTAGGGTGTATAGTAGTCGCACTTACTACTTACTGCCAAGTATGAAACGGATACGTCGAATAGTTTAAAATGCTGAGCAAAAATAGTTTTTAAATTTTTAGATAAAACACCCTGTAACTCAGTAAGGAACCACATTTTATTTAAGAGTTTTAGGTTAAATCTTCTTTTTTTGCGCTAAGGTTTCTCCAGTTACTATATGGACAATTACTAATGAAACACCCTGTATATTTTTATGCTTCAATAATTTTTTTCTATAATTTTGGACCTTGTTAGGGGGAGGGAATTTCCCCTTTTTCCATCCCCGTAGATCCACCACTGACTCTGGCAGAATTTTTTAAACGCTTTAACAATATTGCACTGAAGGAAACGACCTTGTCTTTTTCATGAGCAAATAATGACTAATCAAAGATTAAGTGGAAATTGAATGCGTACGGATCATCAACTATTAATTGCTCTTACCAGTCACGATTTTTTATGGGGAATATTAGAACACAACAAATAATAAATCAACAATTTCAGTGATATTTAATTAAAATATATTCTAATACCTATGAATTCCAAGGAGGAATGTATGAGGATATTAATAAATCCTCACAAAACCTCAATAAAATTTTTCCGATTATTTTCTTCCTAGTAGAATTTTGAGTACATATATTGATGTGATCTTGATTATTGATATGAGATAATATTTTTATATGTCATTTAATTTAATCAATGCATTAATAATAATCTAATTAATTTACCAGATCACATATCAATATGTTTTCAATCTCAGGGCTTTTTATAAAATTAATTACTTACTTACGTGGCTTCTAAGTATTTCTCAATGGTTCCTAATCGGGATAGGAAAGAAAAGAGTAAAATAATTACACATATGGGTTACAATTGTAATCAAAATATTGTTTATTTTATTTAAATGCCAATCACTGCTTAATATTTGCTATATCTTATTATTCTTAAACATAACATTTACACATGGGAATCTTATTTCCTTTTGGTTTCCAATTGAAAGTTTTTATTAACATTTAACTATTATGATTTATTAGCAACAATTCTATTTAAGTTTGATGAAGCTTTTCTGATATTATTGATTATGTTTCTTCAATTTTAAATGTGGTATTTAATACGAAAAACCCATACATTCATGTCCAAACAAATGAGACTGACCTTTTTTTGGTGAACTGAGAATGTCTTCACACAAAACCCGTTTCCTGCTATCCTTGGCTGCAATCAAAACCTCGTCCTGGCTTCCAGTAATGTTCTCCTCTGAAACTAGCTCGTATAGCTCTCGTTTCCTGCTTCTGTCGTGATGCTGTGTTCTACCTTTTTCGAAACTGCAATCAGCTACCGGGAACTCTTGGCTCAAGGAGGTTCTTTTACTCTCAACCTGGCCTATCTCTCGTTCCACGATAGATACTCCACACTCACGGAACTACACCGGCTTTCTCACTCTCCGTACACTACCGTCTACTAGTGGACTTCACTTCTCGACAGCTCAAAACATTCTGATCTCTATTTGTCATTCATTCCCCTACTTTCTAAATATCCCTTCCAGATACACAAATCAAACTTCCACCACCAACTCTCATTCGCAGTATTCCTCAAAATCCATTTTTTTAATCTTTCTAAATATGCTTAATGGATTTCAAAAGAAAAATAGTTAATTCCCATTCTAAAATTACTTTCTACTAATTACAAAATTTAATGATCTATTATCTACTTAAACTGAGTCTTATTTAGCATAAGCTAATGATCGAACCTTCCGCGAACAACGATAATGACCTATTATCGATTTCACTTGAGTTTTATTTAGCATAGGCTAATGATCGAACCTTCCGCGAACAACGATAATGGTACGCGCCATTCACTTTGTTTGTTCTAAGCGCATTGTCCCGAGTTTCGTTTAATCAATTCTTAAAATTAAATATAACAATTTGTTGTATACAGGTTGTTCTAAATTTATATGCCCGTGGTTGAGAAAATTGAAAATATTTTATATTAAATTGAATTTTGTTTATAATTATCAAAATTTAATTTTCATATCAAATAGAAATATAACAAATCCCCGCCTTGTATTCGATAAAATTTATCTGCATTTTTTAAATAAATTTTCTCGAGGCAAAATCAACTCCCTGTATATTTCCTTACTTTAATCTACGTCTTATACCCCTTCTTCTTGTATTACTCTAATTAGTCCCACCTGTAGAGTAATTGTTTCCTTATTTTCAGTGTCCTCATCCTGTGTTAGAGTGTCGGCTATTATGTTGTCTTTCCCTTTTTCCCATATCAATCTTCTGTCTTTTTCCTCAGATTTTTCACATACTTTTACCGTGCATTCTGCATCCTCGTTTTCATATGCCTCCTCTTCAAATGCCACTGTTTCGATTATATCTTTTTCGCTTTCATTTGTTAGCTTTATTTCTTCTTCTCCTGAGCTCATCTCTTCTTTTGAGGAATCCCAGTTTTCTTTTGCTTTTGATACTCTCAATTTTTCTTCTTCTGGGCTCAACTCTTCTTTTGAGGAGCCACAGGTTTCATTTTCTTTTGTCTTTTTCTGACTTTTTCTCCCTTTTCTTCTTTGTCCTTGCTTCGTTGCCAAATTCATTTCCACTGTTTGTTCTTTACCTGATTCGTCCGTATTTTGTTTCTCCTGTTCCTTGTCCTGTTCTTCTTCTTTTTCTTCTGTTAGATTCATCGTATTATTTTTAAAATCTATCACTACATGTTTTTCTGCCAATTCGTCAACTCCTACTATCATGTCATGTGACATGTTTGGCATTATTACACATTGTAGTGCATACATCTTCTTACCCAGTCGTACCGTTACTCGTATGCCTTCATTTATTGTTGCCAATGTCCGTTTGTTTGCGCCCACTAAATTTACCCTAGGTATTTTGTAAATTAAATTTGTTAAGTTAACTTCTTCTATTAGTTTTCTGTTGACCAATGTTATTTCAGATCCAGTGTCTATCATAATTTTAATTGGTTTCTCGTTGATAAATCCATCCACAAATTTTAAATTAACTCCATTTTTCTTTTCGTTGTTCCTTGCCAATTTAATAAACTCCTTGGGGTTACAAAAGATTCCTGTTTGATTTTTGATTTTTAGTGAGCGCCGTCGTGAAAAAACGCCGGTTGCTCATCGTTGTTTATATTTTCGTCATAATGTCTCTCTCCGTCATATTCATCTGTCTGGGTATTATTTACTTCTCTTCTATTTTCTCTTGGTCTGTCGGATCTGTTTCGGTTTTCTCGATATCCCTGTTCATTTTGTCTACCATTATTTCTGTTTTCTTGATTTGAGCGTGTGATGTTTCTATTCTGGTATTCTCGATTTCTGTCCTCATTCCATTGCCTATTTCTTTGTTCATAATTTCCTCTTCCGTTGTCTCTATTTTCGTTTTCCCTTCTGGGATTAAAATCTCGTCTTGTATAGTCCCTCCTATTTTGATTTCTATATCTGTAATCCTGTGTTTCTCGGGGCCTGTAATCTTCTCGCGACCTTCTTGATTTTCTTTCCCTTAAACGTGATTCTCTTATTTGTAGGAATTGGCATAAACTATCTATGTCTTTGTAGTTTTGCAATGTGATATGGTCTTCCAGCGTTTCTTCGAAATGTCTTGCAATCAGTTCGACTAATTGTTCCGATGAGTAATTATATTGTAAATGTTTTGCGTTATAGTAAATTTGTAATGCATATGTCCTTTCTGATATACCCATCCTATCATTGTATTTCCCATTTTGCAATTCCTTGTTAATTTCCAATTGTTGGACTTTTCCCCAGAAATAATTCAAAAATTTTTGTTCAAATTGTTGCCAACTGTCAAATTCTTCTTCTTTGCAATCGAACCATAGGCTTGCTTCATATTTTAGATGGTTTCTGATAGTTTCTTTTGCTGTTTCGAAATTTCCGATGTGTTGTATTTTCTTTTTCAGGCTATTTATGAACGGCACTGGGTGTAATCTTCTTACATCCCCGCCAAACCTTATCTTCACGTCATCTGTGCTATGTATAACCATTTCTCTTCTTTCTCCTACATTTTGTTGAATATTGATTTCCGCAATCTTTCTTGTGGTCCTTCATTCTAATTTCTTGTTCTTGCATGTGATCTTTAATTTTCATTTCTTGCTGTTCTATCTCGTTTTTCATTGTTGTCAAACATCCTTTTATTTCCTTTTCATACTTTTCTATGCGTTCCTCTATTTTCTTATTGTTCTCTTCTATTGCTTGTTTTGTTTCCTTTTGATTGTCATCCATTTTTTGCTGTGTTTCATCCATTTTCTTTGATGTTTCTTCCTGATTTTTATCCATTGCTTGTTTTGTTTCTCTTTGATTGTCATCCAGTTTTTGTGACTGGAGTTGCATCAGTTGTAATAGTTTATCTATTCCTGATAATTCTTGCTGTTCTGATGCCATGATTGTCGTGTCTAAAATATCTTCTTGGTCTGAATGTTCTTTTTGTTTTTTGTTGTCTTTGCTTTGGCTTCTTGTCACAGACATTTGTTTTCAAGAAGTACTGTCCCCGCCAAATATGAAATTTTACTAGTATGTTACCAAGACGACTTTTTCTCACCCAAATATTATAAATTGTCAATAAATATATCAAATGTAAATATCGTAAAATAAATTATTAAATCAGTTATGTAAAATTTGTACCTAAAGAGATCTAAAATTTTATGTTATCAAATGTAAGTATCTCACTTTTTACCACAGGCATATAAATTTTCAAATACCGGCTTTACTCTTTCTATCCTTCAAATTTGCCACTAGAAATACTTTACAATGCTTTCCACGTTGGACGACAGTTGATGTGATCTTGATTATTGATATGAGATAATATTTTTATATGTCATTTAATTTAATCAATGCATTAATAATAATCTAATTAATTTACCAGATCACATATCAATATGTTTTCAATCTCAAGGCTTTTTATAAAATTAATTACTTACTTACGTGGCTTCTAAGTATTTCTCAATGGTTCCTAATCGGGATAGGAAAGAAAAGAGTAAAATAATTACACATATGGGTTACAATTGTAATCAAAATATTGTTTATTTTATTTAAATGGCAATCACTGCTTAATATTTGCTATATCTTATTATTCTTAAACATAACATTTACACATGGGAATCTTATTTCCTTTTGGTTTCCAATTGAAAGTTTTTATTAACATTTAACTATTATGATTTATTAGCAACAATTCTATTTAAGTTTGATGAAGCTTTTCTGATATTATTGATTATGTTTCTTCAATTTTAAATGTGGTATTTAATACGAAAAACCCATACATTCATGTCCAAACAAATGAGACTGACCTTTTTTTGGTGAACTGAGAATGTCTTCACACAAAACCCGTTTCCTGCTATCCTTGGCTGCAATCAAAACCTCGTCCTGGCTTCCAGTAATGTTCTCCTCTGAAACTAGCTCGTATAGCTCTCGTTTCCTGCTTCTGTCATGATGCTGTGTTCTACCTTTTTCGAAACTGCAATCAGCTACCGGGAACTCTTGGCTCAAGGAGGTTCTTTTACTCTCAACCTGGCCTACCTCTCGTTCCACGATAGATACTCCACACTCACGGAACTACACCGGCTTTCTCACTCTCCGTACACTACCGTCTACTAGTGGACTTCACTTCTCGACAGCTCAAAACATTCTGATCTCTATTTGTCATTCATTCCCCTACTTTCTAAATATCCCTTCCAGATTCACAAATCAAACTTCCACCACCAACTCTCATTCGCAGTATTCCTCAAAATCCATTTTTTTAATCTTTCTAAATATGCTTAATGGATTTCAAAAGAAAAATAGTTAATTCCCATTCTAAAATTACTTTCTACTAATTACAAAATTTAATGATCTATTATCTACTTAAACTGAGTCTTATTTAGCATAAGCTAATGATCGAACCTTCCGCGAACAACGATAATGACCTATTATCGATTTCACTTGAGTTTTATTTAGCATAGGCTAATGATCGAACCTTCCGCGAACAACGATAATCGTACGCGCCATTCACTTTGTTTGTTCTAAGCGCATTGTCCCGAGTTTCGTTTAATCACTTCTTAAAATTAAATATAACAATTTGTTGTATACAGGTTGTTCTAAATTTATATGCCCGTGGTTGAGAAAATTGAAAATATTTTATATTAAATTGAATTTTGTTTATAATTATCAAAATTTAATTTTCATATCAAATAGAAATATAACAATATATTATAAGTTTCTGCTAATTTTCAATCCTTCACATTCATCTCTTAGCACTAGAAGCGCTGATTGATGAATATAGGTAGACGGAGGCAACGAAGCAACCTAGGAATTTTGTGCAGTAAGTTGAATCGTCATGCAACTTTTTGCATTCGATTCGAGAGAGTGTCAGGCAATTTTGTGAACTAAATTGACATCCGGCAAAAATTTTTTTGCGTAAGAAAATACATTTTCAAAGTGCATCTCGAAGAGATGGAAAATGAAAAATTTAGAACTGAGGAAATACTGACGGAAATGAGTTCAATTTTTATACCTGGGGGTTTTGGAAGTCACTGAACACGAATTTTATGATGACGATGGTCAGCGAGGTACCTGGTGCTCAGGGTGGAACTCGTCGCCTGGGACGACTGAATAATTCGCGAAATAAAGATTGGATCGAAAAACTGAAAAATACGTGTTCAATATTTTTCAAAAATCTATCGAATGACACTAAACACGACCCCTCACTCCACCCCCTGGAGGTGGGGTGGAGGTAACTTTAAAATCTTAAATGGAAACCCCCATTTGTTATTGCAGCTTTGGATTGCTTACGTAAAAATAAGCAACTTTTATTTGAGACATTTTTCGAATTGTGGATAGATGAGGCTATAATCGCAAAAAAACGATTTATCGTGATACCATAAGTAAATTATAGAAACGGTCTAATATCCCGAGAAATACACTTCCAAATAAAAACCAAAAAATAAGTGTTGAGTATTTTTCAAGAGCCTATCGAGTAACATCAAACAGGACCCTCCACTCCACCCCCTGGAGGTGGGGTGGGGGGTAACTTTAAAAATCTTAAATAGGATCCCCCTTTTTTATTTCAGATTAAATTTCTTACGTAAAAATAGGTAACTTTTATTCGAGACATTTTTCAAATTATGTATAGATGAAGCTATAATCTGAAAAATACTATTTATTAACGCCAACTATCAACAATTCTAAAGAATGTTTCGAATAAATGTTACTTATTTTTTCATGAGGAATCCAAACCTACAATAAAACATGGGGATTCCTATTTGATTTTAAAGTTACCCCCCACCCCACCTCCAGAGGGTGGAGTGGAGGGTCATGTTTGATTTGATGTTATTCGATAGGTTCTTAAAAAATATTAAACACGTATTTTTTGGTTTTTATTTGGAAGTGTATTTCTCGGGATATTAGACCGTTTCTATAATTTACCTATGGTATCAAGATAAATAGTTTTTTCCGATTAAGTATAGCGCCATCTATCCACAATTCGAAAAAATATCTCGAATAAAAGTTGCTTATTTTTACGTAAACAATACAAACTGCAATAACAAATGGGGGTTTCCATTTAAGATTTTAAAGTTTACCTTACCTCCAGGGGTTGGAGTGGGGGGTCGTGTTAGTGTCATTGGATAGATTTTTTTTAGTTTTTCGATCCAATCTTCATTTCGTGAATTATTCGATTGTTCCGTGAATTATTCAATTGTCCCAGGCGACGAGTTCCACCCTGGGCACCAGGTTCCTCGGAGACCATCGTCGTCATGAAATTCGTGTGCAGTGACCTCCAAAACCCGCAGGTATAAAAATTGAACTCCGTCAATATTTCCTGAGTTCTAAATTTTTCATTTTCCATCTCTTCGAGATGCACTTTGAAAATGCATTTACTTAAGCACAAAATTTTTGCCAGATATCAATTTATATATATAATATAGCTCAACAGGCCTTAAAGGCCCATGGCTTGGAATTTCTCCACGGTTTTTCTCCATTTTCTCCTGTCCATGGCCGCAGTTCTCCAATTTGATATCCCGATTGTTTGCAGGTCTTCCTTACATGCTTCTAGCCACTTTTTCCTGGGTCGTCCTCTTCTCCTCTTTCCTTCCCCTCTCAGAAGTGAGTCCTTTGCCCACCTTCCGTCAGCCATTCTCGCAAGATGACCTAACCAACTTAGTCTCTTTGTTCTGACCATCTGGCTTATTTCTGGTTTCCGGTACAGCTCTCTGATCTCTGCATTTGTTCGTCTCCTCCAAATGTCTTCATCGTTTTTTACTCCCCCGAATATCTTCCTTAGGACACTCCGCTCCCAGATGTTCAGCATATTTTCTTGGTTTTTGTTCATGACCCATGTTTCGCTCCCGTAAAGAACTGTGGGCTGGATCACTGTTCGATAAAGTCTTAATTTTGCCTCTCTGGAGATGTTTTTGGCTCTTAGTAGTTTGTGTATGGCTCCGACTGTCTTTCTTCCTCTCGAGATTCTTTTTTCGATTTCCTGGCTTTCTTCCCCTTTACTTGTTAGCGTTACTCCTAGATACTCAAACTCCGTCACCTTTTTGAAGCAATACTCTTTATTCTCATTGTTTGTGGTAGTTTTCAGTTGTGTGTCTTCATTTGAGGTCTGTCCCATTTCCATATACTTTGTTTTTTGCTCATTAATTCTCAGTCCATACTGCTTAGCCTTTACTTCAAAGAGTTTGAAAATCCTCAGCAGTTCCCTTTCCGTTCTTGCCATTAGCACTATATCGTCCGCAAAGGCCAGAACCTGGTTTCTGTTGTCAAAGATCATACCTTTCGTTCGTATTCCACTCTCTCTCAATATTGCCTCCAACAAGAAATTGAAAAGTACCGTGGACAGCGGATCTCCCTGCTTTAATCCCCTTTTAACTTCAAATTTTCCTGATAGGCTTCCTTCTATCCTTACTCTGTTGTCGGTCTTCACTAAGGTCATTTTTACGAGTCTGATAATCTTTTCCGGAATTCCAAGTACTCTTAGGGCCTGGTACAAACGGCTTCTTATCACAGAATCGTAAGCTTGTTTGAAATCTATAAAGAGGAGGTTTAACTTTAACTGTTGCTCGTATGTACTGCTTTGAATCAATTTCCCTGGTATTCACCCACCTGCTCGTTTAAGTGCCTTTCCAGTCTGCTTCTTACGACTCTGGCGAGTACCTTATATGTTACGTCTAGGAGAGTGATACCCCTATAGTTTTCACACACTGCTCTATCTCACTTCTTATGAATGGGACATACTATGGCCTCTCTCCATACTTCCGGCATTTCCTCTCGCTCCCAGATTTTCGTCAACAGGCTACATATTCGCGTTATAAGTGCTTCTCCCCCATGCTTGATTAATTCTGGAGTAATACCATTGCTGCCTGCACTTTTGTTGTTTTTCATACTATGTATGATTTCTCTTATTTCTTCCACGGTTGGAGTCTCTACTGTTTCCGCCGGGCCTCTGACTTCCTCTACCATTTCCTCTTGCTCCTCATCACTCCCATCAGGTTCTTCCTTAAGTAGCTCTCTAAAATGCTCCTCCCATCTACTTAGCTTCCCCTGCTTATCTCCTATTAGGTGCCCTTCCTTGCTCTTGTAGTAGTTCTGTTTTCTTACACATTGGTCAATGCTCCTTTTCGCCTCCTGGTAGAAGTTTCTTACATTTTTATTAATATAATGCTCTTCAATCTCTTGAAGCTTTTTATCCATATGCTCCCTTTTCTTACTCCTACACACTTTCTTCGCGTTTCTTCTCGCCGCTTCATATTCATTCCTGTTTTCTTCACTTGGTTTATCCATATATTTTAGTCTTGCCTCATTCCGTGTGTTAAGACTTTTCTTGCAATCGGTTTCAAACCATTCTTTGTCGCTCCCCTTTTTAACTTGACCAAACCGCTTTTGAGCTGCTTCCTTCATTGCGTCTTCTATTATTCCCCACTCCATTTCAATGTCACCTTGCTCTTCGCTCTGAAGTAGTTTTGCTGTCACGTCTGTCTGGAAGTTTTCGGCGGTTTCTTTTTTCTTTAGTTTAGCAACGTCATATTTTTTATTTATTATTCTCTGTTCTCTGACCTTTGGGATAGTTTCTCTTAATTTCGTAATCATTAGTATGTGATCGGAATCTGCGTCTGCTCCTCGGTAAGTTCTAATATCTGTTATTAATTTCGCGTGCTTACTCTCCACTAGGACGTGGTAGATTTGATTGCGTGTTCTGCCGTCTGGAGCGATCCATGTTTCTTTGTGGATTTTCTTGTGGTCGAAGTAAGTACTCATAATTCTCAAGTTGTTCTCTTGCGCAAAGCCTACCAGCATCTTCCCATTCTCGTTACTTTCGTCATGTTTACTTTTACCTCCAGTAGTTTTTCGGTACATCTCTTCATTCCCCACTTTGGCATTCAAATCACCTATTACAATTTTAATATCATATTTTGGAATTTGATTATATATAATTTCAATATTACCATAGAAATCCTAAATTCCTACGTTTGCTAAATTTCGTTAGGATCGGTTTAATTGTTTTTGCATATTAATTTTGCAATCCAAACTCCAAAAAAATTGCTAATTTGCAAAATAATTGTGAGCCCAAAATAAGCACTCTAAATAGTCAAAAAATTTACCTATAAAAAAAGGGTCAAGCTGTCAAACGCACTTTGAAAAATTGAAATTAGTCAACTGCAATAATTTAGGGAATTTTTTAAAATTTTACAATTTGTCAAATAAAAGTATATTTTCAAATTAAAAAAATACTAATTATTATAAAACTGCTCAAATAAATTAATTTTAATCTGTAATTGAAAGGCTTAATGTGAAACAATGACAAGCCTCAAAAAGGTAAAAGTGAGATATTTGACTTTGAATGTTAAAAATAATATTAAAAAATCCAGTAACAACTTTTATTGTTTTAGTTTAGATATTTCGATGCATCATGCCCTATGGGACTATAGTTGACAACAATATGAATCAAATTACTTGTTGTATTCAATCAAATATAATTGTATTCAAAATATAATCAAATTACTTATTATTATTTAAAAAAAAATGTGGCTTGTTACATTATTCCATTAATAATAAATACCCAAATTTTAGATATTATGTAGATTCAGAATTTTCTATTATTGTCTGAGTTCGGGGTGGTTTCAACCCTATAGGTGTTAAAAAGTGTTTATTTTTTTGTCTCCATCAACTTGTTGGAATTTTTGGCGGGTGTGTTTGGTTTTTATTGGCGGACTTTGTTCATTATCCTACAACTAAATGCAATAATAAAACAAGCCACGTCATAAGCCACTACATTAATCTTGAATGGTAATAATGTGACAAGCCACATTTAGGAAAAAATACATATCGCTCGATTTTCACTACTTGTGTCACTTCTAGATTGTACATAGGACATAGTCAGGGTCACGGTCACTGTCATCGAATGTCAAGTAAACTTTGCTATTTTTCTTTCTAGAATCGTCAGAACACAATAATAATCCGAAACGCTTCTGCCCATGTTCGCCATTTTGATGTGGCTTGTCATTATGTCGAGTAGATACTAGAACAAACCAGGCCTATGCAATAGTGTGACCATAGATTTATCGGGCCATCTATTAACGAAGGGCTGAGATAATTTGTTAGTGGCTTGTTATACTACTACTTTAACAAAGAATACTTTAACCAACTCTTTTTGAACTCATGTGTGGCTTGTCATTGTTTTACATTAAGCCCTTCAATTTTTAATTCAGAAAGGAACACTGGATAGACAGAAAATGCGATTATGAAACGGAATAAAGTTGTTTATTGCAAATATTCCGTTTTGCAATTAAAATAGGTGTCTGAAAATATATTTGAAATCCTGGTCGTCTGAGACATCAATTTAAAAGAAAAGATAAAAATCGGATGATAAGAAAAAGAGAACAACCAATTTTTGGAGCGTGTTGTGATTTTGAACTCGCAGATGCACTTTTTTCTCAACGCGCCGTGGAGCTAGGAGCTACTCCAATGTACTTGCAGCGACTATTTACGAGAAAATGAAAAATTTGAAAAATTCCCTATATTCTCGTAGTTGGCGGCTTTCAATTTTTCAGTCTGCTTGAAATCTTGAGATGTTCTTTACCTATATGTACAAAAATTTTCGACTATTCAGAGTGTTTATTTTCAGTCCAGAATAATTTAGCATATTTGAAATTTTTGGCGGTATGATTTGAAATCAACATTTTAAGCAAATGTTTGTGAATTTTTTTTAAAACTATGGTAGAATGATTTATTTTTAAATTAAATAAACACGTTCACGTTCAGTCTAATTCAAAGAATATTAAAAAAAAATAAAAGCAAAATATTGAAACATAAGACAACGGTGGCAAATTTTTACAGACACCAAAAAAAAATGGATTTTGCGGTGGACATCAAAACTCATCATTTGCTCACGTGAAAAAAAAAAATTCTAAAAGATTTTATTTGCTATGAGTTTGTCGAGGTAAGGCTGTCGAGTTTTTTAGTTTTAACGATTTTTGAGTTCTTGGTATCACTCAGAAGTCAAAATATCGAAATTGTTTGTAAAAAAGGGCGAAAATCAATATATTTATTATTGTTAAACAAAAAATAAGCCTGAAACCAAAAAAATCTCGACAGCGTTACCTCGTGAAATGTCTAGAGAAAATATATGCAAATATTCACATTCAGGTGAATCGATCAAGTAGATTAATTTTGAGTTACAATGTCCACCGCCTTTGAAAAAAGCAATTTTGAGGAAAACGTGCTTAATTTTGACAACATTTTTTTTTTCAATGTCTTTTTGTCACATCAAATCGTCCACCGGAATATGTATTTGAATCTCGGAGGTATTTACAAAAGAGAATAGGAACAGTTCTTGAACGTTTCTCACTAAGCTCAATCGCGCTGACTCAAAGCTGCTGCAAAACGAGTCAATGGTAAGGATATTGAACATACATAGCTGTATTTACTTCCTGCTCTTTAATTCAGGGCCGGACAGGCTAAACTTTACTCCAAACGGAAAGACGAAAAATAACTTCTAAGTTTTTTAAATAATGTTTTTTGAAATCCTAATGCGTATAAAATAAATCAATAGGTATTATTTGTAATTTTTTTAGATTAATTTTAATGTAAATCCATAAATATTAGCCAAGACGACGAGTATCTCACAATCTTTTATATTCCGTTATAATCTTTAGTAATCACTGGATACTTCAATAAGTTCTTAAAAAGGGTGAATAATTTTTCATCTACTTCTACCGAAGAATCTAGTCGTTGAAAAATGTGTACAAAGTGATTGGAGGTTAACAGAACTCCCTTTCTAAATTTTTTCAGATTTTTTATTGCGCTTTAAGATCCACACAAAATACTTTCAAAACTGGGAGTAATTTAGTGTGTATTTAACATTATTTGAAAATAGTTTAGGATGTTACTTTATTTTCTTAAAATAATACTGTGATTTACATATTAGGAATACCGATATTAGAAAATTGAGAAGTAGATGTTAACCCAAAGAAAAAAATCCTTTTTTATATTTCCTGTGAATTCTCAAAATCTTTATACGCTATGGATTGTCTTTCGTTGTGAGATTTTCTCAATTTCCCTTAAATTAATTCTAGTTCTTCTTTAGTATTTTCTCTTATTAATTTAATTTTATTTATTAGTTTAACTACCTAATCATCCATCATCTATGAACGATTCATTGATTCATCAAATTTCATTGATCTATTTCCAAAGACCCATCTCTAATCTGACTACTAATATCTAGTCACGTTTTTTATGACGAAGATTAAACCAGACCGCTAATAAATAATTTCTGTAGTAATTAGTCCTGAAATCATACAGACGAGTATTTTGTAAAGTTTACAAACGTTTGTGGTTACCTGCAATGATCAAAACTAGTTTGAGACCCGGATTTTCCCAAGATGATAAAATACGATTTTTCTCGGAAAAAAAGATATTCATAAATTATATATAGAATAGATTCGGCATTGTTGCGTATCTATTTTGCATAAAATTGTTGTAAATTACAGCATACAAGATAATACGCGCCTAGAGCATTGAAAATGAAATGCAAATAGAGAAAGATGAAGCAAAATCCTATTATTATCAATCAAAAAGATAATTAAAAAAAAATGTCTTAATCCTGGTTTTGAGAAACTGTATTAACTCAAAAAAATTTCATTTTTGTGTTTATCTCACCAACAAAATGCATTTTTCATCTTCATTTTCCTCAGAAAACTGTAATAAGTATCGCAATCTCAAAAATATTTCAGTAGATATAGTTAAACTATATCTCACAATTAAAAATCAAAGCTTCCGGTGTAAACAGTATCATTCGAACTTGTATTGTGAAAAGAATGTGCGCTAATTTCCAGTGGAACGTATTAAAAAGTATTAATTCAAAAAGCGACCATATAACACCAATATGTCATATCAAAATTTTTGGAGGAAAACTGTATTAATTGATGGATTCGACCGTTACTTGATGGAAGTTCATTTTATCTCACAATAAAACACTGAAAACTTTTGTTTTCTATACTTCCACAAAATTTATTATTTACAACTATGTGACTACAGCTGTTTCGGCAGAGTGCCTTTCTCAAGTGATATAATTTACAATGTGTTTGCCTTTTTAAGTCTCTAACTGAAGAGGTTGAGGAGTGGGGAGCTGTTTGTCTCGAGTTGGTCATTCAGAATTATATCTGTATTTTTCAGTTTATTAATTTCCATAGATTCTAAAAAAGATAACTTAAGGCCTTTATTTTGGATGTGTCTGTTTTTCTATTGTTGAAAGCCCTTTTGTGTTCTGCTATCCGTTTGTCAAAAGTTCTGCCAGTTTGACCGATGTACGTTTTCGGACAGTCACCACAAGTTAGTTTGTACACACCACTCTGTAGTTGCTTTCTCTTTCGGCTTTTATTGTTCTTAATATATTTGCTTAAGTTGTTGTTAGTTCTGAAAGCTGGTATTATTCCTTTCTTTTTTATGTATCTGGCTATTTTTGTTGTTATCTTGCCAGTATATGTGAGAGAGCAGAAGGTACTGGGTTCTTTCTGTGGTGGTGGATACACTAATTTCAGGGCTTTCTTATGGAGTTTTTGATTTAAAATTTTGTTAACTGTTTGTTCGTTATAGCTGTTGTTTACTGCTATTTTAATGATGTTTAGTTCTATCTCGAAGTTATTTTTTGTGAATAATAAATTTTGTGGAAGTATAGAAAACAAAAGTTTTCAGTGTTTTATTGTGAGAAAACTGTATTATTTTGAATGAAAATGTCTTTTTTTAGTTATTTTCTTTTAATACATATTTTTCCTATGGTACTCTAGCCCAGTTCTTAGGTAAAATATTGATACAAAAGTTAAATTTTTTATACTTCTACTACCTAAAATAAAAAACAGATTAAGAATTTCTCAATATAAATCTTGTTCACTACCTATGTTGTGAGTGTTCATTTGTGAATGTTTCCGCTCCATAAGTGAGTACAGGCAACACACACTGGTCAAAGGTTTTCCTTTTCAGATGGGTTTAAATTTAGGTCCGATTTAAATACATAGTTCAATTTACCAAACGCTGCACAGGCTAATCCTATGCGACTTGGAAGGTTCATCATCAGCCTCTCTCAATCCACTGCTGGACATAGGCCCCCCCTGTTTGTCTCCAGAGTGTTCTATCTTGTGCTTTCTGCATCCAGTTTTTTGTTGTCTTTGGTAAGTCGTCTTGCCATCGTGTTGGTGGTCTTCCTCTGCTACGTTTATCAGTTCTTGGTCTCCATTCAACTATTTTGCGAGTCCATCTTCTGTCCTTCATTCTGGCAACGTGTCCTTCATTCTGGCAACGTGTCCAGCCCATTTCCACTTTAAGTTACAGCTTCTTTCAACGACGTCTATGACTTTGGTCTTAGCTCGTAGATCTTCGTTTCTAATCCTGTCTCGCAGAGTGGCCCCTATCATTGATCGCTCCATTCTTCTCTGCGCTACTCTTAGTTTTTGTGCGTTTTTCTTTGTGAGCGATAATGTTTCTGCACCATAGGTAATCAATGGGTAGCACGCATTGGTCGAAAACTTTTTTCTTCATGTTAGTTGGAATGTCACTATTAAAAATGTTCCTAAGAGCTCCGTATGCTGCCCATCCTTGTATTATTCTTCTGAATACTTCGGTTGTTTGATTGTCCTTACCCATCTTAATTTCGTGACCCAAATATATATATTTGTCTACCAGTTCTATTTTTTCATTTTGTATTTCAAGGTGTTTACTTGGTACTAAGTTCGTCATGTATTTTGTTTTTGTTATATTCATTTTTAAACTTATTTTATGACATGCTGTACTAAGTTGTATGCTGTAGCTGTACTAGTGCTTCTGTAACACTGTCGAGTTCTACTGAGTCGAATGCTTTGTGGAAATCTACGAATGCTAAAACTAAGGGCTTGTTATATTCTATGGATTTTTCGATTATCTTTATGAGTTGTTTTATTGTTTGGAGGTGGTCGTTGGCTCAAAAGTTGGCTCTGAATCCAGCTTGTTCTCTACTTTGATATAGGTCTAATTTCTTGTCTAATCTTGTGGTGATTACTCTCGTGAAAAGTTTATAAAGATGGTTTAACAGACTGATTGGTCGGTAATTTTTCAGATCAGTTTTTTCTTCTTTTTTGTGCAGAAGAATTGTTTTGGCTCTATTTCATTCAGATGGTGTTATGGACAAACTTCTGATAGAATGGACTGTAATATATTATATTAAAAACTTCTTGTATTCAGCTAAAAAATTAATTACAAATTGTTAAAAAATGTGATTTTATATTATGACAATCAATCTAATAATTTTAATGACAATCTGACAAATATATGTTGTGTATTTTTGATGCTTGTTTTTTCCCGTCATTGAGCAAGGGCGGAACTGTCTATCCAATAATAAATAATACTTTTCGTCCATACTCCCCGCCTTGAACAGCTCCAAGACCGTTCAAACACAAATCACCTAAGTTAATGAGGAACACTAGAAACAAGTCTCAGCTAATGGTAATGGACAAATTTTAGTTATTCCTCGTTTATAAAGTCCATGAGCGGTTTTAACAGTTACCACTCGAATTTCACCATCATCACCAGGGTGAACAGACACTATTCTTCCTAACTGCCACTGACAAGTGGGCAAATTGTCAGATTTTAAGAGCACTAAAGATCCGACTTGAATGGTGGAAGTACTACTTCTCCATTTATGACGTTGTTGGAGATCATTCAGGTAAATCTTTGACCATTGCTTCCAAAAGTCTTGCAACAATTTCTGAATCAGTTGGAATCTGGACAATTGGTTTATTTTTATCTCTCCTTGAAACGTATGATCAGGGACAGCGGTCATCGGTCTTCCGATTAAAAAATGTGAGGGAGTTAAAGGAGTGTAATCGTTAGGATCAGATGATAGAGCATATAAAGGACGTGAATTCAAAGTGCCTTCAATCTGAATTAAAAATGTACAGAATTCTTCATAAGTTAGAAGGGTTTGACCAATAATACGAGATAAATGATATTTTACCCCTTTTATATTACTTTCCCATAATCCCCCGAAATTTGGAGTACTAGGAGGAATGAAATGCCATATAATATTCTGAGCTGCGCAAGAGGTGACAATTTCATCCTCTGATTTTCTAATGAAATCATACAAAATTTTTAGTTCATTTCTGGCACCTACAAAACTTGTACCGTTATCTGAATACAGATGCCCGGGTTTACCGCGTCTAAAAACAAATCTTCTAAGGCCTGCCATGAAAGCTTCAGATGTCAAAGAACTAATTAATTCTAAATGTACTGCTTTCGTGGCGAAGCAAATAAATAAACATATGTACGCTTTATACGTTTTACATCCGCGACCTTTTCTATCCTTTAATGTAACTGGCCCTGCGTAATCTAATCCAGTTATGAAAAAAGGTTGTGATATATTAACACGATGTTCTGGCAAATCAGCCATAATCGTAGAACCAGGTTTGGGTTTAAACCGATAGCATCTAATGCAATTCCTTACAACTGTTTTAGCTAGGGACATTCCCGCAATTATCCAAAATTTTTGACGAACTGTCGCTAACAAGAGTTGTGGACCTGCATGTTGAAGTTGCACATGCTCATGTCTCAATATTAGTTTGCTTAAAACATGAATCTTATCTAATAGTAAGGGATGTTTCCCATCATAATTCCTAGAAGATTTTCTAAGACGTCCTCCTACTCTCAATAATCCAGTTTCATCTAGAAAAGGCGTTAAAGGTAATAATCTACTCTTTGACGAAAGGTCTTTACCGTTATTTAATAATGAAATTTCTTCAACAAAACTTTCTGTCTGAGCTAATCTAACAAGAAAAACCTCTGAATCAGTAAATTCGATTGCTGAAATCGGGCCATACCTTCTACTATTAGACTTTGACTTTGAATTATTAACAAATCTTCTACAATAAGCCATAATTCTAATTAATTTGTTCAGATTCGAGTATTTATAAAAAAGTGAATTAAAATCATTTTTTATAGAAACTAATGCCTTAGATTTCTTTCTCATTTCAGGAAGGTTTGATATATCAAGTAAATCATAGAACTTAGTTTTATCAAAATCTGTTGATAAAAATTGAGGGCCATTAAACCAGAGCTTACAGTGAGCTAATTGGTCTGGCAAAATTCCTCTACTACCAATATCTGCAGGATTCTCAGACGAGCTAACATAATTCCAATTTTCAATTGTAGTACATCTTTGAATTTCTGCAACACGGTTTCCAACAAAAACTTGAAGGTTTGCTGGGTCATTATTGAGCCAATGCAAAACAATTTGTGAATCACACCAATAATATGGAGTGTACTGAAAAGTAACAGAATCTGAAACAGATTTCATAAGTTGGACCAATAATAAGCTACCACACAATTCTAATCGAGGAATAGTCAATATTTTGACTGGGGCGACCTTAGTCTTAGCACATAACAAATGAACATTTATAGAACCTTGTGAATCAATGCATCGAGTATAAATTGTTGCACAATATGCGTATTGTGAAGCATCACTAAATCCATGTAATTCTATTATTTTAGGTTTATTACTCAGAACGCACCGTGGAATTCTTAAATCATTTAAGTGACATAACTTAGACTGGAACTTTTTCCATTTATCACACAAATCAGAGGGGACTTCGGAATCCCAATCAAGTTTTAACGACCAAAGAGATTGAATCATAATTTTTACTAGGATTATACAACAACTGGCTAAACCTAAGGGATCATAAATTTTTGCGATTGCAGAAAGCATTGTGCGCTTCGTTATTTTTGATAAAAGATCAGGGTTTTCAACATGAAAACTGAAAATATCTAACTTACTACACCATTGAATACCAAGAGTTTTAATACACTCGTGATCTCCTAAATTAAGTACTTTTAAAGGATCGGAATAATCTTTAAAGTGATCTAATACCAATTGGCTGTTTGAAGACCATTTCCTTAAATTAAATCAAGCTGACTTCAATATTTTGACCACTTCATCACATCTTTTAATAGCTTCAGCCTCACTTGAAAATCCAGTAATGAGATCGTCAACATAAAAATCTCTCAGAATAATTTCACTTGCTTCAGGAAACTTGATTTTATTATCAAATGACAATTGCTGGATACACCTAATGGCTAGATATGGCGCACTGGTAGTGCCATATGTTACGGTTTTTAAATTATAAATTGAAATTGGCTGAGAAGGACTATTCCTCCAGACAATTTTTTGCATTCTTCTGTCATCGGGATGAACAAGTATCATCCTATACATTTTGCTGATGTCGGAAACAACAACAACTGCATGTTGTCTAAATCTAATCAAAATACTCAAAATATTATTTTGAATTGCTGGTCCTGAATATTGGATATCATTCAATGACTTCCCATTAGTCGATGGGGCAGAACCATTAAAAACAACACGGAGTTTGGTTGTCAGGCTTTCATTTTTGATAACACCATGATGTGGTAAAAAATAATTAGGTTCTGTCGTGCCTTCCGCATCTAAATTATAATCAATTGACATGTGATCTAAATCTAAATATTCTTTCATGAAATTTAAATAACCATTTTTAAGTTCGGGACATTTCTTAAATCTATCCTCTAAATACAATAATCTTTTAACAGCTAATTGTTTAGAATCGCCTAGGACAGAAGGATGTTCCTTCCAGGGAATTTTAACAATAAATTGACCAGTTTCTGATCGAGAAAATGAATTTTTAAAATGATTTTCAACATAAACATCATCCTTTGAATAAGAAATATGAGACTTTGGCTCTTCAACAGACCAAAATTTCTCTAATTGTAAATCATCACTACTAAATATTTGTGAAAATTGACATCTAATATGATTTTTTGTTGGATATGGAACTTTACCAACCACAATATAACCAAAAACAGTATTTTGGAGGGAGGGTAAATTCTTTCCAAGATCTATGCGACCATCTAACATTATATCCCAAAACAAACTAGCATCAAGTAACATATCTACCTTACTGCTTACATTAAATGAATCATCTGCCAAAGTTATATTAGGGGGTATTGAGAAATTTGAGACATTAAAAGTATAAGTTGGCAAATTCTCAGTAATCTGTTGCACCACTATGCAATGTAAATTTGACTTAAAATTGTTTAATATAGAACCAATTTTTAATTGACATTTTTTATTTAAAGATGAAACGGAATTATTAATTCCTGAAACACAAATATTTGCTCTATTTGTGTCTAAATCGAGTTTACTTAGAAAATCCTCTGTAATAAAACATGATTGGCTCCCTGAATCTAGGATTACTCGTGCTATATGAGTATTTCCGTATCTATCATATACTCTAACTTTAGCAGTACTCAACAGTACATAATCATTATTTGAACAATTATTTTTTAAAACAATCTCATTTCTATTAACATTATTTTCTGAAGTATTAGTTGACAACTTAACTTTATTTGGTTCATTCTCGGAATCATTGTTCGGGTTGAAATTAATTGAACTGTTTTCTTTAACATGAATATCAGATGGTTTATTTTCATGTAAAAGAGAACTGTGTTTGGCTTTACATATCTTACAACCGAACGATTTACATTGTTTGTAGGAATGTCCGGTACATAAACAATTTCGGCATAAATTTAATTGTTTTATTTTATCCCATCTTTGGGCTACTGAAAGTTTAAGAAATTCTTCACATAGGTAAATCAAATGATTTTGTTTACAAAAATTACAACTTCTGCTTTTACTAGTTAGCAGAGATCTAGAGCGTTTATCTTGGTAATTAGATTTATAATCCGGTTTTGTCACATTGCTTAACTCTATAGTTTCCAAAAAATCAGCACGATTCTTCAAGAATTCAAGAAATTCGTTTAAACTTGGCAAAGAATTATCTATTTTTCTTTTTTCCCATTCCCTAGAACTAAATTTATCCAATTTACCACTTACCAAATACACCATAATAGCATCCCAATGTTCAGTCGGTAGTTGAAGTGATTTTAAAGCGAATAAATGCTTTTTAACTGAATCTATCATGCTTCTAAGACCTAATGCAGATTCTTTATTTAAATTTTCAATCTCAAAAAGAGCTTTTAAATGATTGTTTACTAACATCCGAGAGTTGTCAAATCTGTTGCATAGAGTCTGCCATGCAGAATTGTAATTTTGTGCAGAAAAATCTAAACTTTGTATAATTTTCAATGCATCACCTTTTAAACTCGCACGTAAATAATGATATTTTTGAATATCTGCCAATACTTTATTATTATGAATTAACCCTTCAAAAGTATCTTTAAACTCAATCCACGTCAAATAGTCTCCATGAAAGACAGGTAACTGAATAGGAGGTAATTTGACACCTTCTAATCCACTATATTCATGATTTATATCTAACCTTTTCGACTCTGAACTGGATGAATCGGAACATTTTCTTTTTAAAATCGTTCTTGCTTTAGACAAAGTTTTTGAAAATATAGTATCTAATCGTTGTCTTTTCGCATACTCTTGCTGAATATCTTGATCCTGACAATTTAATTCAATTGACATTTGGATTTCATCAAATTCCGTAACTAAACTTTCAGTTCTTTCAGTATTCCATTCTATTTGCGAAAAATGGTCTTCGCTTAAATCATTAATCGCGATATTTGTCATCGACTCTATAAATTTAATAAAATTGTTTAATCTTTGTTCAATTATATCTCTTTTGCGATATAATTGACGAAAATCAGAAGCTTTCATAGGCATTTTTAGCTTTATATTAATCAAAATACGTAGCAAATAATATTATTTAATTGTACGAACTCAAAAATCAACGCTAATCAATCAACTAATAAAAGTCAAATCTAAATCTGTCTTTTATCTAATAATCAAACTTAGCCGAATATTGGCTATGGTCCTATAATCATTTATATTTAAATAAATCCAATAATAATAGCAATATCTACTAATAATAATCAGAAATCGTATAGCATTCCACAAACTAATACTCCAAATCAACTCAAATACATATTTGCATACACACAAAGGTGTACAAATCAATCTAATAAGTAATTATTTTTTAGCTAAATAAAATTATAGGTTATAAATCAACTATTCAATGCGCAAAATCAAATTTTTTAATTGAACCCCAAAATCCTCAAAAATCTAATAATTTATTGGCACTTTGTTGAAAGGAAATAAATATGAAGGATAAACAAAGAACAATCAAGATAATAAATGGAAAAACCTCACATTTAATTCAATCGGCAGAGCGGATCCAATCTGGCTGAATCATAAATTCTTCAAAAACCAATAATCTTCATACCCATCTGGATCTATTAGACCATTGTCTCAATCATCGGGTTCGATCGGACACAATTTTATGCTTCTCGGGCTCGAAGGTACCAAATGTTATGGACAAACTTCTGATAGAATGGACTGTAATATATTATATTAAAAACTTCTTGTATTCAGCTAAAAAATTAATTACAAATTGTTAAAAAATGTGATTTTATATTATGACAATCAATCTAATAATTTTAATGACAATCTGACAAATATATGTTGTGTATTTTTGATGCTTGTTTTTTCCCGTCATTGAGCAAGGGCGGAACTGTCTATCCAATAATAAATAATACTTTTCGTCCAGATGGAATGGATTTCTTTGTCAAACATAGATTAAAGAGATATTTTATTTTTCTCATTAGAGGTTCACCGCCATTCTTAACAGCCTCGATCACTATTCCATCGTCTCCTGGTGATTTATTCGATTTCATTTTATTCATCGCTTGTCTAATTTCACTAAGAGTTATTTCTGGCATCAGTTCAGAGTTCACGTGGAAGCTTACACGTCTGGTTATATATCTCTGCCCAACTGAATTTCATGTCCCAAATACTTGAAAGATGCAGTCTGCTCAATATCTCTTTCCAGTGTAAATGGTATAGAAATTTTATTAATTTTTTTTACAAAATATCCAAATTTTTTTAGTAAGAACGTCACAGAACATTTTTGGCCGTATCAGACTGTTTAGGCAATACGTAAAGTATCCTTAACAATAGTAACCTATACTTATTGTACGGTTATAGAGTATATTCCCATAGGTAAGCTGGTTAAGAGTAGATAACGATTTTTCATATGTAATTTAAAGTATTATCTGCATAAATGGCACAAAGAATATTTGCTACGAGAGGTATATGGTTCAAAATGCATACAGTATCACGACTAATAAGTTATGTTCACATACATGTAGAGTACTTACAGTTTTATTCCTTGATGACGTGTCACATCAGAGCTCTGATTGAATTCCATAATCCATTTGGTTCATTTGTAAGGCACTCACTAATACGCTAAATAAATCATCGTCGATAATACTGAGCAGATTGAATTATCTGAGCGGTATAAAACGATAGCAAAAAAAGCCGGTAAAATGCGGCCTTTTTACGAATAGCGGGAGCGTCGATAGATTAGAGATGATTCTCGTTAGGAAGCTTTTGACGATCTGCCCCGGCGAGGGGTTCAAATGCGAGTCTCAACAATAACCTGGAGTTTCCAGAAAGGTTACATAAATACTACTTGAATTTTAAGTAATCAGTAGTACAGGGGCGTAACTAATTATTTTAGTGAGCCGTGTATAATATATTTATTGTACATATTGCCGGGGGCGACAGGCGAGAGAGATGGCCTATATCACCTCGAAGAGAGGGGATTGGCAAAGATGTGCACAACGATAAGAAATGTTTGAAGAAATTAGAGTTTATATACACAAGGGGTAACAACGATAAAATGGAGGAAAACGATAAGTTTTCCCCCTAGGGATAGATTTTAATCTTCCAGGGGAATCACAGCGATTTTCGTAATACCACGAAGAAAATCACCGTGAGTAGTGTGAATCTTGACAGTACGAACTAGACCATCCTTACCAGGCAATACATCTATTACCCTGGCAGTTGGCCATAAGAGTGGAGGAGTACCATCCTCCTTCAACAGAACCAAATCCCCGATCTTGACAGGGTCAGTAGGGTCGGTCCATTTATTTCTTTGCTGCAGGAGGCAAAGATAGTCTTTTTTCCACAATTTCCAAAATTGCTGTTGAATTTTACTAATACGCTGAAAAAGATTCAACCTATTTTCAGGTATCTCTGAAACACTTGGTTCAGGGGGCGCGGTTAAACTTCTTTGAACTAAGAAGTGAGCTGGAGATAGGAAAGCGAAGTCATTGGCGTCAGACGACATCCTAGTGATGGGTCTCGAATTTAGAATAGCCTCGATTTGGCATAATACTGTGTTAAACACTTCAAAGGTGAAGTGGGAATTTCCTATAATTCGATAGAGGTGATACTTCACACTCTTTATTCCTACCTCATGGAGGCCGAATTGATGGGGGTTGCGGGGAACACCCATCTTGAAAGTTATGGAGTTTTGAGTACAGAATTCCTTAATCTGTTCCGAATTATTTTGATTTAAGAAAAAATCATAGAATTCGCGCATTTCATTTTTTGCCCCATGGAAATTTGTGGCATTGTCGCTCCAAATAATACTGGGCGTGGATCTTCTGGCAATAAACCTTTTCAGAGTAAGAATATAGGCTTCTGCGCTTAATCCTGTGACGAGTTCGATATGAACACATTTAGTGCTCATGCAAATGAAATAGGCTACGTATGCTTTGTAAAGCGGTGCCTTCCTCAAATGTGAGGACTTAATTAAGAAGAACCCCCCATAGTCCACTGAGACGACTTGGAAGGGTCTAGTGGGGAGTACACGATCGGGATGCATATCTGCCATCTGTTGAACAGAATTGGGTGTCATGAATCGGAAACAGTTTACACACTTACGAATTAAGCGTTTAATCTGTCTTAATCCGTCAATTGGCCAGTACTTCATTTTGACATACGAAAGTACTGTTTGCGCGCCTGAATGTAATAACTTATGATGAGCTTGAGTCAAGATTAGTTCTACAACTCGACATTTAGAAGGAAGTAGAATGGGGTGTTTTTGATTATACGATATGGGGGCGTGTCGGAGACGTCCTCCCACACGAATCAGCCCATCATTATGTTGTAGGAAGGGGTTGAGTTTACGAATGGCTTTATTGGTCACGAGTTTAGCATTTTTCAATTCAAGAATCTCTTTTTTAAAGTAGATACTTTGGATATACCTGATGATCGCGTGATCAGCGATCTCCATTTCGGGTGGCGTCAATATATCCGTATCTCGTGGAGAGTTATTTATTTTCTTTTTAATATTACTGATGAATCTAAAAAGATAAGCGACAATTCTTTGAATTTTACGAAAAGAAGAAGATTTAGCGAATAGATTTTCAAAGGTGTCGTTGAGTTCGTGATTTGTTGCTATGTTTGAGACAACTAACTTCCTTAATTCAGGAAGATCATCCTGAAAATGAGGAATTTGATGAAGAGAAAAATCGATGGGATTGTCTCTAATAAAGCTAGGTCCGCATAACCAGTCTTCGGTGGTCTGGGGATTATCAAAGACATTTATCCCTCTGGAAGCGGGGTCAGCGATGTTTTCGTGACTTCTGACGAAATGGAAATCACAAGGAAAAGTTTCCAACAAGGAATTGACCTTTTGAATTCTGTTTTGTACAAAAATGTTCCAAATGTGTTTTTTAGAAAGTATCCAAGACAAGGCAATTGTAGAGTCAGCAAAGAGATGAGATGAAGATATACTCAAATTTTTCTTGAAGATGTGAAAAAGTCTATGAGCCAGAGTGACTCCCAACACTATTCCACAAAGTTCCAATTTGGGGATGGTGAGTTTATTTTTTAGCGGAGAAATTTTGTTTTTAGAAGCGATAAGCCGCGACGATACAGAAAAGTCTGAGTATGTCGCTTTGAGATACACACAAGTGCTGTATATTTTTTCCGATGCGTCGGTGAAAATAATTAATTGAACATCAACAACTTTCTTTTGTAAAAGTAAGCATCGAGGTACCTTGACCTCTTCTATAGTTTTGAATGTCGATAAGAGGTTTTGCCAATTTTTCATAATGATGGGTGAGTCAATGGGTTGATCCCAGTCCAATTTCTGGGACCATATTTCCTGTATCAAGAGCTTAGCGTTCACAAGGACAGGGGATAACCATCCTAGCGGGTCATACAAAGTAGCAATGTAGGAGAGAATAGTACGTTTAGTAACAACATTAGCCAATTTGAAGATAGGAGTTTTAAACGAAAAGTGGTCGCGTTCTGAATCCCAGAATATGCCTAAGACTTTATCAGATCCCGTGAAGTTAAGACTGACTTCAGAGACGGGATTTAAATTGTGTTGAGACAGAAATTCTGAAGAACTGCAGTTCCACTTGTGGAGGAGGAAACCATGGGTTTCTAGCAAAGAAGTTAATTGTTCGAAAAGACAACTTAATTCATGAAGACTGTCAGCACCGCTGATCAGGTCATCCATATAGATAGATTCTTGCAGAACACTAGTAGCAAGTTCGTGGGTATGTTTGTTGTTGTCAGCGATGTGCTTGATAACTCTTTGAGCGATAAATGGGCTACTTGGGAGCCCGAAGGGTAATCTTTGAAATTGATAGCACCGTAAAGGCTGCTGAATATTGTCCCTAAAGAGAAAATTTAACAGAAATGTTTCAGTGGGACAAATGGCGATTTGTAGGAACATAGCCTTGATGTCGCCTACTAGTGCGAATTTAAACTGACGAAACTTAGCGAGAATGTCAAAAAGTTCATGTTGGACGACATAACCTTTGTCTATGACGTCACTGAGGGAGATTCCCGTAGACGATTTATTGTTTGGATCGAAAACTATACGAGTGGAAGTAGTAGAGTTGGATTTGAAAACGGGAAAGTGAGGGAGAAAGTAATTAGGTTTACCTGAGTCATTTAGCATTTTTAACGGCACTTGAATTATTTGTCCGTTATTGAGATATTCCGATATAATGTCCTGATATTTTTCCAATAAATCAGGGTTGAGTTGAAAACGTTTCTCGAGACTGAGAAAACGTCTTTTTGCCGAGAGAAACGAATTTCCCATGTCTATATCTTCGATAGGGAGTTTGAGATTGAGTGTGGACTCATATCGTCCATTGGGGAGAACATTAACATGTTTTACAAAATTAATTTCAGCGGGGTGATCATTAATGAGATCGGTGTTCTGAGGAGCGGCTTCTTCCAGCTCCCAGAATTTTTGTAAATGATCGGATAGTTCCTCGTTGGACACTACCGGCTCATTTACGGCGGAAGGAGTGTTATGAGAACAACAAGTAACGAGAGAGTTTGAATAAAATTCCAAAGCCTTTTTAGTATTTTTCGACTTAAGAGCAAAGTCTGGAACTGACCCTGATATCGTGTACCCGAGTAGAGTGCGTTGAAGAACGGGAAGACCTTTTCCCAAACGAATTATTTCAGGTTGAATGATATCGTTATACAGGTCTGCACCGAGCAGGATACCAATTGGGGATGTTACATGGAACATCGGATCACCTAATGGTATCTCTGAGGGTATGTTTAGTTTGCTCGCCGAAATAGAAATTTGAGGAAGCGGATTTGTTATCTTTGGGAGTACAGAGCACGAGATGTCAAAAGGAACGTCGTTAGCGACAGCGAAAATTGTTGTATCTACAATAGATTGAGACGAGGATGAGGTGGAGTTAATTCCATTGATCCGTAATTTTCCATCTCTAGTGGTGAGTGACAGTTCCTTTACGAGGTCAGCACTAATAAATGAAACCTGTGAGGCCGAGTCTAAGAGTGCCTTTGCGAAGACCCTCTTGCCGCTAGGAGCGACAAGATAGACCTGGAGTGTGCTTAATAACACCAAATGATTATCAAGCGAGGCTGCAGATAGAGCCATTGAATGTGGAGTCGAATTTTGAAGATTAACTTCCGTTTCAGGAGCTCTAACATGTGAGGGCCCCTGTTGTGAATTACCCTGTGTATGGGAGTTATTTGAGATAGCGGTTTTATTATGATTATTTGAGTTGTGTTGGCCAACAGCCGCGGAAGGGTTACTATGACCCGTTTTGTCGAAATGGAGCAACGTGTGATGACGAGATTTACAAACTATGCAAGAGAATTTGGATTTACACTGATCGAGCATGTGAGACCCAAGACAATTAATACAAAATTTATTTTGTTTGACAAAACTAAAACGTTCTTTAGAATTCAACTGCTTGAACTGAGGACAAGAGTAGATCGAGTGAGAGTCGTTGCAATAGGAACATTTCTTAGGACCTAAGCGAGGCGAAAGGTTACTGGTAGAAGTGTCTGAGGCTAGGTGTAAAGAGTGTCTGGAAGTAGTAGTCGATTTTGGTTTTGATTGAGATTGAATATTCTCAAGATGAACAACGCGTGTCTCGATTTCCCCTAGAAAATGGACAAAATCAGGGGTAGCTTGGCTACCACCGGATTGGAACTCAAGAGCCCTAATGGTAGGTGCGTCGAGTTTCTGAGTAGCGATATGTATGAGAAGTAAATGCAAGAGATCTGAAGGGGGCCTATTCAAGTTCAATAGGGCCTTGAAATTATTTGACATGACCGTATGAAAATTTCTTAATTGTGAGTGATTTGCGTTTCCAGAAATAGGAGGCGCATCAAGAATTTGAGAGATGAGAGTTTTGATAAGCGATTTAGAGTTGGCGTACCTTTGTGTCAGGTTATCCCGGGCTATTTTGTAATTGTCACCTGTGAGTGGGATATGCTCGAGAAGCGTCAAAGGCTCGGAAGTTAGAAAACTTTTGAGGTAAATGAGTTTTTCCAGATCACTTAATGTAGTATCAGATCCTATTATTGTATCAAAGGTCTCAATGAATGAATTGTATTCAGTAACTAAGCCACTAAATGGTTTTAACTGAATACGAGGGAGGTTTACTGTTCGTTGCCTAGCCATAGACTGTGAGGTTAGAGAAGAATTAGGGTCAAATTGGAGGGAGGGGGTAGCAGTCACATTAGAACTTTCAATGACCTCTAACCTTTCTTCCAATAGAGAAATTGTATCCAAATATTTATCAAAAACCACAGAGGAATCAGTAGAGGGGGTAGGTTCCTCGGGGATCGTCTCCAGCACATTTTGAGCATCGCGGAAAAGTCCGTAAGAATGTTTGAGTTGTGAAATTATTTCACGAATTTTATATTTGTTTAGAGAATTAAGAGTTGTGGGAACCGAATCAGCCAACTTGGTTATATCAAGTTTTGCGGTGAGCCTCTGTCGGTTATATTTTGATCGGTCAGCCATGTTGCGAGAATGTGAGATTAGATAGATTATTTGCAAATGTCTAAACCTATAAATCGATGCGAAAATGAGAGAATATGTACAATATATTATATATTACACGTTTAATAGTGTGAGATTGGCTTAATAGTATCACCCTGTATGAGCGCAGATTAGTATATGAAATGCAAAACTATAAAATTTCAAAATATATGCAATTTTCCAAAATGGGTATTTTTCAGCAAGTGTGAGACACCCTTAACAAGTATTTAAATTAATTAAATTGAAGGAAAAAACAATTATTTATTTTCTATAGTTTTCTAGAAGTGTAAAATGAGCTTAAGCGAAGCTAAATGTAGCAAAAACTTACAATTTATGCAAGAAAACAAAATTATTTTTAATAATTTTTGTAACCTGTGAACCAGGCTTAATCGGATTCAAAATTATAAATTTAATTTAAATCAAAAGGTTGAACAAACAATGTTAAAATTATAACACCCGTACTATCAGCCAAGAAATGAGTACACTTTTTGTATACTATAAACAGAAAAATATATTTACGAAAATAAAATAATGTAATATATGCAAATATTTTTTCATACAAACAAAACGACTCCTTTATTTGAACAAAGCAAGTAGTTTCTGAAATTGCACGTGTAGACCGGGCTTAACAACCTACCAGCTATTGTAGAGACGTGCTGGGTTAAATACTGAGAATTTGAGTGCAGAAAGAGAGGAATATTTTATTTTTGTGCCGGGGCGGCGTGGCTTGGAAATTTCCAAATGCAACAGAAAGACACTATAAATGAAAAACCGTTATTCTCAGAATAGAGATTATCAAAATATGCAAATACGAAGGACCTTGAGGATTTAATTAATAAATAATTAATATGATACGGCTCGATGGAACAGAAATGTTTAGGCAATACGTAAAGTATCCTTAACAATAGTAACCTATACTTATTGTACGGTTATAGAGTATATTCCCATAGGTAAGCTGGTTAAGAGTAGATAACGATTTTTCATATGTAATTTAAAGTATTATCTGCATAAATGGCACAAAGAATATTTGCTACGAGAGGTATATGGTTCAAAATGCATACAGTATCACGACTAATAAGTTATGTTCACATACATGTAGAGTACTTACAGTTTTATTCCTTGATGACGTGTCACATCAGAGCTCTGATTGAATTCCATAATCCATTTGGTTCATTTGTAAGGCACTCACTAATACGCTAAATAAATCATCGTCGATAATACTGAGCAGATTGAATTATCTGAGCGGTATAAAACGATAGCAAAAAAAGCCGGTAAAATGCGGCCTTTTTACGAATAGCGGGAGCGTCGATAGATTAGAGATGATTCTCGTTAGGAAGCTTTTGACGATCTGCCCCGGCGAGGGGTTCAAATGCGAGTCTCAACAATAACCTGGAGTTTCCAGAAAGGTTACATAAATACTACTTGAATTTTAAGTAATCAGTAGTACAGGGGCGTAACTAATTATTTTAGTGAGCCGTGTATAATATATTTATTGTACACAGACTATCATCAGTGTAAACGTCTAAGTCATATTAGTTGAAACTAGCCACAGAAATTATTGGTCATATTACCGGAAAATGACATAATTAAGTCATTTAAATTTAATAAAATTGCGACGATAAGTCGATATTCTTCTTCTTTACATGCCATCTCTGCGACGAAGGTTGACAATCATCATTGCTATTCTAAGTTATGACACTACAGCCCGAAAGAGTTCAGTTGAGCTGCATCCAAACCATTCTCTGAGATTTCTCAGCCAGGACATTTTTCTCCTACCTATGCTGCGCCTTTGTAAAGGTATACAATCGTACAAGTGCTTAAACAAAGTCAATTTACACCTTAGCTGCATTGACGAACATTCCCATCCGAACGTTGTCTTTCTCATAACTAATACGTCTATCTCTGTTTCACATCATCTGCCTTCAGGATCCATTCCAATTCACTGTGTTTTGACCTACGAAGCATGTGCACTTACCCAGTCCTTCACCTAGCTATCCTACTAGCATAATCTGGACGTTTAAACATGTTATTGTTGAACTTACAAAGCATCCCTTGTAACGGCATGTAAGTAGATCAAAATTAAAAAAAATTTAAATTTTTAAAATTTAAGTTAATTTAACAAATAGTCATAAACCGCATACATCTATGTACGTATGCGTGCTTATGAGCACCTGTTTGCTCATATGTGTGCATACGTATATGTATCAGTTTGTTGTTCTGAAATGTTAACATTTACATACCTTTCAAAATTTTGGCTTTATATTTGCATTTTGATACAACCAAACATGAATGTTCGAACTCTGGCTTTCTTTAATTGTAGCATTTAATCACTTGTAACGCAGACCTGAAGATGATCTGTATATTGTAGAAATCGAAACCGGTCTTCGAAGTAAATTAAATGATTGATTGTGAGTAAGTCTGTGTTTTTTTACTTCATTTCAAATTTTTAAGTTCTAGGCCTCATAAGTGTGATCACTTACACGTACATTACTTATGGGCCGCATAAGTGATTCACATTTCCTAGGGGAAAACAGTTTTTAGAGCTCAATAAATCCTATAATACCTCCAGAGAGTATAGTTGACTTTAGGTGCATCAGACACTTCTACTAGTCAATACCTCTCAAACGCGTGTTTAGAGATTAAAAATTTGTTAAACCGTTTAGAAGTTATCGAGCTCCAACATTATAATCCACTTAACCATTATCGCCGAGATGGTCTTGTGGTTACGACGCTGAACTTGTAACCGAGCAATCTGAGTTCATTTGCCAGCCATCTCAATATATTTTTTTCAATCTATTCCGAATAGAAAAAAATATGGTGTCCATTCGATGGACACAAAAAAATGTTGCATAGCTAGATCATAAGTTTAGCGTCGTAAGATATAGGTAAGATAATCGAGATACATTACACTCAAGTTCATACATTTAAATTATAAAAAACTTTGAAAAAGATTACAAGATTAAAACTCCTGATACAAGATTAAAAAAACCGCTAAACGCGGTAAAAATAAGTGGCGCAGACAATAATACATCTTCTATAAAATAGCTGTTATGAATATTAGGTTGCGTAAAAATTAATTTTGACGGAAAATAAAGTTATGGAAAATAAAATTATAAGTTTATTCTGAAAGGTTTTTACATATTTACTAAATCTGAAGTAAAACGTGCCACAAAGGGGCCTCAAACTGCAAACTTTATTAAAGGTACCCTTTTGTGGCGTGTTTAACTTCAAATTTAGCAAATGTGAAAAAATCTTTCAAAATAAATTTATACTTTTATTTTCCATCAAAATGAAAATACTCTATATTAAGAGTCTAATATTATTTTTGAATACCTCTTTTGTAGCTGGAATGTTGTATGCGCCACTAATTTTTACCGTGTTTAGGGGTTTTTTATCCTTGTATATTTTATGTCGATGATACTCGTAGATAAGTTACAGGATATTATAAAAGAACTACCGAATGATCTCATTTTTAGTAGTATTATCGTTTTATTAATTCTGTTAGATTTTATTTCTACTTCTATAGGTTTGTCCTGTCATATCGTACGAACTAAAGACGGTGCAATTATTGTGGCTTTACATATATTTATAATCAAATTACTTAATACGTTGTAAAAAACGAATCCGGGATATGGGATCTACATGAATGCATAACTGAATAAAAATTGCCGCAATTAATATCATTTTATAAATACATAAATAATATTCTCTATACCTATATAAAAGTGCCTTGATTGCTATTTCATGCTACAGAAATAAAAGCTATAATTAAATAGTAATTTGCTATTAAATTGGTACCTATCGATGGCTTTTAAAGGTTTATTCGATAAAGTAAATCCTTGTTTCGTGTTTAAAACATTAAAGACAACATTGTCTTAATGTGTTAATTTGGTTTATGTATTTCTAACGTGAAAAAATTACTATGATAGTACTTGCGTGATTTGTTCTTTACCATAATTCCACTATTATTTGTTGAAATATTCTTTTTTGCCAATATACATTACATATCCTGTCTTGTTCTTGTTCTCTCTTAAATAGTCTATTTCAGCTGTTTACTACTAGTTTTGTAACTATTCCGACTTCAAAAGAATCCCTCCTCCTTGGACAATAAACATTTCTAACTGCGACATATCTTCAAATGTCTTTAGAAATAACGATACTCTCTACTCCTTAATAAAAAATACTCCTTAATCAAAAAACTTACAGCATATTCTAACTTCTGTTACGTATACACAGTTTACACAGACGCCTCTGAAACATCGACTGAGTTGGGGCAGCTGTCGTTATTCCAAATATTACACTTGAATATAAACTACCATCCTTAAACTGTATAAATACTGACGATATATGCCATCTATCAAGTTCTCATTCATACTAATTCCAGTAATAAGTATATCCAATACTCTTATATAGGCTTACCATACGTCCCGGTTTGACCGGGACGGTCCCGGTTTGAGATCCCTGTCCCGGCGTCCCGGCCGGTTTGCATTAGTGTCCCGGTCAAACTTGAACAACACCGACACCCAAGCCATTGATCAAGGATCGTCCAAAGTGCTCAAAACACAAGTCCAGCGCAAGTACCATTGCAAGCTCATCTACCATAACATCGTTTTTCAAAAATGCTGAACCCGTAGAAAATGAACTTTCCATTGCTGCTAAAGAAGCTACTTTTGCATTCCATATATCAGTCCACAATAATACATAAATTTAAAACATCTGATTGCTCCTCAAAATAAATATCGAAGCTGTTTGAGCCCAAATTGGGGTCTACACGCACCAAGTGCTAAGCGATCATCACGGGAGTGATTGCACCTTGCACCGATGGCAAGAGATGAACTACACAACGAGCTAAAAGAATGCAAATTTTCGGGCATTTCAACAGATACATCAAACATACATGATGTTCAATTTACAGGCACCAAAAGTTGTTAGGTACTTGGTACCTGAGACAGAATATCTGTCTGTCAAGTTACTCGATTTTTAATTTGTCGCCGGAGAAACGTCTGAAATCTTGGCAAATCACATAATGTCGATAATAAAAAAACACTAAATAGAAAACAAGATGGCAGCTTTCTGTGGTGATAACTGTAATACGAATTTCGGAGAGAAAACTGGCGAGACACCAACAACGTCTATTCCAGGTTCAAGGAAGTTATCGGCGTTACCATAAAAGGCATTTGTTCCAGCGCACACATCGTTCACAAAATAATTCAACATGCAGTTAATGGTCTTCCTGTCGAAATACAAGCAATCATTGTAAAAATATACAAATATTTTTGTATATATACCGTATAGTACGCATTACAAACTTAAAAGAGTTTTGTGAGACAGCTGTCATCGAGTTCAAAAAATTAGTGAAACATGGAAATACAAGATTGCTGTCTTTATTACCAGCTGTGGAAAGGATATTGCCGCTACACTAATGCTTGAAATCTTATTTTCTTGCTCAAGTAAACTACCCTCTCGCATTGCTAAATTTCTTCACAACAGAACTGGGAGCACTTTACTTTTGGTTTGTGCTCGGACAGTTAAATGTATTCAACAAAACCGTTTAGTCTATGGAAAAGACTAACTCAACTGTGACAGATGTAGGTATGGAGTTCACAAAAGTTAAAAAACAATCTTCAAAACAGGATGAAAAACAAATTTTTTTAAAACTCTTAAATAAATTGAATGATAATGTTGAAATGTCGATAAATGTTGATAAATGTCGAAAACTTCATTAGTGACGTTCACGCTTTCTTTGAGCGCTGCATTTCTTATTTAGAATTGTGGGAAAAGATCTTCGGCGGAGCCGAAGATTTTGAGTAGTTCTGCTTGAAAAAATGAGCTTAACTGGAGTGACATCGAAAAAGCAGCAAAAAATATAAATAAAATGCAAAAACCTCAATCGAAAACCCAAATAAAGATTGATGAGTTATTTGATGAGGTGTTAATGGTAAAAGGAACAGTATAAAAAGGGACAGTAAAACCACTTCTCTGTCGGCACTTTGATCTCAAGAAGTAATACCGGCAGTACGCACTTGATAATTCACCAGTGGTGGATGCGGGTTTTCCCTGTTAAAACCCGTACGTTTCTATGCGACTAGCAATGCGAGAGTGGGGCAAAAGCGACTAAGAACATTGCGGGGTCGCCATGCGCGACTACAGATTTTACTTCCAATTTTTCGGAGAGTGGTTCTACTGCCCCTCTTTATACTGTGGTAAAAGGCTTCTTCCAAAATTCTAATGAAACTAGTTATTCCGAGAAATGGGTCCAGCTATTCACCCATTTTCACAAGTAGCGTATTGAGGTGCTGAATTAAAAAAATTATGGAGTTTGCTATGTGTCTACCCGGTACTTCAGCGCCACTGGAGAGAATTTTTTCACAGATGAAAAAAATGTGGTCTGACGATCGGGAGGAAGAATATGGCTTGTTTACGTGCAAACTCAACTTGAACATGTCATGTACTGAATTTTATGGCAAATATAATTTTATAAAAATAAATAAATAAATAATATAACTGGTCAAATTTTTAGTGTTGTTTGTATTGTACTTTATCTCTTTTTCTCATAAAAAATATATTCACATTTTTTACACAAACTAAACGAAAAGCAAAACGAAAATGAGCCTCTTCATCTTCTGCGTCCCGGTTTGGCTCTTCGTAATTATGGTAAGCCTACTCTTATAACTCTGTTTCCCTCAGTTCCATCAATATCATTAACGAACTTTACGCAACAGGTCCAATTGCTATCCTAATTAAAACAGAACAAGCTACCATATCAAAAAGCATCCATACTGTACAATTTTTATGGGTACCTTCAATTATTGGCCTTCAAGGGAATAGAGAAGCGGACTGCATATAGTCCAGGGCGGATCTGTTTTGAGATGGACGTTGAGAGGTGACTCTAATTTTTTTGCAGAAATTGCTTGAAAATAACTCATATCCTCCCACGACAAGTATCCTCCCACTCAAAAAGGTCCGGAACATTGTTTAAATAATAAAATGTCAAAAATGAAGGAAAAATTCGATTTTTTTCTTGGTTTTTTTTATTGTAACTTTAAAAGTATTCACTTCCGAGAAAAGTTGCACAAAAATAAAAGTTGCGCAATTAAATTTCTTATAATATAAGATTAGTTAAAATTTTTAAAAATTGTTACCCTTGTTGCAAAATAGCAATAATTGCGAAAAAAACATAAAAAACAAGTATTCGCATTTTAGTTTTTCAACCATTTCTGCTACACTTAGTACCTTCATATTTCACCCAGAAAACCTTTATGATATAAGTAATAAAACAACACTGTAAATTTAGTTAAGATCGGTTCAATAGATTCTGCAAAATAAATTTTGCAATCCAGCTTTCGCAAAAAAATTCATTTTTTCAAAATGCTGCAGGACTGAAAATAAAGCAGATAGCAAATTAAAATTTTTTTGCAAATAGAAGACATCAAATGTACCTTTCATTAGCAATTTGCAAAATTAAAATCGGTTAACTACCACGGTGTCAGGAATTTTTTTAAATTAACATGGTGCTACGCGCAGCACAGCGGTGTTCGATTCACACAAGTTGATTTCCACCAAAATTTCTTTCAATCTTTATCTAATATATTATTTTCTTATAGTATAGTATAGTTAGTGTGACCAACTCCAATTCAGTTGAATCCGGGACAAGGCTGAAAAACAATACCTGAAATCCGGGACTTTTCAATGAAAATAGGGCCATTTTTTTTTTCAGAAGAAGATAATTAAAATACAGAAACGAAAAAAGTCTACCATTTTAGTTTTTGTAGAACTATAATCATCATCATCATCATCATCAATGGCGTTACAACTTTTCATGAGTCTTTGCCTCGTTTACTATTACCTTCCATGTTTGTCAATCCTGTGCCACTAATTTTCATTGTCTCATTCCCATTTTCTCTAGATCTTCTTTGACTGCATATTTCCACATTTTTCTAGGCCGTCCTAGAGACCTTCTTCCATCTGGCCTTCCCCAGAACAGATTGTTTATAAGGCGATTGTCGTTACTGCATATCACATGCCCTGCCCATCTGAGTCTATTGGCCTTTATATATCTGACTAGATTTTCCTTTCCGAATAGAGACTCTAACTCATTATTGTATCTGCGCCTCCATTCGTTTGTCACGCTGTCTCTGCAAGGGCCATATATCATTCGAAGTATTTTACGTTCCCACACCAGCAATGTTTGTATCTCGTGAAAGAAGTTTTGACTTCATTAGATGTTGCATTGAAAATAAAGATCTGTTTCCTGTCATTATTTTTGTTTCAACTTCTCGCTCTATTTTGTTGTTATTTGTGATTGTTGTTCCTAGATATTTAAATTCTTTAACCACTTCGAAGTTATGATCGTTCATAGTAATGTTTTGCCTTGATCGCCGTCGTTCTTGTTTTGAGACGACCATGTAGAACTATAATACCACGAAATAAAATGCATGCGTTTTTGATGTGGTACTAGTATTACACTCTAGAAATTGTCGACTTTTTTTCGTCCCACCAATTCAATTTGATGTGAATAACGTATTCAAAATTTCAAAATAGCATTTTACCAAAACGTTGAAAATTCGGATGGCCCGGAAGCCTTGTCCGGGACGCCGGGACACGACTTCGTAATTCGGGCCATGTCCCGGATTTTTCGGGCTAGTTGGTCACACTAAGTATAGTTGATCCAAAAGATGGCATAACCCAGACATCCAAAGTGAAAGTTATCCTTCAACACCAAATTGTTCAATATGGTCCACATAATGTCCACAAAAAAGTCACACCATTTTGAGCGTCGGGTTTGGGGGGTGAGGGGGAGAAATCGGTAAATTCGTAGTTTTTTAAGTTTTTCGCCAATATTTCTAAAATTATGCGGTTTAGCATGAATAACACTCTATACAAAATTGTTCTACATTAAATTTGAAATAAAAAAGGCCCTATGCATAATCTTTCTAAAATGAATGGTTCCAAAGTTACGGAGGTAGTTAGTATAGTATAACTGGTCCAAAAAAAGGCCTAACCCAAACATCCAACGTAAAAGTTTTCCTTCAACACCAAAATGTTCTATATAGTCCACATATTGTTCAGTAAAAAGTTACACAATTTTGAGCGTCCGGTTTGGGAGGGAAATGGGAGAGAAGCCGGTAAATTAGTAGTTTTTTTTTAAGTTTTTCGTCGATATTTCTAAAACTATGATTTAGAGTAAACAATGTTATATACAAAAATGTTCTACATGAAATTTAAAACAAAAAATGTTCTATACATAATTGTTATAAAAGCAACGGTTCCAGAGTTACGGAGGGTGAAAGTCGAGGTTTTCGATATTTTTTGGGCAATATTTATGATATAACTATACCAAAAACCCAGACATCCAAAGTGAAAGTTATCCTCCAACACCAAATTGTTCTATATGGTCCAAATAATGTTCAGAAAAAAGTCACACCATTTTGAGCGTCGGGTTTGGGGGGAGAGCGGGGAGAAATCGGTAAATATAAAAAGTATCGAAAACCTCCACATTTCACCCTCCGTAACTCTGTAACCGTTGATTTTATAACAATTATGTATCGAACCTTTTTTGGTTTGAATTTTATGTAGAATATTTTTCTATAGAACATTCTTTACGCTAAAGCATAGTTTTAGAAATATTGACGAAAAACGTAAAAAACTACTAATTTACCGAATTCTCCCCCATCCCCCCCCCCCCAAACCGGACGCTCAAAATGGTGTAACTTTTTACTGAACAATATGTGGACGATATAGAACAATTTGGTGTTGAAGGAAAACTTTTACTTTGGATGTCTGGGTTAGGCCTTTTTTTGGACCAATTATATTATACTACCTCCGTAACTTTGGAACCGTTCATTTTAGAAGGGTTATGCATAGGGCCTTTTTTATTTCAACTTTAATGTAGAACAATTTTGTGTAGGGGGTTGTTTATGCTAAACCGCTTAGTTTTAGAAATATTGACGAAAAACACAAAAAACTACGAATTTGCAGATTTCTCCCCCCTCTCCCCCCCAAACCCGACGCTCAAAATGGTGTGACTTTTTTATGAACATTATGTGGACCATATAGAACAATTAGGTGTTGGAGGATAACTTTCACTTTGGATGTCTGGGTTTGGGTCTAACTATACCCTACTATTACTCTATATTTTGTTGTATGTTCATATTTTAATTCCACAAAAATCAAAATAATTTGATTATTGTTTGTGAAAAATTGTTGTTTAAACAGTTGTATATGTTTAAAAATAATACACTTTTATTTTCTAAGTTAAAATATATGAACAAAGAAATATTTTGCTAAAAAAAGTGTTATTTCAAAGGACAGAGTATGTGTTTTTATTTTGCAATAAACAAATTTATTTATTTATTTCGAAATGTACTATAAATTAAAATTTATCAATCATTATCAAAGGTCATTGGAATGCCCAATCAGAGCGAACGTATCCGTTGTTCTGCGCGTAGCACTAAAAATTAATGTTTATTTAAAAACATTCCTGACGCCGTGGTGGTTAACCGATTTTAATTTTGCAAATTGAAAATAAAAGGTACAGTATTTTTTTATATGCAAAAAAATTCAACTTGCTGTCTGCTTTATTTTCACTGCTGCAACATTTTGAAAAAATGAATTTTTTTTGCGAAAGCTGGATTGCAAAATTTATTTTTCAAAATCTATTAAACCGATCTTAATGAAATTTACAGTATTGTTTTATCATATCATATAGTTTTTCAGAGTGAAATATGAAGGTCCTAAGCCTAGCACAAACTGTTGAAAAACGTAAAATGCGAATACTTGTTTTTTTATGGTTTTTTCGAAATTATTGCTATTTTCCAACAAGGGTGACAATTTTTAAAATTTTAAGTTAATCCTATATTATAGTAAATTTAATTACGCGACTTTTACGTTTATGCAACTTTTCTCGAAAATGAATACTTTTAAAGTTATAATGAAAAAATCAAGAAAAAAATCGAATTTTTTCTTAATTTTTTAACATTTTGATTTTAAACAATATTCCGGACCTTTTTGAGTGGGAGGATAACTCAAATATTATTATATGAGTTATTTTCAAGAAATTTCTGCAAAAAAATATGAGTCACCTCTCAACATCCAAATGTACTAATATTTTTACAGATGCGCCCTGGTCGAATAGCAAGGAGCAGTGAAACAGCTGGTGAAGTGATAAATGTAGAGCTAAATGATTTAAAGTCATTTATTAAAGTTAAGGTCGAAAGTTTGGGGTAGGACCGTCCAACCAATACTCCGCGAAGTAAGTCAATACATCTGTAAAACCCTGGTCGTCGATGTTACTCGACTCCATCTAGGACATACCTGACTTACCCACACCCATATAATCATAGGCATATAATGGAATTGGAGTCAGAAACGAGAGAGGACACCTCCTAGAAAAATTCGCAAAAGATTCAGAACTAGTTGTCACCAACACATTTTTTCAATTACCACCACGAAATCTTTATACATGGAAATTCCGTCAAGACAAACCCAAGAGAATTATTAAAAATCAAATAGATTATATTTTAGTAAACAAAAGATTCCAAAACGGCTCTACATTTGTCAAGACTTATCCTGGAATAGACTTAGATATCCACCGCCTTCCACTGGTGGGAGTATTCCGAATCAAACTCAAAAGTGGCTGCAAATTAAGACGAATCGAACGAAGAACAATCAATCAAACAGATTATAGAAATAGTTCAAAATGTAAAGGATAAATACTTAGAGGCAGATAAATGAACCAATAAGAAATCATGGATTACAGATGAGATCATAAAACGAATGGACGAAAGAAGAAAAGCCCAAAAAGGACTCTGACAAATATAAATATATCAATATGAAGGAAAAGTCAGAGAAGCGAAAGAAAAAGAAGCAATAGAGAGATGCTCAGAAATTGACTCTACAGTCAAAGTACGATAGTCACAGATGGACTTAGACGGAGACAGAAAAGAAATCTCACTTCACTGATTCTGACGGTAACATCATCTTGGATAAACAGATTAAAATAAGAACGTGGATAGAATACCTAGAGAAACTATTATCACGTCCTCCAGCAAACGTAGAAGACCTGTTGCATGCCATAAGAAAAATATAGATGACTATTCCGCAATATGATATAGACCACTTCATTCGATCAGTGCCCCAGAGTAACTGAGTGTATAGAAAATCAAGGAGGAGTCACGCATTATTAATTTTCTGTCGAAAATGACGTTACAAATTTGTTTATATTGTTATCAAATAATAAGAATACCTATTATAATGTAAACTTCCTTTTAATAAATTAAAAGATATATTTGTCCTTCTAGGTGGTGTATACCGACAAATTTGCTCCAAATAAACTTCGCCTCCACTAGATCTAGATCCGCTAGAAGCAAAATTGTTGCTTAAACAATTAGATAAACAAACAAAAGCACTCAACACTAATTTATCGTAGCTAGCGGAAACAATAACAAACTACTAAAGATGCCACTTCCCTTTCATCCGTTCCAAACATGCGATTGTTTCGCGGTAGAGAAGATGATCCACATTGATAAAATAATTAAAACAAGGCCGTTTTAAAGGTCAAGTGGTACTTTCGATCTTTATTTCATTCAAACCAGTGTTGGACTAACAAAAACTCTTATTTTTCTGCAAATACTTACTTTTATTTATCACTTGAACTCTAAGTAAATCGGTTATGGAAGGAGGTAATATCTGTTTTCAGCGTTTAAGATCTTTCCAAACGTCAAATTTTGTGTTGGATTTACAATGGTCTGAGGTAAAATTTGCTTAAATATTCCTATGTATTTGATTTTTGTACATGAATGTCCCTTTAGAGCCAAATATGCCAAAGAGCATCCGTTATGTACCTGGTACTTGTCTCATATCGTTTATCCATCTCTTTAGAAAGCGCTTGACACTTCTCTTCGTCGTTATTGGTCTCCATTCTGTGATTTTCTCAGTTCAACTTTGTTGTGTCTCGCTACATGACCTGCCCAACGCCACTTGATCCTATTATTTCTTCAGTAACTTTTTTTTTGGAAAATGGAACACTGACTTAAAAATTGGGGAAGGTCTAAATTGAAAGATATACAAGAGTGTGGTGAGGCCTGCCTTGGTGTAAGATGGTGAAATATGACTAGAAAAGGAGATTTAGGAAAAGAAGATGGAAGTAGTTGAAATGAGAGTAGGGGAGACCGGGGTTGGTTGTTAAAGATTTGGCTAAAGGAATAATATAACAAAAATTATTTTTTAAAAATGTATTTTAAATAAATCAAACAAAAGTTTAACACTTCTTTTACTTATTAAAGAACTGAGATAAAACTTAAACACTATTGAGTTAGACAAAAAGTGTAAAATATATGCTGACGACAAACGTAACAACCAACCCCGTTATGGGGCTGGTTGTTACAACCAAGCCCAAAAGCATGGTTTGTAAGAAATGCTGAAAAAACTTTAACAAAACTATATTTATTGAGCAACTATATAATAAAAAGAAACATAATATAATATACTGATGCATTTACACGTCACAAGAATATTTAATATCATTATGTATTACCAAAGATATTAATACTTACTTCGGCACATTACATTTTTTTCGGGGGCATGAAAACACATAACCACACTCTACGGGATTATACGATGGACTGACGCTGTGTCGTTTGGATATATTATAGGTAACATACATGCGCGAAATTCTTCAGACTTGTTATGGAGTCAACGACTATTCGTAAGTAATAAAAGCGTCTGTAACAACCTGCCTCTGCAACAACCAACCCTGGTCTGCCCTCAATGATGAAACAGTAGGGATGACTACATTCTCAAAAATGTTCAAGAACGAAGAATGTAATAGGTTGGTCATGTCAGATGTAGAAATAACCACTATGTAAGAGCTTTTAGAAATGGAGGTAGAGAGAGATAGAGAAAAACAGAGGAGAAGATGGAAGGATTGTGTCGCACAGGATTTCAGAGAGAAACGTTTAAATGAAGACGACACGACGGACAAAAATGAGTGGCGACAGAATAATATATGGTTACTTGTAGCGTATTATTTCACTATGCCAGATTTCATGGCTCTAGTAGAAGGACTTATTTGTTGATTTTTTTTATAAATTTTTTCGCCCTGTCTTGTGTTTTTTTCCTTTAAGAACCGGTTGGTTTTTACGTCAAGGTAATAAAAGCAACGAAATTAATATCAATAAAGTCGGATAAGGTACTGATTGCTTCCAAAGAAAAATAGTTGCAACGACTTATAAACATGGTGACCGAATATGGTCACCCTGTTAGTGATGCATATGGTCTAAGACAAGTTATGGTTGTAAGTATGTATAAGTGAATATCATAATACCTGCCTATTTTGTAGCTCCGTTAACCTTTCTTAACGATTGAATTTTTAGTTCCCCCTTAACATCGTCAGACTAATTTTCAATTCAGCCTCATTTTTAGCAGTCCCTTTTCCCTTATCTCTTCTTTTTACCTAATTGTTTAAGAATATCTTTGTTATCTGTTTAAGGTCGTGTAAAACTGTCAGCTTTTTAAATATGAGAAAATATTTCGTCTACGAATAATAGCTTAAGAGGAAACAGTAGCGATCAACAGGTAGCGAAAACGCGTTCCAAGATTGCGGCTGTAATTTTGAATATTTTTTCGAGATATTTGGCACGCGTATTCGAAATATCATAAAGAATGGCGGTACAGAGCCCAATTTGAAAAATGTATTAATCTGTGGAAATTATTCTGTAATTAAATATAATATTAAAAAAACGAGCCTGTACCGCCATTAAGAAGAACAAAAAAATACACTTTCTTCAAATAAACTTTTTTATCCGATGCCTAGATTTTGTGTCATTTTGGGACTACTAAAATTTTTTATTTCATTAGTAGTTCCAAAATGACACAAAATCTAGGCATCGGATAAAAAAGTTTATTTGAAGAAAGTGTATTTTTTGCTTTTCTTAATGGCGGTACAGGCTCGTTTTTTTAATATTGTATTTAATTACAGAGTAATTTCCACATATTATTATACTTTTTAAATTGGGCTCTGTACCGCCATTCTTTATTATATTACGGATACGTGTGCTAAATATCTCGAAAAAATATTCCAAATTACAGCCGCAATCTTGGAACGCGTTTTGGCTACCTGTTGATCGCTACTGTATCACCTTAAAGCTATTCTAAAATGTTTAGACGTTAAAAATAAAAATAATTTTGCAAATTTGCAATGCGATGATTTTGCGATGATTTACAAAATAACAAAATTATTTTTTTTTAACATTTTTCGATACCACATAGATAGAATTACCACATGTTCATTACTTCCTAAGGTTATTTCAAATAGAATGTCTCTGGGATAAACAAATAAAATAACTATTAAATTAATTGATGAGTCGATCTAAAATTTTAAGAGTTTGAAGGATCACAATACCCAATAACAAATATCTAGGTTGATTTTTACTATAGCTATAACAAATTAACGATTTAACCTTATTTTGCAATAATTTTCGAAGCAAAAAATTAATTTTATTATTTTAATTTTTGTTTTTGTTTTAAAAGATACAGTTTTGTGTTCTTACATGAAATATCAGGCTTTTTATTGGTAAGCGCAAAAATCGAAAAAATGGCATTTCTTGCACTTAATTGTTAATCATTAAATATAGAGGCTGTATAGGCTGTGCAGAAAACGTATAGGTTTTCTTTAAAAAAGCCTATTATCTATCTATCTGAAAAAAATCTATCCTATCTGAAAAAAATTTCAGATACCTGGATTAATCACAGTCACGAAAAGAAAGCTTTTTTGCTTATTTCGAATATTTTACCGCTGATGGTAATGATCTGTGGACAAAGATATATTATCTAAAATGTAAATACTAAAAAATCAGCCCCAGAAATTATTAAACTTATGTAGTTTGATAAGAGTCGTATATTTTAACTCACATTACTGCATTAAAGTTGCAAAAACTAAGGAAATCAGTAGATTTTTATAAAAAGTATAATATTAGCAATAAAAGAAAAAATTAAAGTAATAGATTTGAATAATTGTGTGAATTATATGGTCGTGATTACAATCCTAAAAAATATCGGCCGAGTCCGCTTCTGTTTTTCACGCGAAATTGCAAAAACATCCATTGTTTACAACTGCTTTACATGCTTCGTCTATTTTTTGTGTTAGTATTTTGTATTCTTTGCGTAAAACGCCAACAAAAGTTAAAGATTACGTTTGTAGAATTCACAGCAAAAGTGATGTAATTATTCCATATAATTTAATCTAGAATGCATTTTTTGTTAACCTTGATTTGGATGTACGTGTTTGTCGCTTTTGTTCGACGGACATCGTTGGTGTTTGACTTTGATATTTCCTACAAAATGTGAGAGTATTATTGGTTTTGATTAAGGTTTCTTTATAACTTACGGGATTTCTTCTGTTGTGTTGATATCCTTTAAATCATTTTTTATTAGAATAATAATGAAACCGAAAACAAAAACAAAATAAGAGCAACAGAGATGGTATTCCTGAGATGCTGCAGAGTAACAAGTAGAGATAGAATAAATAACATAGAGATTAATAACAGAATGGGCGAAATCAGGTATAATATACTGCATCCGACAGAAGAGATTAACCTGGTACGCTCAGAAGAGAAGACAAAAACGTTGGATAAACGTCATAACAGAGTGGAGCCCGATAGATAGAAGGAAAAGAGGCAGATCTCAAAGAAAACATTTTTCAAACCCGTATTTTTACCGTCCAAAAGAAAAAAGTATTTTCATCAGAAGGTTGCGTGTTCAAATCACGTCGGGGTCACCAATGTTCCGTTGGTGTGTTGACAGAATCAATTAACTTAAATTAAAATAAGTGTAAAAACAATGAACAGTAATATATTTATTTATTTTGGGTAAACAAGCGTGCTTCGTTTATATCTCGTAAGGGTTTGTTATTTTTGCGAGGGTGTGAATGAACTACCCCGGGTGCCCGATGTGACTATACTGATCGAGATCACAAAGCTATTGTCATATGTCATCATGTATGCGGTTTTACAATATGGCTAGAAAAGGCGATAAATTACTAAATCTAGCGTTTTAAAAGCTCCTTTCAAGTTGACATAAATAGCATGGCCAATCTGGCAATTTGTGTTTCTCTGAAAACGACATTAATTTTATACAATCTGGTTTTGTATTTTAGGAACGAAACACATGTGAATTTTAAACGACCCATATTATTTTCGTTTAGAAAAAAAAGTTAATATTTAAAATTAGCAATTAAAAAAATAATAAATGAATCGTATCGCTATAGATCTTTCAGAGATGAAGTGGACGAAGCAATGGGCGAAGCAATGGTAAAGGAATACTTTGCCACCTCTTGTCAGGTGCTGAAACGTCACATTTAATCCCATGGGGTAAAATCATCTACCAACTGAAGAAATCATCATCATCAACAGCTATTTCATCCACCGTCGCATCCCTTATAAGCCGATGCCGCACTGCAGGATGCTAGATGGTCGGTTGGAGGGTGGATTTTAATCATGGATTGTGGAGGGGCGCTGCATCCTGGACGCAGTGAAAGAGTGAAATGAAGTCAGAAGTCAGTATCCGACTGACTGCTGAGGAATCGTTTGTTTAATTTGTTACGTTACATTGGGTTTGTTTTTAGCATATCGTCCTATTAGAGTTAAAACTCACTAACTATACTTTTCAGAAAGTGGAGAAAAATCGACTTAACGACTTTCTACACCTTGCAAGCAAGCAAGCAATTTGATTCAACCCGACCTGTGGGAATGTCCACCCTCTCGAAAGAGTACATTCGGGTGTAACAATTCATTGGGGCGAGGTGTTTTGACCCGAGTATAAACAGGGATCACCCCACCTCGCTCCAATGCCCTAGGCCATCCCTTTCCCCCCCCCCCCATAGCACGCTGGTGCGCGATGAGGGCACAACTATCGTAGCCAAATGCTCTTCAAAATGGAATCCTGGGTAATAAGATTCCATGTGGTACCCTAATCGAATGCAAAAAACTAGGCCAGCGTGAGGCGCTCTATGCCTTTATCATCTTACTTACTTATCCGCGGTAACTAAAATTGCTTGCTTGGGCCCCAAGTCATTGTGCTGAGCCCTATTGGGCTCTACCCAATGACTTGTTGCTCGAGTTTTTATGTGTTTTTTTTTTGGTTTTATTATATTTTTTTGGGGGCTTACGCCTTTTTTATATTTTATATATTTTTTTGGGGGCTTGCGCTCTTCTATAATTTTCTATAATTGTCTTACCTTGAAGGTGATCGTGGTGTTGGATCTTCGTGTGTAACGCTGTCTTCGGCACTTGTTTTCGAGCTACGAACTGACTACTATCACTTTTATTTTTGTTCACTTTATTCCACTATCTGCTGTTTCGGACGTTTGTGCTTCCATCGGTGGAACTCATCATACCTTAGCATCTCTCGCAGTATGTGACTTGGATGGTGCTCCAGTTCCGCGAATTTGACCCTTGCCTTGTCTGTCATAATTTCGGTGACTCTCACCTGTTGGAGTTCTCTGAACAGGAATCTTTCTGCTACGTATCTTGGGACTCTGGCGGCTTCTCTCAAGCTGCTGTTGTGGACCGCTTGTATCTTCTTTTTGTGGGTGTTACATACTTGTCCCCATGCGAGAGATGCGTATGTTAATACCGGTAGTATAATGCTGTTTATCAATCTTAACCTTGTTTTTAGTCTTAATTTGCTTTTTCTGCCTGTAAGTCCTCTTAGTGTTACTTTCGCTATGTTGGCCTTCTGGACTGTGGCTTCTACATGTTTTTGGAAGGTTATTCCTTTGTCCATGATGACTCCTAGGTATTTAGCTTCGTTTTTCCACTCGATGGGGCTGTTCTGTACCGTCAGCTGTTCCTCTGGCTGTTGTCTTCCTTTCTTGTATAGAACCGCTTGTGTCTTTTCCGAGTTGATGGCTATCTTCCATTTTATACTCCATTCCTCTATTTCTTATAGCGCTGTTTGCAGGTTGGTCACCTGCTATATCTACGTTTCTATGTTTGGCCGCTATCGCTGTGTCGTCGGCGTAGAGGCTCATAAGGGTACCTGGTGTTCTAGGTACATCAGCGGTGTATATCGTGTACAGCAGAGGTGACAGGACCGCTCCCTGGGGTACTCCAGCCTCCGGGTTCCCGAGCTCGGACAGGAGTTGTCCTATCCGAACCCTGAAACTCCGGCCGCCCAAGTACGATGAGATTAGCCTCGTCATCGCTCCGCTGTACCCGTAACCCCGCATTTTGCATAAAACCCCTTATGCCATACTCTGTCGAACGCTTTGCTTACGTCCAGGAACGCTGCTCCAGTGTACTGCTTGTCGTTGAATCCAGCTGCTATGTACTCGGTTTGTCTGAGTACTTGTAGCTCGCTGGAGTGCGTTCTACACCTTCGGCAAAGAATTAAGGATTTGCATGAAATTTTAGTATGTTATAGTTTACTTCAAAAAACTAAGACTTGATTTTTTAAAAATTGTTTTAGCGTGCCGTTTAATTACTATTAAGGGTCAAAGTTAAGTTTTAACATGGGCTCTTATGGGAATTCTTAAAAAGTTAATAACTTTTGACCCAAATTTACGATTTTTAATTATTTGTGCTTAAATTAAAGGTTTTTTTGTAAGGAATAACATATTAAAAAATGAGGATTGTTTACCGTACCATTTATTTTTAATTTATTTATTATAATTAATTCCGTAATTTCCGTAATTTATTATAATTTATTTATATAAAGTATTCAATACTAAAACATGATTTGAGTATTCTGCTATAAATGCATTGTTACCAACTTTCGCTTGCATATAAATTTCCCCCCTTTCCTCTGAGAGGCATACCCCGCAACGAAGGTGTAGAACGTCGTTAATAAAGGCACAAATTGTTTTTTAAATTCACCTGACTTGAATATTGGATTTTTTTAATGCAACTGCAAAGAATAAATAAAACAGATATTTTAAGCCGTGTTGCGTCAAATAGTGGATCTGTTGGGTCACAAATTGGGACCCCTTCTTTTATACACAGCACTTATTACGCTTTCCTCCATAGCCAGGCTACCCGGATGGAATATCAAACACGACTAATTTGGGTGGATAGACGCCTGGCGAACCACTGGATGGTTAGATGGTAGTGGGAGGCCACTGCGGCTACCGTCGTCTTGTTATTCGTGTTATAAGTAGTGTTGCCCAAATGCAAGACCAAGACGAGACTTAGAGAGTCTTGGTCTTGGTCTTGCACCAATACACCTGGTCTTGGTCTTGGTGTTGCACTCCCGGTCTTGGTCTTGGTCTTGGTCTTGCAGCAAGAGTCTTGCAAGTCTCGCAGTTGCCTATTACTATTACTATTTATTAAACGTTACTTTAGATCTTAGAACAACCTAACAGTATAGGTACATTTTCAGCTTGACTTAACATACAGAGTGAGGCAGATAAACTTTCCTATTAAAAATATCTTCAGAACTAAAGACAACAGAATCATGAAAATTGGAATGGAGTGTTTTGAAGAGTGATCTATTTAATGAAAATATTTTATCTATTTCCTACTTCCAGTTATACTGGAAGTTGCTTATAACTTCGTTTTTTTATATGGGACACCCTGTATATTTTTACATTTCTGAAGTCTCTTCCATGTCTTCTTTCTGAAATATGAGGTTTTGTAATATTATATAGGGTAGTTTAAAAGATAATTCCGTTTTCTTATTAATTTCGTAGCAGTTTTCACAACCTGTAGAATTGGTTATTTGACATCAAAAAGTTTATTTATGTTCAAAAGATTTTTAATATAGTCTCCTATTGTTAAAAATTATTAGTGTAGCTAAATGTTGAATTTATTATACAGGGTTGGTCGAAACTAGGAATGAATATTTTCTGAGTTTTCTTAAACGGAACACCCTGTATTTTAGTATTGTAATGAATAGCTATTTGTATAACAAGGGAGGAAAGTGCTACTTTTCCTCCCGAGAATGAAGTTTACTGCCCGACGCGTAGCGGAGGGCAGTAATCATTCAAGGGAGGAAAAGGCACTTTACTCCCATGTTATACATATGATTTTTCCACCTTCCTCAAATAACAAGTCATTTTTTCATTTCTACTTAATTTATTTACGTAACTAACCAACAAAATTTATTAGAACTAAAACAAACAAGTAGGTACAATATAACTGTCAACTGTCAAATATAAGTAAAATTATTAATGTAAACATTGTTAAATCAAAATAACAATTTACTGTTTTTTACCATTCTACAAAATACAGGGTGTTTTATAAATAAACGTCAAAATGTATAGATACTTACGTAATAGAAAATAGATATTGTACAGGGCGTCCATAAGTTGTATTTCATGAATGAAATACCATGACGTCACTTTTACTTTTCCTCCCTAGGGAGGAAAAAATTTTTCCTCCCTAGGGAGGAAAAGTACAACTTTGCTCCCTAAAATCAGGTCCGGAAAAGTATACTTTCGGTAGAGGTAGGTGGAAAATGATATTTTATGGTACTTTTTTATTTCTTAAGCATTCTCTATACCCAACTGCCTTAACTTGTGCTTAATTGTTGATCGCACTAACAATCTTAACTACGTAGGTATTTTGATAGCTCAACAATTATTGGTAATTTTTAGGATCAGTCTAGACTTCCGACTTTAGATTAATATGTATCTATTTCCGAAAAATTATTTGCTATTGAATTATTTGAGAACATTTTATGTTCACGGCCAACCTAATAAAATTTCACATATTTTTTGTTGCAAATAATATTTGGCTTGAATCACCAATAACTCACAAACTAAAGCAGTTAGGTATAGAAAATGTTTAAGAAATAAAAAAATACCATATTATATCATTACAATACTAAAATATAGGGTGCTCCATTTAAGCAAACTCAGAAAATACTCATTCCAAGTTTCGAAAAACCCTGTATTCTAAAATTAAAAATTTAGCTATATGGTGTATTCCACGAATATACGACTGTTTTGGATTATCGCGACGACGAATATTTTAGTATGCAACATAAGAAGTACGAAAGTATTTTGCTCTAATAATTACTCCAATAAACAACAATATAATTTGCAATTTTCTTTCGTCCGTCATATTTTGCACAGCAAAATATTCGTTGTCGCGATAATCCAAGAGAGTCGTATATTCGTGGAAAGGGGTATACTAACAATTCTTAACAATAATAGTAGATTATATTAAAAATCATCTGAACATAAATATAGTTTTGGATGTAAAACTACTAAAATTCTACAGGATGTGAATATTGCTGCGAAATTAAGAGAAAAAAAACTTAACTGTATTAAAGAACATTTGTCTAGAATGGTATTTTGTTTGACCCATTGATATAATTGCACACTCTGCAAAAAGTTTATATACATACGATAGTCTTTAGTCTTTAAACTGATAAGGAAAAACAATTAAGTGGGTGTCGTATTATATCAGCTTTGGTGACATCAGAACAAGTTTCAATAGGATATTTATTACTGTCGGCGTCAAAACAAAAGATTATTTTATGAAAGGACCTATTCTCAAAATCTAGACAATTGCAATGAATTTCAGAGCGAAGGCGTCGTCTGCTATATAAGAAAGAATGTTTTATAAAATATTTTATTTTTACATTGTACAAATTTATTATGACCTCTGAGTACGTGTCAAATAAATATGTCAAGTGTTCTTTTAAAACAGTGCTTAGATTCTTACGTAAACAACGGTGCTGGGTGCATTTGCACCCCATCTGTATATCCATTTTTTATATGTGAACGTCGGGAAAATTGATTTGAAAGATAATTAGGACTTGTTTATTATAGTATGAAACATAAATTTACAATCAAAGTACCCATTTCTTCTTAAAAAAAAATTATTATCGTTGCAAGATAAACACATGAAATTTTTCACAGAGTGACCAACACAAAGTTTTTACACAAAATACAGTTATGTCGGGACTTTCGGTCTTTTTTCTCTGACATAAGTAACACCGACCTTGTCCCGTAGCTCTGTTAGCTCCAAGTGGAACACCAGAAATGTCCAATTCAGGATATGAAATTTTCATCATTTGCACAATACAGTAATTTTTCTAAAGAATCACGTAAACGTAAAACGTTTTAGATGCTGCAATGGGTGCAAGGTGTTTAGAATTGAATTTAATGCGAATAAAAAAATGGTCAAAAAGCAAAAAAATTTACTAAAAAAGATAGGTGAGAAAAACGAGGACTGGGGTGCAGCTGCACCCCGCACCGCCTTACGAGGGTTAATGTATATTTTGATTCGCTATGTATGTTTATTGTATTGTTCATAATGCGCATAAGTCCAATTTTCCAAATTTTTTTATCTTTTTTTGCGTCTCATAGTCTCTAGGCATATACCCGAACTACTATATTCCCTAAAACGACACTCAATCCTAACTGCAAGACGCAAGAGTCTTGCAGGCTTAGTCTTGTTCTTGCTCAAGTCTTGCACGGTCAGTCTTGGTCTTGGTCTTGTTAAAATAAAGCGGTCTTGGTCTTGGTCTTGGTCTTGCGAAAATGCAAGAACAAGACCAAGACTGCAAGACCAAGACCGATTTTGGGCAACACTAGTTATAAGTAGCTGGATGGTCGCCAGGCAGGTATCTAACATCCACCATCCTACCAAACTTCCTGCAGTGCGGCATTGGCTTTAGGTCTTAGGTGTATCCATTCATTTCTATTTGCTGTTTTTTTGCATCCATTCGTGGCCAGTCATTCGCTTGATGTCATCAGTCCATCTTGTTTGAGGTCTGCCTCTACTTCTTTTGCTTGTCCTTGGTCGCCATTTGAGAATAGGGCTTTTCATCGATTGTCATTTGTTTCGAGCTTCTGTCATGTGCCACATAATATTACACAATACGTCTATGGTTTGTATCATTGGTATATACCAGGTATATGTTTGTATCATTGGTATATACCAGGTATATACGAATAACGTATGACGTAGATATATTAATATTATGTGACACATGACAGAAGCTCGAAAAAAAAAACTGTGAATGAAAAGCCATATTCGCTTCGTCCAAAGGTTGTCTTCCATTCTTCCTATGTGTCCTGCCCAGTTCCATTTAACATGGCAAACTTCTGGATCACATCTGTTACTTGTGATCGTTTTCTTATCTCTTCATTGGATTTGCGATCACTGAGCTTAATGTTGAGAATTCTCCGTTCCATGGTTTCCTGAGTTACTTGTAGTTTGTGGACTAGGCTGTTATGTTAAAAGCCCACGTTTCAGTTCCACATGTCAGAACCAACAATGCTTACTTATCGATGGATTTTGCCTTTGAAATATTTGGTAAGTTTGATTTAAATACTGTTTGCAATCGACAAAATGCTGCCCATGCTAAGGAACATCTTCTATTTAAATCAGTTTTTAGGTTAAGTCCATTTTTAAGATCTGTAATTTTCGTTTTTCTATTTGTCTCTTTTACCTTCATTAGTTATCTAATTCATTAATTTATCATTTGGTCGTTAGTAATAATCTGCAAATTTTCCTTCAGATATCATCTCCATTCCAAGAGTTGCGTTTTATCATAATTGAATCACTTATTTGAGAAACCAGATAAGTCCCAGTTTGACACTTTTGACATTTCGATATAAATCGTATCCAACAACCTTAACTCATCGTTTTATTTAGAAACGAGATAAGTATTGGTCGTATACCTATACGATATTAGGTTTGTTCTAGCAAACAGTCAAACTAGTCAGAAACCGTCAGCAAACAGTAGGTCAGTGAGAGAACATAATACAGTCACCAGTGCTATCCCCTCTACTCGCGCTGGTCCACTATTCGCTGATGGTTTCAAACCGTTTGAAACTGATGCTAGAACAAACCTATTATAAACACACTTTTACTTCGTTTATTTGAGAAACATGACACAAAGCGGACCTGTCTTGTTTATGAAAAAAAATAAAACTGACATTTCTATAATTCTGTCAATTGACGCCTATTTGCATGCATGATTTTACATCTTCTTCTTCTACGGCACTACAGCCCAAATTGAGCCTTGGCCTCCTTTATTTTTTGCCTTTACCCTTGCTTGTCTATGGCTGCTCTTCTCCATACACGGGCTCCTAAAAAAGCGTGTGTGTCGCTGTTTACTGTGTCTTCCCAGCGCTTTCTTGGCTTTCCAACCAGTCTCTTTTCCTGCATTCTAGCATTCAGTGCTCTTTTTGGTAGCCTATCCTCTCCCATTCTTATCACATGTCCGACTCATTGCTCTTTGTATTCTAATGAAGTCTCACAGGGATGCTTCCTTATAAAGTTGATAAAGTTCGTTGTTGTATCGACTTCTGAAGATTCCGTTTTCCCTCACAGGTCCTAGTATTCTCCTCAGTAATTTCCTTTCGAATGTGTCGAGTTTGTTTTTGGATATTTCTTTCAGGACCCAGGCTTCACTGACATAGCATGTTACTGGTCGAATTAAAGTTTTATAGATTCTCATTTTTGTATTTCGGTGGACACTTTTAGACCGAAATATATGGGAAAGGGCAAAATAAGACCTGTTTGCCTGCGTTATTCTCTTCTGTCTTTCTCCATCCTCTGATCCATCGGCATAGATTTCTACTCCCAGGTATGTAAACTTACCAACCGTTTCAATGTCATCTTCATGTATAATGTTTTGAGGGACTAAATTATTTTGTTTTTTCTGTGTTAGTTTCCAGACCTAGCATTTTTGTTTGTGTTTTTAACTCTGCGTATGTTTCCTGTGCTCCTGTTGATTTCTACTCATACAGTGGCGACGCGTGACTTTTTCTAAAGTGTTACCAAACCAGATGTAATAAAAAAATCTTATTAAAAAAAATATTTTGAACCTTCAAAATATAAGTTTTTGTTTTCAATCCTGTGGGATAAAATTAAACAAATCACTATTCCCAAATTATATGTATGTAATTATGTAAATGTAACAGGTATAACAATAAATAATAAACACACTAAACATATTATTCTACCATAAAATTAACATAAAAAATGAACAAGTAGGAAAAAGAATAGATTTTGAAAACTATTTTTTATTCATATTTTAATTCTTCCACTTTCAATAATATCATTTTTTTCTTCAAAATTATATATAAAAAAAAATATACAAGGAGAATAACTTTTCAAGTAGTTGATTAATTACGCAATACGTAGCAACACCTGGCAACACTCTTGCATGTTTAAATGCACGCACACTGTAATCTGTAATAGGTACTAAACTAATGTTACCAATCCTCAAAATAGTGACAATACTGATATACACAGCGTGCCCACGCGCCGTCTCTCGTCGCTCGAACAGAGCCGTCGCTCCTTCAAAATTTTCAGAAACGAGCTAGTCCCAAGCGATAGCGAGGTTTCTCCTCCGTTACCACTTACCACTGCCAGTATTGGTAACGGCATATAATAACGTGCAATGGATTCACATATCTCGCCAATATTTTCGTGCGTCTAGTTGGTTATTTACTGAATTAGGTACTATTTTAACAAATATTTCTGTGGGTAAAAAATATAAATGGAATTATTTCATAACAGTAATAAAATATTTATTGTAAGATTTTTAACTGTTACCAATGGTAACAGTGGTTACATGGACGCTTCGCCAGTGTACTCATAATACTAATATCATCGGCATAAGCGGCCAGTTGAACCATTCGGTTGGTCAGTAAGTTTCCTCGTCCAGTTTGCATTTGTCTAACTGCATACTCCAGTGCCAGGTTAAACAATGTTGGGGCCATCCCATCTCCCTGCTTTAGACCCTGCGAAATTTTGAAAAAGTCTGTCCGGTGGTTTTGTATTCGTACACATGCCTGAGTTTCATCCATTGTGGCTTTAATGAGTCTTATTAGCTTGTGTGGTATTGGCAATTCAGCCAAAGAGTATAGTTTGTTCCTTTTGACTGAGTCGTATGCCTGTTTGAAGTCTACAAACACGCTGTGAACATCAATATCGTGTTCCCATGATTTGCTTAAGATCTGTTTAAATGTAAATATTTGATCCAGTGTCGATATTCCTCATCGGAAGCCCGTCTGATACTCTCCAATAATATTTTCTACTAGTGGTTGGGCCGCTTTTTTATAATATACGTGAGGACTTTACAGTGCGTAAATCGTTCAGCTGGACATAGGGAACATACATTGTATATATTTAGATACATAAATACATACATTGTATTATATTAAGATAATTGTGGCAACTTCGCTCTCTCAATGACAATATAGTTGTTAGCATTAACCTCAAAATTGACAATGGACCGTGATAGTGTGACGTCAAAACATCAAAATTTTTCCAAACACGTTGTGTCTAGGTATACGATAACGTGTACGCAAATAAAAAAGTTAGGTAGAATTAAACGTCATAACAAATATTTTTCTATCAAACAAACACTAAACATATCAAAATAGCGTGTATCAAAATATACAGTCACTGCCCACGCTAAATAGTCACTAGCTTGATGAAGTTTAACTTTTTTATTTGCGTACATTTTAGCGTGTACCCATGATACTATAAATAACAAGATAATATATTGCACATCCGGAAGTCGTGACGTAACTGGAGACCGACAAGTTCGTAATCATTCGTAATGTCCGATTACTTTGAATTGTTCGCGGTTTTATTTTATATTTTATTTTTGACAGTTATTTTGACTGGAATCTCGACACTAAATGTTTTTCGAATACATTGAAGTTTAATGTTATTTTGCTAATTGAATAATTTCATCACATAATGCATACAAATCCCATTTAACTTTAACAAGAATTCAAATTCAACTTCCGGTCTCCAGTTACGTCATCAATGCGCGAACTCGGACGTATTTGCGCTACGGGAAAATACTATCTCTTTATTTATAGTATCATGCGTGTACCTAGACACAACGTGTTTGGAAAACTTTTTTTGACGTTTTGACGTCAGGACTATCACGGTCCATTAATATTTCGGGTGACACAAATAAACGTCAAAACATGACATTGTAGTAAAGTATTTTTGATCAAATGGGAAAACTGTGTCTGTTTAATTCAAAAATTATTTTTTAAATAAAAGATATTTTAAAAATTAAAGTAAAATTATTAATTCACCAGTCATATTTTTTGTTTTTGATTTATTTATGGACTGCCTTGCATTCAAAATCACTCATTATATTCATTCTAACAGCTCTATTGCACCAGAAACTCGTTCTCGAACAGAAGTTTCAACTAACACAGGTTAGCGCAGTTGCCACAATGATCTCAATGTATATTCCCTATGTCCAGCAGAACGATTTACGTACTGTATAAGCTGTACATAGTAGAGAGCTTCCACGGTAGTTTTTGCACTGGAGTTTGTCTCCTCTTTTATAGATCGGGCATACTATACTTTTCTTCCAGTCGTCGGGTAATTTCTCTTCTTGCCATATGTCTTTGATGAGCGCGTGGATGTGACTTGCTAGGTGGTCGCCTCCTACCTTATACAGTTCTGCAGGTATTTCGGCAACACCCGGAGCTTTATTGTTTTTCTGGGCCTTAATAGCTTCGAGAACTTCCTCTATTGTTGGAGCTTCTACTCCATTATCTACTTCATTCTCTTCTACGTAGTTTATACCCATTTCATATTCCATGTCTACTTGTGTTCCAAGTAGGGTCTGAAAATAATGCTTCCAGGATTCTGTGACTTTCTGTTGGTCACTGATTATTTGCCCACTTTCATCTTTACATAAACTTGTTTGAAGTTTATACCTTATCTTTTTAGGTATTCTTGTGCCCCTCTAATTTCGTTGTTTTTGAAATTTTCTTCCATTTTTCTGTTTGTCTATTTTCATAGGCTCTCTTTTTCTTTCTATTATATCTTGTCTGCTTTCCGTCTTGCGACTTCAATGAATTTACATGGTACCTATTAAAAGAAAACGCTCGAGAGTAGAAAACGAAAATAGAATAAAGGGCCACAGTACAGTATACAAATACTCAATATTAACCAGTTAAAGAAAGGTAGAGGTTTGTAAGAAGGCATTATTTTCATTGCATGCTGTAACTAAAGAACGAGTTTATCATTTGTGTCGTCTTTTATCTGCTGGGAAAGCGCCGTCTGACATGAGAGGAAAACAAGTTACAGGAAACTCAAAGCCTGCTAACTTAATCCAACTTATAGTTAACCATATTAATTCATTTCCGACCAAAAATACCCAATATGCTGGAAACGAAAAGCAATATTTTAACTAACAACTGAACGTATATAAAATGCACAACATGTTTGAAAAACTTCACCCACAAACCATAGTAAAATATAGCTTCTACTACAAAATTTTTAAAGAGAAATTTATTCTGTCATTTGGACGACCTCAAATTGATACCTACTGTAAGTGTGAAGAACTTGAAGTAAAAATAAAATCCAGTTCGTTAAATGATACAGCCAAAAAAGTTGCAACTGCGGAAAAAATGGTGCATTTAAGAAGAGCCAAAAAGTTTTACAAAAAAATGGACGAACTTAAAGAACTATCAAAAAATGATCCTTCTACTGCTGCAGTATGTCATCGACTTCATGCAAAATTTGTTTCTTCCGCAAATTCCTGTCCAGGAAACTTTTTATTTGCATCAGTTAAACGTAAACGTTTTTGATATTCACGATTTAAAAACAGGAAAGGCTTTGCTCCGTGTCTATCAAGAAGGCATCGGAAGAAAAAAGGAGCTAATGAAGTATGTTCTTTCCTAATATAGGCGTAACCAGGGGTGGTTTTGGGGGTTATAACCCCCCTTTTGGATGTACTTTGAGCTATATAAGCTTAACACCATTATTATTCCATACCCCCCAGAGACCTTCAAGTAGACGTAACCCCCCCTTAAGATCATCCTGGTTACACCTCTGTTTCCTAATGAATTATATTGAAACAAACATGTCAAAAGATGTCAAGCATTTACATTATCTTTTCAAAAGACTCTGCTGGACAAAAAAAAATGGAAAGTTTGAATCTGTGAATCAATGTTTCCCGATTAGCGTCATTCTTATATTACTCTGGGCTAATTAGCAAAATTCATGGAAAAGTTATTTACCAGCAATTTTATTGCTGGAATCGAATTATAAGATCCTATATATTAATAATATAGGTATGCAAAGTCCGCAGATAGTGTGCTACTTTTTTTATAAACAAAATGGCGCCGACAAATCGTATTTTTTTCAATTATTTCTCTATAACTCCGAAGATTTTAACTGCACTAGTTTAACTGTTGTTAACAAAAATACTCAAATAAAAATTCACCTAAATTTAATTCTACATAGAGACATGTTTTTTCCGATTTGCTCCGACGAAAATTTTCCTCGGAAAATGTGGGTTTTCCCAACAAAATCTCGAATTTTCAAATAAATTTTTTGGGCAAGCAATTATTAATCAATAATTAAATAACTTGGTGAAATCAAAGCTTTCTTGGTATAGATTATAACTGCAGAAGCCGGTGAAAATTAAATAAATATTTTAGCAACAATTCATTTGTTAATTAACAATTTACAGTCGCAATAACAACCAAAATAATCATGAGATTTGATCAAACTTAGAAAGATTATAAAGATGTGATGCGTATTTAATATTTTGTCGACAAAATATAAATTTTTCATTTTTTTGCATAATCTTTAAATGTTTAAAAAAATAGTTATAAACAAATTAACATTTCTCAGAAATTGTTTATTATATTATAATTTTAAAAATTACTTAAAATCTGTGTTTCAAATGTCTTGAAAATGGATGCTTTAAAAATTTTTTCCAACCATTTGCAAAAAAAGTTATGAAACATCAAAATAAACATACGATTACTCCGTTGTTTATAATTTGTTTTAATTGTTTCAAACCTTAAAAGTGAGTTTATAGTACAAACTAGTTATTCTCAAAAAATGTTAAACATTAGTTCAGTGGTTTTATTTCAGTCAAAGATTAAAACTGTTATTTTTTGTAATTTTTAGCGCGAAAGTAGGCTTGATACAGAGCCGGAACTAAAATGTTCACTCGAAGCGACTACTGTACGTCGCACGGTGGTCGTCGCTTCGAGTGAAAATTTTAGCTACGGAACTGTATTAGTCTACTTTCGCGCTTACTTGTAAATTACAAAAAATGTATGTATGTTTACTTTGCTGTTACATAACTTTTTTGCAAATGGCTGCAAAAAAGTTTTAAAGCATTCATTTTCAAGATCTTTGAAGTACGCATTTTACCTATTTTTTAAATTAGAATATAATAAAAACTTTGTGAGAAACGTTAATTTGTTTATAACTATTTTTTTAACATTTAAAGATTATTCAAAAAATTAAAAATTTACATTTTGTCGACAAAATAGGCATCTCATCTTTATAAGATTTCAAAGTTTGATCAGTGTATCATAATTATTATGGTTATTATTGCCACCGTAAATTATTAATTAACAGTTGAATTGTTGCTAAAATATTCGTTTAATTTTCACCAGCTTCTGGAACTATAATCTAAACCAAGAAAGCTTTTATCCGAGTTATTTAATTATTGGTAGATAATTACTTATCTAAAACTTTATTTGAAATTTAAAGATTTTGTTGGGAAAACCAGCATTTTCCGAGAAAAATTTTCGTCGGAGCAGATCGGGAAAAACACGTCTTTATGCAGAATTAAATTTAAGTGAATTTTTATTAGGGTGTTTTTGGTATAAAGTTAAAATGTTCGGAGTTATAGAGCAAAAATTGAAAAAAACACGATTTGGGGCGCCGTTTTATTAATAAAAAAAAGTAGCACACTATCTGTGGACTTTGCATACCTATATTATTAATATATATAATCATAAGCTTCGATTTGATAATCAGCCCAGACTATATGCCATGCGATCGAGACTTCCCATTTATTAAACGAAATATTAAAAAACATGACAGAATTTATTTGATTAAGAAAAGCATGTTGAACTTATAGTCAATTCCCTTAAACTTAACAAATTTTCTGTCTTTTTAATGACCGATAACAGTATTATAAAAGATTTTAAAGCATAGTGACCAACCTACTACAAAAGAAATTGTTACGAAGTAAAAAATAATGATGTCGAAACAACCAACGGAAAAAGATTATCTTTACAACCAACGACCTTTAATAGACTGTTTCTTAACGCATTCCTTTCCTATTTTGTCAAGAAGGGTAAGACTTACAGAGATAATTCCAGCCGTAGCCTATCCAAACACTGAAATTCCTATGAAGAAAAAAAATCTTGACAATATTAAGAAATCTAGACCATATCTTCCAATGGACAATAAAGAAAACTCTGAAATAAGAACTTTTAAGAAGAAATCTCTACCTGGCCAATCATTCATGATGACCAAAATCAAGTTGAAGAATATTAAATGAGTTCATAAATAATTCATCAAATCATTCTAATAAAAGATAAAGAAGACATCGTCTACATGGTAAAAAAGCTGGAAGAAGAATTTGGATCACCGCCAAGCAAAACGTTATGGATATAGTTTTCGTCAATTTTTCGTCGCATCTGTCCAAAGATCTTTAAAAAGATCTGCGGACAAAATGAAAACTGGTGGGAAAATCTCTACACGAAGCTGTCCATCTGGTAGATGATCGCAACCAATGGACACGGCAAGCTAACAACATTTGTAGTGTCACCACGCAATGACAAGGGCTCAAGGAATGAGAAGGACGATATAGGAAACTCGCTTCCTAAAATAAATTGTGGCTTGCTATGAAACATCAGCATACCTCACTAGCTTCTGTAAACGCATTTAAAGAATTCTATGAAGACAACTTTAGAGACCTATGTAAGAAAACGGAATTAATGTTTAGATCTACTGTTTTCTAAATACGGAAAGATTACCAAACCCAATAAATAATTGGAAAAAGGTTGTGTAGAAAAAATATGGAAAAAAGTATTAAAGATGAGACAAGGAGAAATTTTGACAAATACTCCTGGATTGAATCGCTAGAATATAAGATAATGCACATAATATAAAGTGCGTTCATAAAGTAACGCATAAACTCATTGTTTCGTAAACCGGCAACTTTAAAGAAAAATCCCGAAACAGGTCGATTTTTTTTTAAATTACGATTTCTTGGCATATATATCATACTAGTGACGTCATTCACCTGGGCGTAATGACGTAATCGATGATTTTTTTTAAATGGGAATAGGGGTCACGTGGTAGCCCATTTGAAAGGGTATTCAATTATTCTCTATTCACTAATATAAACATTTATACAGGGTGTCCAAAAAATATTTTTTTAATTAAATCAATTGACAAAAAGATGAATGTATGAAATTGACTTAATTCTAAATACATTTTACTGCTGTCAGAAAACAGAAAAAAATTTTATTTGAAAAATAAACATTGATTTTTGCTTAAACGAAATGTTCAGACTACTAAGAGGCAGGTGGGTGGCAGCTTTAACATTGAATTTAAGCGAAAGGCAATAATTATTTTGTCAAAAAAATATTTTTTCCTGTTTTCCACAACAGAAAAATGTATTTTGAATTAAATAAATTACATACATTCTTCTGTTTGTCTCAATTAATTTAATTAACAAAAATTTTTCTGAACACCTTCTATAAATAATTATGTCAATGTTTATATCAGTGAATAGATAATTTAATACCCTTTCAAATGAGCTATCACATAACCCCTATTCCTATTTAAAAAAAAAATATCGATTACGTCATCACGGTCACATGGATGACGTCACTAGTATGATATATATGCCAAAAAATCGTAATTTAAAAACAAAAATCGACTTGTTTCGGGATTTTTCCTTAAAATCGCCGGTGCACGAAATAATGAATTTATGTGTTAGTTTATGGACTCACTGTATATAAATTATTAGCTTCCACAAGTGTTTCACATTTCACATGCACGTATCTTGCGAGAGAATAACTGCAATAAACCATTTTTATGGACATAACTAGCCTTAAATTGTATTCTCTGTTTATTTCTTTGTATTGTCTATCGAAATGTCAGATAAGATAAATGATTATGCATAAAATTAATATTAAATTATAAATTTCTAGAAATTCTCCCTAAATTAAATTAATTAATAGTTATATAGACAAATTGAGAGTCATAACTTGCAGATTTATTGCTAGTCAACTGTACTATAACGGATAATTATAATAATTTTAATGAATTATTTTATTTATGATACAATTAACCCATTCAGTGACTTAATTCAACAAAAACACATAAAAGATGCAATATAAATTTAATTCTACCTTGAATTTATATAATGAGGAACATATCAAGTTTTTCAGAGGATGAGTTAATGATATCATCATTTTGCCAGTACAATTACATCATTACCTTCTTTTCTAGAAGGTGAAACAAATCGTGCATCGTTCTCTTGTCGTTTTTGTTAACCAACTGCAACATCCGCAAGAATCAGAAAACGAATAAATTTATCTATTAGACGCGTAAATCATTTTAGAAGACCTTACATATACATATAATTCTAATTTATTAACTACTTTCGTGTCATGTTCATCTTACTGATGCTATTGTCCTTAAAAACCAGTATAATAATAAGAAACCAAACACGTGTACTTGTAATAAGAATAAAAAATGACCACTGGTAACATTTTTCGAAAAAAAGTAGAACGTGATTTTTATGGTTTGCAAAAGGAAATATGGAACTTTATAGGAGGTCAAAGGATGGAGGTATGTAAAGGAACTAATAGAATCAAAACACATAAAAAAGGATATATGGATTTACTACCTAAAAAAGCTCTATAAGTCCAATGGAAGAACAATAAATGCCGATGCCGATGAAGAAGTTAATATAAATATACAGGAAATTCGAAAGAAACTCTAAAACCTGAAGAACAGAAAAGATGCAGGAAGGAAAAAATACCAAACGAATTATTGACATATTGAGGAGTAGCAATGCCATAATTAACAACATTCAACAAAATTATGAATCAGAGGATAAATTTAGCAGATGAACAACAGGGTTTTCGTACAGGCAGATCCTGTACAGATGCATTCGTCATAAAGCAAATTCCTGAGAAATCACCAGAGTATAATAGACCAGCATTTCTATGTCTGATTAACTTGAAAAATAGCATTTGACAGAGTAAAACTTAAAGATGTGATCCATCTTCTGTATAATAGAGAAGTCCCCCTAAATATTATAAAAACTATTCAAAACATCTACCAAAACAACAAAATGGAAGTCAGAATAGATGGAAAACTTAGAGAACCTAGAGACATAGGTAGCGGAATAAGACAGATAGAGTCATTAAGTCCTATGCTTATCAATTTGACCATGGATGAAATCATCTAAAGCGTCAAAAAACAAAGAGGATATACTTAGAATGGGAATCAAAGAAGTAAAAATGATCTGTTACGCAGACGACGCAATACTGATAGCCCAACATAAAGATAGTCTGCAAAGATAAGTCCACAAATTTAACATAAGAGCGCAAAAGAATTCAATATACAGGGTGGGGCATTAGTGTGACAAAGTCCAAATACTCGTTTGTCGTAAGAGATACGAAAAAAGTTATTTAGGTAAAAGTTGGGGCACATGTAGTATCATAATTTAAAAATATTTTCAAATATACAGGGGCGTGCGTATTGACAGGGTGACACAAACTTATGTTTTTTTTAAATAGAACACCCTGTATATTTTTACATTTTTGGATTCTCCTCAATGTTTTCTTTCTTAAAATTTATGGTTTTGTAATATTATACGAGGTAGTTTAAAAGTTAATTGCGTTTTTTTGTTAATTTCGCAGCAATATCTACACCTTGTACAGTTGTAGTGATTTGACATCAAATTTTCTATTTATATTCAAACGATTTTTAATATAGTCTACTACTGTTAATCATTAACAGTGTAGCGTAATGTTTAATTTTAGTATACAGGGTGGGTCGAAACACGGAATGAGTATTTTCTGAGTTTTCTTAAATGGAACACCCTGTATTTTAGTATTGTAATGAAATTATATTTTATGGTACTTTTTTATTTCTTAAGCATTCCCTTTACCTAAGTGCTTTAATTTGTAAGTTATTCGTGATTCTTTAAGTCAAACATTAATTGCAACAAAAATTACGTGAAATTTTATTAGGTGACCGTGAAAATATCCAATCAAAAATAATTTTTCGAAAAAAAATACATAATAATCTAGCTTGATCCTGAATTTACTAATATTGGATGAGATATCCAAATACATTCGAAGTTAAGGTTGTTGGTGCTTAAAATATTAATCAAACATATAAAATTCTTCCTAGTTGGCTATGACACAAAATGTTCTTAAACATTTGACATTATACTATTTATATAGTTCCAGTTGATTTGTTACCATTACTAATATTATTTTTTTTAATGAGGAACTGATTAAAATAGCTTTGTGCTAGGAGAGTATAACAAAATTGGCTACTTGCAATAAAAATTTATCATCAGCAATTCCCTGATAGACGACAACCAAAAAGAGAAACTTTTGAAAGTATACTAAAACGGTTTTAACAGACTAGATACTTAGATTGTAAGAACGGTTGTACTAATATGAATATGCAGATCCTCAGTGACACTAAGGATTACATTTAATTAATGTTTTCTTCCCTTACAATAGGTTTTGTTTGATAAAATTTATCATAATCTAAGTGTCCAGTCCGTTGAAACTGTTCTAGTATATTTTTAAACGTTTCTCTTCTTAGTTGTCGTCTATCAGGGAATTTCTGATGAAAAATTTTTATTGCTAGTAGCTCATTTTGGTTATACTTCATTAGCACTAAAATCTTATAAGTTCCTCAATACAAAATTTCATATTAGTAATGGTAACAGAGCAACTGAAACTATAAAAATAGTATAATGTCAAATTTTTAAGGAAATTTAGTGTCATCGCCGACTAGGTAGAATATTGTATGTTTTTATTAATATTTTGCGCACCAACAATCTTAACTACGAATTTATTTGGATATCTCATCCAATATTAATAAATTAAGGATCAGGCTAGTTTATGATGTATTTTTTTTCGAATTTTTTTTTAATTAATATTTTCACGGTCACCTAATAAAATTTCACGTAATTTTTCTTGCAATTAATGTCTGGCTTAAAGAATCACGAATAACTTACAAATTAAAGCACTTAGGTATAAGAATGCTTAAGAAATAAAAAAGTGCCATAAAATATCATCTCATTACAATACTAAAATACAGGGTGTTCCATTTAAGAAAACTAAGAAAATACTCATTCCGAGTTTCGACCAACCCTGTATACTAAAATTTAACATTTCGCTATACTGTTAATGTTTAAAGTAGACTATATTAAAAATCGTTTGAACATAAAATAAAAATTTGATCTCAAATCATTACAATTCTACAGGGTGTAAATATTGGTACGAAACTAACAAAAAAAAACGTAATTATCTTTTATTAAACTACCTCGTATAATATTACAAGATCATATATTTTAAGAATGGAAACATTGAGGAGAATCCAAAATGTAAAAATATACAGGGTGTTCCATTTAAAAAAACATAAATTTGTGTCACCCTGTCAATACGCACGTTCCTGTATATTTGAAAAAAAATTTAAATTATGGTCCTATCAGTGCTTCAACTTTTACCTAAATAACTTTTTTTCGTATCTCTTACGACAAACGAGTAATTGAACTTACTATAATTGTCATACTAATGCCCCACCCTGTATAACAATTTCATCTCAGAAAATTAAAACAATAGTAATCAATAAAGAACCAGCCAGCTGTAAAATAGAAATTGATGGTATCAATTTGTTCAACACAAGTCAAAAATTAGACCTAACACAACCACAACACAAAGACAACTGGAAACATCGGATTTGAGAGTATTGGGAAAGATTACAGGAAATATGCTGAGAGATCGAAAGAGGAGTGATGACATTAGAAGAAAATGTAACGTACCATGTATAAACGAATGGACATTAAATACAAATAAGTATGGAATAACTTTTTCTTCTTCTTAAAGTGCCGTGCATTTCTGCTTAGGCGTAGGCGAGATGTTAGATATTCAGGATTAAATAATTCTGTTTTTAGCAGCATTACGAAGCATTATTTCATAGCTGTGGATTCCTGTCCATTGGTGAATATTAAGCAGCCATGGCATAGTGTTACTTCCCATATGGAATAAGGAATAACTACTTAAGCAGAATAAGGGGAGAGGTATCTTAGCCCGGTTTATCGAGGTTTAACGCGCGTTAGCATGTGCACTGAATAAAATGTTTGTATATGTAGCTGTAATTGCGCGTTACCAAAAAGCGCGTTAAGCGCTTCCCAAGTAGCACAATAAAAACATTTTAGTTTTATTTAAGGTTTATACAGGTTTTCTTGTGGTAAATAAGAAGATAATGGTTTTAAAGTTACCTTGTAGATATACTGCCAGAACTTTAAAACTGTTAAGCATTTGTCACTAGTTTTAAAGTATCTAATAAGAGTATCAAATAAGAATAATTAATCTTAATAGATAATTTGTCTTATTGTAGTTTTAAAATGGTTTATTTTCGTTCACTTTAAAACTAATCAGTTTTATGGAGAACTTCGGGACTCCTTGGTTTTATTAGATTCTTGTTTGTTACCTTTTAGTTTTATTGCAATTTTAAAGATTCTCCTAATATGACTAATAAAACCTATTATTAAAACTACTTGATCTCAAGACTATTATATCAGTAAAACATAATATGCATTAAAACTATTTTTCAGTTTTCTTTAAAGTTGCTTTCTTAAAAGCAAATAGTCGGCTATATTAAAACCAAACGCTCTTACTGAATCAATTTGGTTATCGTAAAGACTATACTATGCTTCTTGTTAGAAACAATAAAACTAAACTCATCCCCTCTTCTTTCATGTCCAAAATGGTCGGCCATTTGTTATAGAGCGAATCAGTAGTATAGTGTGTTGTAAAAAGTGAAAATAAGTCGCAAGAACTTAAAATATGAACGAACTGGACATTTTAAGAGAAAAATAAAACACACACAGCACTACGATGCCTCGATTTTAGGTTAGATTCACATTAAAACGGAGTGGCATTATTGACAGCAGCATTAAAACTAAACGGTTTGAATTCCAAGGCAACCTTGCTTTTATGTAGGATATATGCTTTTGGAAAGGTATTAAATAAAACCATCTGATCTTAACAATTCTCTGTCGATAGACCAAATAGTTTTGTTTGGATTTCGGCCATATTGCTTTCTGGAGACGCTGAAAGCCTTAATAGATTAAAATATAAGGCTTATATAAAAATTATAAATAAGCGACTTAAAGAGATAAATTCGATTTATTTTAACATTAAAACATTAAAATTGTAGATAAAATTATTTTTTTTTAATTAATATTTTTCGGATTAAAATTTTTCTATTTTTATTTTTTAATCGCCAATAGTCAGAAATTTTAGGGCGCGTGAGTTATTTAGACCTATTTTTGTTAACATTATCAATAAAGTTGGGTGAGCAAATGTTTTTCTACCTTGACAGTCCGAAATAACCAAGTACTTTTTATTATTTTATGGTTACAAATACGTATCTACCTATCATAGCACATGTAAAAATTTGTTGGCCTATATGGAATATATGGGTTTAAAGAATCATTTAATATGGTAAATTGTCTTTAAAAGTCTTCATCTAAGAAACCTTTATAAGTTTGCTATAAAACTGTCTGCACTTAAAGTGTCTTTTAACATGGTTTTAAAAGCACCTTCACAGCAGCTGTAAAACCAGTTGCTTAACAAAAGAAAGTTTTAAGAAGTTTTTTATTTTTGGTTTTATTGACCTCTTTCAGAGTGGGCCCTTTTATGCTGAAAGCGGTTTTATTTCAACCTTAAGTTTTACTTTAAAACCAAATGGTTTTAATTTTAGTTTTATTCTACAGTTTTAAAGCATCCTTAAAAGACTTAATAAACCCGTTCGGTGCCACTTGGGTAGTCACTGAAACGTGCCCTTATTCAAAGATTACAAAAAGAAAAAACAATTTAAATTAAATTTTTATTAATCACTCAATTTTTTACGAACATCAGAACTTGAAGCTTACTCATAACTCTTTCATTTAGCTCTAGTGATAATGTCTTCTTACAACTATTGAGTCATCTATCGATTATTCAGATCATTTCCGTTTGAAAGCGAGTTGATATAAATTATGCATTTTTAAATAAAATATAACAGCCCATTCGTGAAATGCCACGATTTTACTACATTTAAAAAAAAACACGATTTATTTAGTATCCTGGTAACATTTGTCACACTTATACCAGATAAACATAGTAATTAATGCAAATGAAACAGTGTTGTATGCGTGGAGTTTCTGCTTGGTCTGCTATGTGCAACAAGCCACACTATCCGGATCTTGAATAACCGATATTTACGATGTGTTAAAACACATTGCTATTAGTTTTTTTATAAAGAAAACTAAGCTCCATGTCGATTTATTTGAATTTTATGTAATCGTTTTGTCATTCAGGTCTAGAAATTAAAGCAGCAGGTGGTTTTGGATAGTGCTGCAGAAATAGACACGTATGTTACGATTATATGGGTAATAAACTTGATACATATGAAAACCAGTGTTTATTGAATTAGCAAGTACTGACATGGAACACTTTGTTGTGTTCAAAATAGAACAAATGTTCGAAATACACTACTCAACAATTAAAGGGGATAATTTTAAAATTCCTAAAATTTAAATATAAAACTATTTTTAAAATAATTGCCCGTACTATACTCTATATGCTATCTTTATTGCCAATATTTTTTGAATGTGGTTTTTTCTCCCTATTCTTATCGGCCCTTATCTCGTGTAAAGAGAGAAATGTTGTTCCAAACATGAATATATAATTCGTATAACAGTGCTTGTATTGGCTTTACCAGTTGTCAATAAGTCAAGAAATCTATTTATCACATTATGCCGCAAAGACGTTTAGAACTAGTGCAGCTCGAGCAATTAGTTCGTTGGATCCAACAAGGCATAACTCAACAAGAGGTTGCTATGAGGCTAAATGTGTCGCAAAATGTGATAAGTCGTGCATGAAATCGGTATGTAGCAACTGGATGTGCAACATACAGGCATGAAGGAGGAAGAGAACGATCTACAACTCGTCGGCAAAACCGTTTTGTAGTTCTGACGGCAAGAAGAAACCCAAAATTCACGGCTTCCAGAATTAACAGTATCTTCAGGCATGCTACTGGACGAGCGATTTCTAGTCAAACTGTCAGAAGACGGTTACATGCATCCAATTTAAGGGCTAGACGGCGCGCTACCTACTCACGACTAACTAGGGAGCAGCGTGCATGCAGATATCGCTGGGCGATGGAACACTATCAGTGGAATTTCGAAAATTGGAGGAATTGTCTCTTTACTGACGAGTCCAGATTTCGTTTGTATACGAATGATGGCCGAATATTGGTGTGGAGGGAAAGAGGACAGCGTTACAATTAAAATCTGAGAGTCCCAACCACTCTTTTTGGAGGTGGATCCGTTTGCGTGTGGGGAGGCATATGTTTTGACGGTCGCACGGACTTAGTCGTCTTAATTAATGAGACACTGACTGCTACACGATATCGAGACAGAGTCATAGTACCAATCGTTGTTCCATTTTTTGGTGCAATAGGCGAACAATTTGTTCTGATTGATGATAATGCTCGCCCTCACCGTGCGAGAATTGTCAACGAGTATATAGAAGCTCATGGCATTACAGGAATGGAGTGGCCACCGAGTTTACCTGATATGAATTGCATTGAACATGTTTGGGCCGAAATGTCTAGGCAACAAAACAGGCTCCTTCAACCGCCCCAAACCTTAGATCAGTTGGCCAATACATTACGCGCGATTTGGAAACGTATACCGCAGCCGTTCATCAATAATTTAATAAGAGGTCGTCCAAATAGAGTTAGAGCGCTAAGGCGATACAGAGGTGAACCCAAACACTATTAATTTTTCTTTTCGGGATATTAGAAATTGAGCAGGAATAGAAATTTTAGGTTGTTAATTTTACAATCTTTGTTTATTTTCTATTTTTTTTTCTTAAATAATTTCTTTCTTTCGGTTCATCTCTATGAAAATACGAAGTAAAAATAAATCTTTATTTATATCACTCCATTTTTCTATTTGACCTTATAAACAAAAAATAAAATACACATGTTCATAATATCCACTTCAATTGTTGAGAAGTGTAGAACAACTTACAGAAACAAAGATCTAAAACAAATATATTGGGAAACATTATGAAATGACATGGAACATGATTTACGAGGAGGTCAAAAAAAGTTATGGAACATGTTGAGAAACAGGAAGAAGCCGATTACCGAAGAATTACAAATTAACGCAATAAAGCCAGAAGAATGAGTAACTGACTTCGAAAAGCTATACAAAGACGATAACGATAGTAATGAAGCACAAAGAAATGACCTACAAAACATTTTCTAAGAAGAAACAGAGATGACAACATCACCCAAGAAGAAGTAGGGGAGGTCGGGTACAATTGTAACATTTTTTACTTGTAATTTTTTATTTAAAAATGGTTTCCATATAAGTGGGATATAAACATAGAGAACTATAGGTTGAACATTTAACTTCAATTTCAAATTTTATTTTGTAAGTTTTACTGATTAGGTAACTAGAAAAATGCATCATTTTAACCTAACAACAAGTGTTACATCTGTACCCATTCGAGAGACAATTGTAACACATAAAGCGGACAAATATGACAATGTCAAGATCATGGAATTTTATCGAACTTATTACCAAATTAAGTATTTATAAACAGGTGTTTTATAAACCAATAAATAATTCAATATATAATACTTGCAATAAAGTCAAACATATGAATAAAAAATATAAGTATTCCAAAACACACACGCACACATTTATATAATATATACATATTATACATGTATATTACTTATATATATTTATGTATATATTTATTTATATAAATATACACACACATACATAGTGATATATAGTACATAGTGTGTATGTATTTACTGGTATGCTGGTAACGACATGCCAATGGTTTGTCAGAATTTTATAACACATCACGAAATCTAATCTCAATTTATTAAATATATTGATAAATGTATAATAGGAGTCAATTCTTATACCATCCTTTCTAAAAAATAACTCTAAAACTAAAGCAATTATCCAAAAAATACAAAATTTAATTAATTTTACTCGCCAGGCGTAAAAACCAATATTTTCATCTAACAACGTAACCCCCACACTTAACATCGCCAAACTGCGGTTAACATTGAAATCCATCACTAAATACTTTCTCACATGCAGCGTTGCCAGCTCTAGTCGACCAGAAACAAGATGTTTATAAGCAATGTTATATTTGTACCCCGTTACAATTGTACCTGCTCTCTCCTACACGGAGCAATCAAAAGATCAAAAAATAGGAAATCACCAGGTCCAGAGAATATACCAAATGAATTAATTAAATACGGAGGCAAAAAAAAATAGAAGAGGTGATAACATTATTTCACAAAATTAAAAACAACATGACAGTACCAGAAGAATGGAGAGAGAGAGTATAACAATATCCATCTACAAGAAAGCCCTAAAGACAGATCCTATTAACAACCGAGGAATTAAACTAGTCAATTCTACATAAAAACTATTGACAAAGATTCTATCCCAAAAAAATATACAAAAATGTCTGTGTATCGGAAGAACAACAAGATTTGCGCACAAAGAAAACTACGATAGACGCTACCTTCATCATGCCACAATTAGTTGAGAAATCGATATAATTCGAAAAGCCATTGTTCACATGAAGGATTCTTAAAATCCCTTGAACTGACCGGGTCACAAATGAGAAAGTCCTTAGAAGAATGGGGAACAACCGAGAAGTACATACTAACCACGAACAAATCTCAAAAGATGGAATACTTTGGACACATTATGCGAAATGAACCCAGATATACCCTCCTACAAGCTATCCTATAAGGAAAAATATTTGGAAAGCCAGGTCCAGGAAGAAGAAGAACATCCTGGTTAAAGAACCTTAGAACTTGGTTCAACACAACATCTGTGCAGCATTTCCGCGTTGCTGCAGATAAAATAAAGATTGCCATGACGACCGCCAACATTCGTCACGGATAGGCACATCAAGAAGAAGAAGAAGATATTCACACGGTTTGTAAATATGAAACAGGCATTCGACAAAGTACGATTGAAGGACGTGCTCACTCTCCTTGAAAGAGTGGATTAAAAGAAAATGAGCAATTCCTTGCAAAAGAACTAAGAAAGATAAAAACAAAAGTGTAGTGATAAAAACTAATGTAGCACAATAAGCCACACTATCCGGATCTTGAATAACCGATATTTACGATGTGTTAAAACACATTGCTATTAGTTTTTTTTATAAAAAAAACTAAAAGCTCCATGTCGATTTATTTTAATTTTATGTAATCGTTTTGTCATTCAGGTCTAGAAATTATAGCAGCAGGTGCTTTTGGATACTACTGCAGAAATAGATTCGTCTGTTACGACTATATGATGGGTAATAAGTTTGATACATATAAATAAAAGTCCAGTGTTTATCGAATTGGTAAGTACTGAAATGAAACATTTTGTTGTGTTCAAAATAGAACAAATGTTCGAAATAGAACAAATTACAGAAACAAAGATCTAAAACAAATTTATTGGGAAACATTCTCAAATAACATGGAACAGGATTTACGAGGAAGTCAAAAAAGTTATGGAACATGTTGAGAAACAGGAAGAAACCGATTACCAAAGAATTACAAATTTACGCAATAAAATTAGAAGAATGGGTAACTGACTTCGAAAATCTATAAAAAGACGATAACGACAGTAATGAAGTACAAAGAAATGACCTACAAAGCATTTCCAAGAAGAAACAGAGATGACAACATCACCTAAGAAGAAGTGCACGAAGCAATCAAAAAATCAAAAAATAGCAAATCACTAGGTTTGGACAATATACCAAATGAATTAATTAAATACGGAAGTACAAAAATAATAAAAGAGATAACAACATTATTTCACAAAATTAAAAACAACATGACAGTACTAGAGGAATGGAGAGAGAATATAACAATATCCATCGACAAGAAAGGCGTAAAGACAGATCCTATGAACTACCGAGGAATTAAACTAGTCAATTATACATCGAAACTATGGACAAAAATAATTCTATCCCAAACAAAATACAAAAAATTGGGTGTATCGGAAGAACAACCAGATTTCCACCCAAACAGATCTACAATAGACGCTACTTTCATCATGCGACAATTACATGAGAAATCAATAGAATTCGAAAAGCCATTGCTCATATGGAGGATTCTTAAAATCCCGTGAATTGACCGGGTCACAAATAAGGAGATCCTTAAAAGAATGGGGAAGAACCGAAAAGTACATACTAACCACGAACGAATCTCGAAAGTTGGAATACTTTGGACACATTATGCGAAATGAATCCAGATATGCCCTCTTACAAGCCATCCTGCAAGGAAAAATATTTGGAAAGCGAGATCCAGGAAGAAGAAGACCATCCTGGTTAAAGAACCTTAGAACTTGGTTCAACACAACATCTGTGCAGCTTTTACGCGTTGTTGCAGATAAAATAAAGATTGCCATGATGATCGCCAACATTCGTCACGGATAGGCACATCAAGAAGAAGAAGAAGATGTTCACATGGTTTGTAGATCTGAAACAGGCATTCGACAAAGTACGATTGAAGGACGTGCTCACTCTCCTTGAAAGCGCGGATTAAAAGAAAATGAGCAATTCCTTGCAAGAGAACTACGAAAGATAAAAACAAAAGTGTAGTGATAAAAACTAATATAGCTCAACAAGCCAGACTATCCGGATCTTGAATAACCGATATTTATGATGTGTTAAAACATATTGCTATTAGTTTTTTATAAAGAAAACTAAGCTCCATGTCGATTTATTTGAATTTTATGTAATCGTTTTGTCATTCAGGTCTAGAAATTAAAGCAGCAGGTGATTTTAAATAGTGCTGCAGAAATAGACAGGTTTGTTACGATTATATGGGTAATAAACTTGATACATATGAAAACCAGTGTTTATTGAATTAGTAAGTACCGAAATGGAACATTTTGTAGTATGTATTATAAAATAAGAGGAGAGCCCTTTTAGTACACAAGACAAAAGTTTTGACAAAAATACATTACAATAATAAATTTACCAATTAAATAATTTAAATTTTATGAAACTATGAATACCAACGGTCATTTAATACTCTAATCTAGATAATCAATAATATTGGACACTGTAATCCTAAGTTATTTTATATACAGGGTGTCCCAAAAGTAGTGGAACGGTCGAATATTTCGCGAACTAAACATCGGATCGAAAAACTGAAAAATACGTGTTCAATCATTTTCAAAAATCTATCCAATGACACTAAACACCAACCCCCACTACACCCCCTGGAGGTGGGGTGGAGGGTAACTTTAAAATCTCAAATGGAAACCCCTATTTTTTCTTGCAGATTTGGATTCGATACGTAAAAGTAAGGGACTTTTATTCAAAAAATTTTTTCGAACTGTGGATAGATGGCGCTATAATTGAGAAAAACGATTTATCCTGATACCATAGGTAAATTATAGAAACGGTCTAATATCTCGAGAAATACACTTCCAAATGAGAAACCAAAAAAAAGGTTTTTAATACTTTTTGAAAACCTATCGAATAACACTAAACATGACCCTCCAACCCACCCCCTGGAGGTGGGGTGGGGGCCAACTTTAAAATCTTAAATAGCAACCCCTTCTTTTTATTACAGATTCGGATTCGTCATAAAAAATTAAGCAACATTTATTCGAAACATTTTTTAGAATTGTTGATAGATGGCGCTTTAATTGGAAAAATACGATTTATTAGCGCCATCTATCAGCAATTTTAAAAAATGTTTCGAATAAATGTTGCTTAATTTTTCATGACGAATTCGAATCTGCAATAAAAAGTGGGGGTTGCTATTTAAGATTTTAAATTTACCCCCCCACCCCGTCTCCAGGGGGTGGGTTGGAGGGTCATTTTTGGTGTTTATCGATAGGTTTTCAAAAAATATTAAAAACCTCTTTTTTAGTTTCTCATTTGGAAGTGTATTTCTCGAGATATTAGACCGTTTCTATAATTTACCTATGGTATCAGGATAAATCGTTTTTCCCAATTATGGCGCCATCTATCCACAGTTCGAAAAATGTCTTGAATAAAAGTTGCTTACTTTTACGTAACGAATCCAAATCTGCAAGAAAAACTAGGGGTTTCCATTTAAGATTTTAAAGTTACCCCCCACTCCACCTCTAGGGGGTGTAGTGGGGGTTGGTGTTTGATGTCATTGGATAGATTTTTGAAAATGATTGAACACGTATTTTTCAGTTTTTCGATCCGATGTTTAGTTCGCGAAATATTCGACCGTTCCACTACTTTTGGGACACCCTATATATTGTCATAAATAAATAAAGGCAGAGAGGAAGAAGCAGAAAATCTAACTATTTAATTGTATAATAATTTGTATGCATAAATTTTGTCAATTTGTATTACGTTAAAATAGTTCATTTTTAAAATATTGATTTTTTTTTTCATTCACCCTGTAAAATAGGTACCGATTGAAATTACCCAGTATTGTATTGTTAGTTATAAGTTTCTGTTTTAATAATGGTAAAATAATTCTATGATCTTTGGACAAATGTTTACAATTTTATCAGTGCGGGTATATTTGATAGAAAGTACTTCTAAGAACAATTAGGAGGCGACAGCAGGTATACGAAAGACGTTTTTGTTTTAGGAGTTATGAGAAATATTTGGAATAAGTCGGGATTTTAGATTTCCGAGAAAGTCGTAAAAGTACTGACGACTGGGAAATTTTTGGAGGCGTTAATATATGACGTAGTAAGGATATTTGTTTGAACCAATGGGATGTCATTGACGGAAGGGGAAGTTGAACCAAGAGTTTTTTGGCAAGGAAAGAAGGAGGAGTGTGGATTCCGAATAGCTGAAAGTAGCAGTTTTGTGTTGAAAAAGACGTAAAAAAGTGTCGGTCTTCGTTAATCAAAGCCTTATAGGCACCCGCAAACACAAAGCACTAAGTAAAAGTTTTTTTTAAGTTAACAGTAAATTCAGTGACAAGTGGCAGCGTTTGTATCAAGTTATTCAAATTTATATTTCTCTCTATCAATATTCTCTGTTGCGAGGATTTCGGTTTCTTTGGTTTCATCGACGTCTACATAAAGACTCCAATGTAATTGGACATAAACTTTTGCATAAACAATTTCGTAATTTTTAAATTGACTTTTGTTTACCAGTTATAATTCAATTTGTATCTATACTGGGTAACTTTAGATTTCAAAATAATTTGCGGTATTTTTCATATTCGTTTACATTAATTTGCATAATCATTTCATAGATTGTTTGTTTTACAGTTTATTCTATTATTAAAATTTTTGTTTGATTCTTTGTTATAATCAATTTTTTTAATATACGGTTATATTTTACTTTTGAATTTTATTTTTCCATGAGATTTTGTTGAGTATTGGTTTTTCATTTCTTTGATTGGATGACGTAAATCCCTGAGATAATTTATTAATTTGAGCTAGCCCAATAAAAGTTTTGTTACATTAATAATTGAAAATAAGTATACGCATAAGTTTTAAATATTACATAAAGAAAATAAGTAGAAACAAAACAATATATAATAGCACTTTAGGCCTTAGAGGCCCTTAGCTTTGATACTCTTGACTAATTTCTTCTACTTTTTCCGGTACTTTACTTGTTCTCTACAGTCTCTTGTACCCATTTCTTTTATGTCAGTCCGAACGGCATTAAACCGCTTTCTTCGTGGTCTCCCTCGTCTTTTCTTCCCTGCTCTCCTGCTAACAAAACTCTTAGGACGTTTCTTTCTTGTGGCATTCGTGAAACATGTCCCAACCATCTAACTCTCTGCGCCCTGATTTTCTGTTATGTTAGATCTCTTATAAATCTCCATGAGCTTCAGGTTTGTTCTTCTGAGCCATTCCCCGTTAGCCTCCTTTATACCACCAAACATTTTTCGAAGTGCTACTCTTGAACATGTCAGAAACGCCAAGCCATCTGCAAAACCTATACACTGTTGTCTTTTGTTAAGAATCGTGCCCCTTGTCTGGATATTGGCTCCTCTAATTACCTCTTCTAGTACTAGATTGAATAAGTGTATTGAACGGGGGTCTCCTTGTTTTGATCCTCTATTGACGTTAAACTGATTTGAAAACTTCCTTATATCGCACCTTGAAAACCACAGGGCAGTAACTGCAAAAATCATAATATTGAGTTATGAGCATTTTAAGTTTTTGTAAAGTTAATTTTATTTACTGTAATTCCAAAAATTAAGCTGCAAACCTGGTATTTGGCACAATTGTCTTTAATTTTACATATTTTTATATGAATTAAGAAGTACGTAAAATTTCCCCCAGGAAATAAGTATTTTAGCACATACGGCCATATGGTATTAAAAAATATATCAATTTTCGCACATGATACAGTAAAAATTCATATAAAATAACAGTTTTTTTATTGATTGTACTTATTTATTACAAATTTTTAGTGTTAACACTTAATCAAAGTCTTGCATATTATAATCTGTCGCTTATATTATAATGTCTGTCGGTTATAATTCGCTTTTCTTTTGGGATCTGCAGTACGACGTTGTATATCAATTTGTTATAGTCTTGTCGCTTATTTCCAGTGTTGCAATCAAATCTCTATGCAGCACTCTGTTTTGTTGCATTCAAAGGATGTTTCCTTAGTAGATCTTGCTTTCATTTTACGAGCGTGGGTCACATTTTGCACATATTGCCATATAGATCTGGGTTTTTTCCCAATTTTAGAACCGTAGAGCATCAACTACTGCAGATAATGCCTGATGGTATAAAAAGAAGAACCGATTTTTGACAAAAGCCATAGGGATGTATCTTTCTGGTGCCGAACTTAAAATTTTTTGCAGACGCTGCTATATAGCATTAAAAAATAGATTTTTTTTCTTATTAGACTACATTCAAAGGTCATTTCATGAAAAAATTGCAGATATTGCCATATGGTTTTCAAGGTGCGATATGTATATCATGACTTTATTGACTGTATGATTTGAAGTCAATTTAAATAATCGTATCAGTTTCTCTGATATTCCTAGTGATCTCACTGCTTCGAATAGTCCCATGTGCCATGCGCCATGTGAATAGTGCCATGCGCCGAAACGTACTGAATGGTTTCCGATCGTCGTTATAACGTATGTGAATGTCATGTTAATGGTAGGTGCTTCAGGATAGTTATCAGTTTTGCTGAAAAATTTCTTATCGTGAAGTACTATTTTCGGTCATACGGAAAAAGTTGCGAAAACGTTCCAAGTATAAAATCAACAATGGTTTCAGAAGGACGGGGCAACCTGTCACACCACCAAGGAGTCTCTTCGAATGCTCCACCATTATTTTGGGCGATCGCCGCTCATCAGGTCTAACGCTACCTGATGCGTACATATGGGGAATGCTGAAGGGGGCATACCGATCCACCGTCTGACATGTCGGAATTTCGGACTAAATTATTTTCCACCTAAGAAGACCGCTTTGCAATTAAATGCTAATAACTTTATTACTAGCGGACCAGATAAGCGGCGATATATTTTACACTATCTGTATGAATAACATTTTACTGGTCTGTTGTGTCAATCAACACTACTCAACAAGTTTTCGTTTATTCGTTTTAATATTTTATTGCAATAGCACGGAATATACAGTGCTTAATAACTTATTAATTTTTAGAACATAAGCAAAACGCTCGGACAGGTCGATTTTTAAAATAATCATAGTATATTATAGCATCAATGTTTTGAACTTTACGCGGTCCCTCTTCAGGTGACAGTGATAACTTTGATTTTTTTTAAATAGGAAAGTACATCATGTGACGCCTCATTTAAAAGCTTTTGAAAGACTGATTACAAAAATGTATAATACTTTAATCCTTTTTGAGACCGTAGGCGCAAAATTTCGGTCGAAATATTGTGATATGTATTCATTTTTTCGAATCCTGAGAAAACTAGTATTTTTGAAAAATTTAAGCGCAGAATGAAATATTACAATATTATCGAGGGTCAAAAGTCCCTGAGAAATTCTATAATGTTTCTAATAAGTCACAGGGGTGAAAAAAAAAGAAAATTTAGTCGGATATTTTATTTTAAATATATCATTCAAATGAAATTCTTGTTTATCCTAAGGGACTTTTAGCCCACCACGGTAATAATGTAATCTTTTATTCTGCGTTCAAATTTTTCAAAAATACTTATTAGTTTTCTTAGGATTTGAAAAAAAATGAATGCGTTTAAAAACAATTCAATCGAAATTTTGCGCCTACGCTCTTAAAAAGGATTAAAGTATTATAAATTTTTGTAATCAGTATTTTAAACACTTTTAAATGAGCTATCGCATGATGTACTTTCCCATTTAAAAAAATCAAAGTTTTGCCTGGCACCTGAAGAGGGACCGCGTAAAGTTCGAAACATTGATGTTATAATATACTTTGATTATTTTAAAAATCGACCTGTCCAAGTGTTTTGCTTATGTGCTAGAAATAAATGGGTTATTAAGGGGGGTAACACTTATTCCAGCGCACTGGATTATCCTATTACACATTATACTTATCGTATAATGTAGGTTTAGCCAATAATCAAAGTTATGCCTTTACAAAACCATATTATTTAAAAAATATAAGGAGTACCATGTGTCATAATTATCATAATCTCCTATACACGTAAAAAAATTTGTTTTGGTAAATATGTATTTCTTAAATCCATCCAGTCATTGGAAAATGATTGATGGTATTTAAAAATATCTATTAACGACACTCTTACCGACAAAGTCGATCAAATTCAAACTTGTCATCATATTACACTTTTGGTTATCGTTAAATATTAAATGATGGTTGTAAATTGTATTGGTGTTATTAAATATTTTAGCAAAATACATAATCAGCAAAAATCTTTATTAAAACATGCGAACCGTTTTTGCAATCACTACACTTGTTTAAACCTTTGTTTTGTTGAAGACTCTGAAGTGATTTAGTGCCAGTTTGTTTCAAGGTTATATTTAATACAATGTCTGTAGAAAGTAAAGTCCTGGATGTATTTTATTCAAATTTGGACTACCAGCAACTTGTCAAGTATTTTCCAATTTTAGTGCATTTAAAACCATTCGTATAATTTTCGTTCTACGCAAAATAGAGATCTTAATGAACATTTGATGTCGACAAATAATTTCGAGTATTCGAAATATTCCCTCCCACTTCTTTTAACACGCCCTGTATATACATATTATATTCATTATATTTGCCTTTGATAGAGTAAAATCCAATATTTTTACTGAACATAAAATACAAGAAATTAAATATTTTTACTTTTCAATCGGAATTAAATATTGACGCCCCACTGTTTGAGATCCACTGATTATCTCTTAATTGCATATCGGCCGTATTAGGGTAAAAGTACTTTAGAATTAAGGTTTATTTCGGGCCATAGGACATCTTTAACATCTATTTTCTCCTCCTCCCCTTTTCAATTAATGACGTGTTTTTGTATATTTTTAGATTTTCTATAGAGACCGAATTATAGAAGGTAATAGGTTTTCAAATTGACACACTGTATATTAGGGTGCATCGAAAAAGGCGAAAAAAAATTTTTCTTTTGCGATGGAAAAGTAATACCTCACAAAAGTTGCCCAATCAACTGTTAAGTATTTTGGTAAAATTTTTTCGAAATTGGAAAATATCTTCTGTCCCCCGTCCCAAGACAGTTAAAATTTTGAAAAAATGTTAACAGACGAAAAAAATTTTAATTCGAAACGAAAATGTAATAGCTCACAAAAGTTGCCTCACACACTATTTAGTATTTTAGTAAAATTGCGTTGAAAGAAAAAAATATTTTCTGCCCCCCACGGCAACTAAAAATTAGAAAAAATACATTAATATGCGAATTTCTTTTGTAAGGGAAATGTAATACCTTATAGAACTTGAATAAATAAATTCGGTTTAAATTAGAAAATATTTTCTGGTTTCACAAGGCAATTAAAAATTTTACTTAAGAAAAGTATATTAAACATTCTTTTTATAACAAAATAGCCTATCTTATCCGTCTCCCTGACGTCACCCAAGTTTTTTAATACTAAAATAAATATAAAGCAAAGTACAAAATTAGATATATAAATATTACAAAAAAATATGGTAAAAGCATTCTATTCGAAGATGTTTTCCGATTTAGCATTAAAGTGAGGCATAGTTCTTCTGGAATCAATTCGAATTTTTATAAATCCATCCCTCGAATACGCTCCACAAACTGATAGAGAAGCTTGTGTCACAAGCTTGACACATCGTTCTATTGTTTGTGGCAGTGATATTTCTCAATCTCAATGTTAAAAATGACTAAGTTAGGATTCTTAATAAAATCTCGCAGATTGTCACTCGAAAATCTAGAGAATATGAATACAGGTGGTTCTGTAAGGTGATATTCTTGTTAGTTAATTAACTCAAAGTAGTCGTTTGAATCAAAATTTTTATAGGAGAAAGTTTGAAGACCCTCACGTTTTTTTAATTTGGTCACTGGCAAACTTCTTTTGATGTCCAAGGGGTAGATCATTTGAATGTCGCAGACATACAAACCACTGAAGCGGTTTTTAAAGATGTTCTCCTAACAGCCGTATTACATCACCCTTAACGCCAGTATTTACGACTGTTTCGTCACATGCAATAGCTGGATTTGATACTTTCTGATATACCAGACAGCGGATAGCCATATCCGAAATATTTGCACCCTGGCTCATGCACAAATGTTATGTGTTCTTCCACGATCGATTGACCATAAAACTTGGTACTGTTTTTTACTTGAGCTAAAGTTTTGTCTTTGCGTCGGTTACTTTCTTCTTTTACCGTTGTTCTCTCTGATTATATTTGTTTTTGTTTTCCCTATCAATCGAGCTAATCACCATTTTTCTGGGATCTCTTTGATTTAATAGAAATTCGCGCTCATTCAGAGGCACTTTTTGAGATTTGCTACAAAGACAATTAATCAGAGTGTCACATTTGCATGCTGCAAGACCGAAACGTGTAGTTTTACTTTTGTTCTTAAAGCATTGAATTTTATTTTTCTAAAATTCAATGTTTTGCTTGTTCTTAAATAGTTTCATAAGTTTCATATTTATATTTGTCATGATAGGCTTTTAAAAACTGAATAATTCTTGTATGTTAAACTATTGGAATTAAAGCCTTTTTCCATATTTCCTCCAATTTAATTGCAACGTGTTCGGCAATACCAGAAAATTCTGGCTCTTTCTTGCTGAGTTTTTTTATCCTCTTGCAACCACAAAACTTCATCGCTTGTTTGTATTTCGGTAAAACATTTTCAGGTATATTTGGTGGTTGTCCAAAAATGGGGCGGTCCACAGCACATCTTGATTTTATTCCCCATGATCCTGGTTTATCTATTTTAAAAATATTTAATTTACAAACAACAATAATAACAAAGTAACGCACCGCACCAAACATAAGCGAAAATTACACGCACGGACTCACGAAGCGGGACATTTCAAAGAGGTTGGGGAGACTGAAAAAACAAATAAAACTTTAAATATCGTTTAAATTTGTAATTGACAACATTTTTAGTTTTCTTTAATTGATCTTAGATCGACTTAGCATATTTTATTCCAAATAATATATATTGAAATTTCCATAAAAATCAGATATTTAATAAAATTCAAGGTCGTTGAGGAAGCAGAAAATTCGCTCAGAAAAAAAAATAAAAATAGTAATATGTTGAAAAATAACACTAGCAACTTTTTCACGCTATTAGATATAACATTTCCAACTTTTATTTTTTCGATGCACCCTACTGTATATAAATAGTGACAATAGAATTTTTACTTTTCAACGTGACAATTTCTTTAGTGAGTTAAAAATATTGGTTTGTTTTATAAACGCCTAAAGTTATTTTTAGTTTTTACTCGTAATCTAAACTAACCTTCTCAATAAGGCGTTGAAAATAGAGTTTTCGTATTTGTGATAGCCATCATTACCGCATCGCCGCCTCAAGCCACTATTTAGCAAAATATCTATAATTCCATACCCATTACCAGCTAAGATAATGACGGCACCTTTGGGGGCGGGCCGAGTTCTTCATATAATAATATGAAGTTTCATTGAGGGATATGCTTCATTCTGGCTGTGAAGGTTTCGCACAGATTCGTAAACAGGATAACGGGTATTACTAAAAAAGTAATTGTGGGTAGATCAATGAGGAACATACGTGAGATCGTCAATAGAAAATATAACTCTAGGGTCATGGAAGTTGTTAAAATTCTGTATTTCTAATTATTAAGGGGGCTTTTGCGTTTTAAATTGGAAAAAAGACAATTTTTTAATATTCTTAAAGAAAAAACTATTAATTTACTGTTATCATTTTTTCATACATCATTTTTAAGACAGTTTCAAAATACATCTACAATAAAAATAATTTTAGCGAATAAAATGGTCATATTTATTTGTTTTCCTCTAATCAGCTATTCCCGGTTCATATTGGGTGCCCTACTGTCCAATAAAAGCTGTAAATGGTCGGAAAAAGCTTTGTTTTCATAATACTGCCCTCTTTGATATCTCGCTGCTCCTTCTATTGGCTTGAGCAATACTAGCTTCTTCGAGATTTTCCGATCAACTCGTTGCTATTCTCCAATTTTTGTCCCCATAAAGTGCATGGAAGGTATCACTAGATTTTAATTTTTTTGCCTAGGAACTGGATAATTCACAATTATTTTCTGTAATAAACTAAATGCCTTTAATGTCTTTTAATATTAAGCTTATTTCGATGCGTCTCTTTGCTTCAACTGCCGGAAAAATGACCACCAGAAGCAGGCATTCTTCCCATTTTTAAATCAATATCTTCAGATAAGTTTCAATAATAGGTTTGTTCGTAGTACGATCCAAACACCCGTGTTGAGCTGCCCCCCCCCCCACTTGCAAAAATTAAAAAACAAATAGCCCTGATTTATGAGCTATTTATGAGCTCTCATATTCCGCAAATTAAAAATTTTGAGCTCGTTACACTGAGCAGGAATTTAATATTTTAGTAGGACTAGCCACTAGGAGGACTTTAGTAGGACCCCCACCACTAAAAATAGGAATATTGAATCGATTTATGAGGCAGAATTACGAGCTATTTATGAGCTCTTGAAATGATATAGTTTCGATTTTTGAGCTCATCCCTTTCACCCCCAAACAACTCTTTAATTGATTTTACCTAAGAGAAACATGCTGAAAAAAATTAAAATATATCGTATCGCCGATATAATTTCTATAGCTTATATATTCTAAGAATAAACTCTTAAATCATGTGCATTTCGATTATTGAGCTACAATCCCTTCGCAAGAAAACCACCCCATCATCCAGGCTTAAGAAAGAATTGTACTAAAAATGCATTAAATTATTTATTTGGCGACTAAATATCGTTTAATAATTTATAAGCTCCCAAAATACGCGCCATTAGGTCATTAAATTGCAATTCCTTTTGTATAGTGCAGTCACTGAAGGTAAAAATCAACTATTACCTTCAATTTCGGTGAACCTTCATCGATTTTCACGAAAATTGGTGAGTGGTTAGAGGATACCCCAAGAAACAAAGGTGACATGGTGCCACTTTGCGCCTTTACCCTGAGGGTGGATACCACCCCTTCTCGGGGGTGAAAATTATATTGTTAAAAATAACTCTACATATCGATAGAAGGACAAATTATAAGTAGAATTTGTTATATAAAGATATTAAAATAAATCTTATTAAAGATCAAAGATTTTAATAATTATTCGTGAAATGCATATTTTAAAGCGGTTTTTCGCAAATCACTGAAAAACTGTAAGTTTTTACAAAAAAGTTAATAGAAGTTTAAAAAAAAAGAAGTTTTTTGTAAAAACTTACAGTTTTTGAGTTATTTACGAAAAATCGCTTTAAAGCATCCATTTTTTTCACAAAAATTAAAATATTTGATCTTTAATAACTCTAAAAGTATTGATTTATTTTAATAACATTATAATATAACAAATTTTGCTTAGAATTTGTCCCACTATCGGTTTGTGGGGTTAATACCTGTTTTCCTCTTTCATCATACGTTTAACTAATAATGTTTTATAAACTTTATAGGTAATTAAAATAATCTACTAGCATGTTCATTCATAAATCTGTTGTAAAATCTCTGATTACTCGCCTATTCCCGGCTAATTTTAAATTCAAATTATTTTCACATGTTTTATGCAACAAGTGATCCAAATATTAGTCTCTGAAAAAATGTCTGTTATATCTAGAAGGTCAATGGTAATTTTAAATGAATTAAACAATAGACAGAAACGTTCTTTGAATGCTATAAAAGCGTAGAAAATTTTTATGGTGTTGATATTGAAATAATAACGTAATTTTATGTGTTTTTAAACAAATTGGTTAACATAAAACTCTTCGACGTAGTTCCTGTTTATTAATTAGATAGTTTGTTTTTCGGATAATTGTAAATGGCATGTAACAAGGTGTATAATAATTAATAAAAAATGCAAAAATGCCAATTATACAAGGATGGGCGTAAAATAATAAGGTAAAATGGGTTAAAATAAATATGGCATAAAATTCTTTCTGACTTTTGATAACGTTTTGTGGTACTGACAGATTGTGGGTAAGGACAAAGATACCTTCAAAAATTATGCGTTGCCAAAATATGGTATGCAGTATGTATAACAAAAAATATGTTGAAAAAATTTTAAGCAGAGAAAAGTTATCGAAGATGATTAATTGGGTTGCTAGTCAGCCAACACAAAATACACAAAAGATGTATAATGGACAGTAATTCAGCGTTTCTCAACTTAGAAATGAAAAACTAACGAAAATGTGCAATTGTCATTGCATTACTACATATAAATATAATTATATCAGCATCAGCGGCAATAAACTCATCAGCAATCAATTAAATGTAGCTTTTAGAACTATTAGTGCCTTTCATGGGCCTGTCTTACACGGGAAAGTTTTCAAAAGAAGATTTCATGTCACAAATAGTTGGTTTTCTACATTCAGACGAGATCTATATTTTGTCTTTAAAGCAGCCAACGCAAAGAGTCTTCTGTCTTAGATGACATGCTCTTATTTTCAGTCGAGAATTCTTCTTCTTCATCTTCTTCATTTGATATGATAATCCTGGATGGGTCTTTACCTGTCTGGCTATGTTCTCCCATTCAGGTTCCTCTTGTGCCCTTCTTCTCCATTGTTTTATGTTCATTGTTTTCAGGTCTTCCACATCATCCAACCATCTCGTTCTGAGCCTTTATTTTTGAAGTTATACTTCTTTAGGCACGAGGGTGAATTTTTACATTCCCTGGCGCATGCGGACACCGACAGTATCGTATTAAATGGTATTAGTCACTCAAACGTTATACGGGATCTGATTGGGTGTTAAAATCATCTGTCAATAATTGTTCAATATGGAGATTATAAATAAACAAAAATGTTGTGTATATTAGAGTTTGTTATATTGTTGTGATGGCAGAGAAAAAAGCAAGTTTATAATTGTAGTGACTTTTTAAATAGTTTTTAAAAGCAACAGGAACGTAATAATTGTAAATGTTTCAGTATCCTAATAAAAAATTACATAGTCTACCTATTTGGAAAATTTAAATTGAACCTACCAAAATAGTATATGTAATGCTTTGATTTTACATAATTTGATTACCATCATTTCTACCAATATTCACCTAATATATTGTTATTCACAAAATATTCCTTTAATTAAACAAAAATCAAACTAACTTGATTAAATTCATATAAGTAATAAACAACTACTGTCAAAAAGTTTATGGTGTAAACGTTCAGTTGGTGTATATTTCCACATGACAGATACGCGAATTTGGCGCAGTGGGAAAGCGCTTTGATTTTCGATCGGCGGGATCGACGGGAAGTGGGTTCAACCCCCAATGCAAGTTACTATTTTTTTTATTTTTTTATAAATTTTATGATTTTAAGTATATTATTATATAATTTTTTTCAGAAAATACGTATTTAGTTAAACTTTTTGGCAACAATTATTGTTCAGAAATCATTTCTTTGTGGCATTTGAATTGTGTGTTTTATTCTTTTATTTTTTTAATTTCTGGTATTGTTTTAATAAAAATTTTTGGAAAGTAGTAAGTATTAAAATTAGTTTCATATTTAAATTAAATCTAAATAAACTGTTTAAAGTATATTGATTTCGTTGAAATCATATAATTGAAGTATAACTTCTTACGTGCGTACAAAGTACACACATTCTTTTTTTGTCTTCCTATCGGCTTCCATCGTAATGTTTTATTTGCTGTTTTTGCATCTTCATATCTCTGGACATATCGTACCCTCCATTCAATTCATTAACCTCATCTGACTCTTGTAGCGCGCCATATACTTTTCTCAGTATCTTTACCTCGAATGCCCAGAGTTGGGCTTTATTTGTTTTTGTAATTACCCAGGTTTCTAAGCAATAGGTTACTACGGATTAGAGAATGGAATTGCTGGATCCAGCATCCAGCAATCCAGCTGGATCCAGCGCTTTTTTTTACATGCTGGATCCAGCAAACCAGGCTGGATCCAGCAGCGCTGATCCGCAAATGTGTCAAATTCGAAATAGGTTACTTAATGTCTTCATTAGCCTCTTAATTCAAAGCCGTGAGTCGGCAACTTGCCATTCTATCGCGCTAGCAGTAGCTCAGTAAGCTGGGAAGTTTCTACAGCCTAAAAGTTTGCATCGATAAAGCGTTGATAGACATTGATTCTGCGATAATATTCTCTGCTGGCGAGTGGTCAATAATCAATGAGTTGATCGCGACTCTTTAACTGGTGAAACTGGCTGTAGAAGCATTACGCAACAGAATCGCGGAACGGCGTCTCTCTGAAATTACAGATACATTAGTGTACTTACAAAATCCAAAAAAGTATGACGAAGGACTAAACAATCCTGGTTTTTCCCCATGCCGAAAAAAAATGCATTGAGACAAGAGATGAAAAATTTGTTGAGTCGTATAAATAAAGAAGTGATTGTGGAAACAGTGCAAGAGGACATAATGGAAGAAGATCGGTCAACTAATCCCTAGCTTGAACTTGAGATTGAATTGAATCGAGAAAGAGAAAACTTTTATAACCAAAGAAAACTGGTTTTCTAAAAGATTACGAAAAGATTTTGAAAAAGGACATAGTCATTTATGAGACAGAAGGAGTGAAAGGCGATCATTTGTCCATGATCTATGACTATTTGATGACCTTAAAACCGACCAGCATAATAGAGGCCGAAAGGGCTTTCTCCACAACCGGTTATATGTACAGTTCTGTGCGAATTAGGTTAGGGTTAGACGATAGATAAAATATGTTTCTTAAGGTCTTCAACAAAACTAAATAATTCATGTTTCTGTTGTTTAGAAATTTAGAATACAGACAAAAAAAAAACATTAAAATCGTGTTTTTATTTTGATTCCACATTTTGCTGGATCCAGCTGGATTCAGGCCAATCTTGCAAAAATCCAGCTGGATTGAAAATGCCGCTGGATTGCAATTGAAAACAGTCAAACCCAACGTTGTCAGCCTCGACAGGTGCTTTTGTCAGAGCATGTGTAGACGGTTTAAATGAGTGTAAATATCAAAGTATCAATTTAAAACGCAATTAAAAAATAAGTACATTATAAGTATGTACAAACATTCTAGATAATATTTTAATTAGCATTTCTTTAATCCCATTGTTACCACTTCCTAGAGCTCTGTACTAGCATATTAAAAAAATATTGAATGAGAATGAGGTACAATGGTTACAAGGCCGCCACTGAATAAAAAATCATTAGAAGATCTGATTATTTGAAGAAACGGATGATACTTTGTGTTGCACATTTTACGTAAATCCAAGGTTACTTTTATTATATTTCCACAGGCCTCAGTTGTTTGTTAAATATCGTGCTGTATTGTTCATTGCATGTATTTATATATTCTTTAGATAATTATCTACTTCTTCAACCTTTAGACTAATGACTTAACGGTAAATCAAGTGCGGGTTTTTATATCGATGACAAAAAGTACGGTTCTTATAAATATATTAAACATGAAAAGCTTCTATAACAACGAAGAAATACAAATTATTCTATTAAGTAAGAGTCACTGTTACAACACGTATCTATACATACATATACGTAAAAGGTAAAATGATGTGAAGGGACCAGTGGAAAAACGATGAGATTCCATTTTTGACAAAGTTGAGAAAAACGAAAAAATTTAAAGTTTCACAATTACTTGGTTGTCGTTTTTGTTTTGTTTAGAATTATTTCTGAGTAAAGTTTGTCATTCAAAAATTCAATTGAGCTCCATTTTGAATATACAATACATCATGAACACCCAACATTTTTCATTTGAAAAATATAAAAATTCAAGATTGAAACCAAGTGATAATTTTAACATTATTATAATATGTATATTGTCAAAAATACTGAATATGTAATTTGAAAAATGAGACTGCATGTATTCATAAACATTTTTAACAGTTTAACAACCGTTCAACATATAAAACCGTCTATAATATGTAAATAATACCAAACTTGAGCAAGTTGATAAAATCGTTTACCTCGGACAGTAATTAAATTGTAACGCAGAAAGTCACGGTGAAATTAGATCTAGGATAGAGCAGGTTACTAGAGCCGCTTTTAGAAGGATGTCCATGGTGTTATGTAACAGAGAACTAAAATTGGCATTGAGGATCCGCCTACTTCATTGCTACGTGTTCTCGGTCTTACTTTATGGGGTCGAGTCCTGGACTGTAAATAAAATCGATCTAAATCGCCTTGAGGCTTTCGAAATGTGGTGCTATAGACGAATTTTAAAAGTTTCTTGGGTGGAGAAGATTCGAAACTCCACAATACTAGAACGTCTCAGCAAGACTACTGAGATCATAAAAAGCATCAAGCAGAGAAAGCTGAAGTATTTCGGACATGTAATGAGAGGTCCCAAATATAGGTTGCTACAAAATATCATGCAAGGAAAAATAGCAGGCAAACGCAGTCCAGGACGAAGTAGAACCTCATGGTTGAAGAACTTGCGAGATTGGTATGGTGTTGATACAAGCATGCTATTTATAGTGGCAGTGAATAAAATTAAGATAGCTATGATGGTAACCAACGTTCTGAAAGGAGATGGTACATGAATAAGAAGAAGGCACACATTTCAAACAACTGTTGTAATAGCAGTATGAGAAGAGACAGTTACTTCGCGCCTGCTCGGCTGGACAGCTATACTGAACGAAGGAACGCCACATCCGCTAATCTCCCCCCTAGCGGGTATACATCAAAACGTAACGAAATTTCTGGGTAGCCCTCGTATGTATAAATTACCAAAAACGTTAACTAGAAATCTCTAGTGTCTCAGTTAAAAACAACACCATCCAAACAAGGAAATTAGTCTAATAAAACTGTCATGCAAACATACATTCCTATTTTTATTTTTTCGGAAAACAAGACAAAGTTGACCGAAGATGTAACCATAAAATTTTTATGGGTTTTATTGAATAAACTATAAACGTGGATACAATTTGTATAACATTGTAGAATTATTCAAAATCTAAGCTAAAACGATGATAAAATTCTAAAATGGGTATTAAAAAAAGTTTATGGCTCCATACAACTTGGCCTTAAAAACAAAGCAGATTTAACACGTCGAAAAGCAGTGTGTGGGTATAAGGAAACGCTTTTAAGAAAATAGTACAGTAACTTAGTAATAACTTTTTGTTAATATCTATAAACATTCTGGTTATTACAGATTTATTTAAAAAAACTAAAAAAAAAAATCAAATTTCTACAGTGTAATAATACTTTACAGGTAGGTAATACATAAACGTGTAATACATCATATTATTCATAACTGAATTACCCAAGCAATAATGCAATAAAAGAATACTACAGGAAAGTAGGAAATAAAATAAATTCAAATATTTCATCCATACTAACTGTAGTATAAAGAAGCTACAGTAGTATAAAGTAACAAATTCAACACACCATAAAATTAGTCATTTTATATACCTACTTTAAAAAAGGGTTACTTAAATTTTGTTGTTTTGGCAGAAAAATTCATTTAAAATACATATTTAGAATATTACAGTAGATATTGCTCAACTGTCCCGTGTCTACTTTGTCATTTATTGCATCTTTGTGTTGTACTGCTCCGATATCAGTGGGACTGACAAATATCAATTTTTAAGAATGTGTTTTGGGTGTCTACTATTATCAAAGATATTCAGTAGCAACTTTAAGCTTCTTTCATAACTTTTCGTCACTAATATACCGTACCTACGCTACAAGAAACGTAGGAGAGGTATTTTCGAAACTCGAGGAAGAAACAAGTAGTCTGGGCCATCTAGTAAATGAAAATAAGACGAAATACATGCTCGTTACCAAAAATCCAAGACCAAGAGTTAGACAGAACATAACTATTAATGACCACAACCAACTTCAAAGTAGTAAAAGAGGTTAAATATCTGGAGGTGGCAGATGACAACTACATAAAAAAAGAGGTCTCAGCAAAGACAGCTGCGGGGAATAGGACATTATCCTTCCTATCATCATTATTAAGATCTAAGCAGCTAAAGTGAAAATCTAAATTAAGACTGTATTTACAGCTGCGGCCACTAAATAGTTTACACCTTAATTTTATATTTTAATGCTGCAAAATCGAAGTGTCGTAGGTGCCCTATCGAATGGGTCTAAGTGATCCTTTCTTTATGAAATTTTGATAAGCAGTTAAATCTGGAACAATATGTTGTATAATTATTGTACTCTGGGCTAATTAGCAAAATTCATGGAAAAGTTATTTACCAGCAATTTTATTGCTGGAATTGAATTATAAGATCCTATATATTAATAATATAGGTATGCAAAGTCCGCAGATAGTGTGCTACTTTTTTTATAAACAAAATGGCGCCGACAAATCGTATTTTTTTCAATTATTGCTCTATAACTCCGAAGATTTTAACTTTCCAACAAAAACACCCTAATAAAAATTCACCGCAATTAAATTCTGCATAGAGATAGGTTTTTCACGATTTGCTCCGACGAAAATTTTCCTCGGAAAATGCGGGTTTTCCTAACAAAAACTCTAATTTTCAAATAAATTTTAGATAAGTAATTATTAATCAATAATTAAATAACTTAGTGACATCAAAGCTTTCTTGGTATAGATTGTAATTCCAGAAGCCGGTGAAAATTAAACGAATATTTTAGCAACAATTCAATTGTTAATTAACAAATTACGATCGCAATAATAACCAAAATAATCATGATACATTGATCAAACTTATAAAGATTATAAAGATGAGATGCTTATTTAATATTTTATCGACAAAATATAAATTTTTCTTTTTTTTGCATAATCTTTAAACTTTGAAAAAAAAATAGTTATAATACGCTGGTCTAATTAGTAAAGTACAAAGAAAGGTTATTTACCAGCAATTTTATTGCTGGAATCGAATTATAAGATCCTATATATTATTAATATAGGTATGCAAAGTCCGCATATAGTGTGCTACTTTTTTTATAAACAAAATGGCGCCGACAAATCGTATTTTTTTCAATCATTGCTCTCTAACTCTGAAGATTTTAATTTTACACAAAAAACACTCAAATAAAAATTCACTCCAATTTAATTCTGCATAGAGAGATGTTTTTCCCAATTTGCTCTGACGAAAATTTTCCTCGGAAAAAGTGGGTTTTCCCAACAAAATATCGAATTTTCAAATAATTTTTTTGGGCCAGTAATTATTTATCAATAATTATATAGCTTGGTGAAATAAAAGCTTTCTTGTTATAGATTATAAACTCAGAAGCCGGTGAAAATGAAACGAATATTTTAGCAACAATTCAATTGTAAATTAACAATTTACAGTCGCAATAACAACCAAAATAATCATGAGACATTGATCAAGCTTAGAAAGAATATAAAGGTGTGATGCCTATTTAATATTTTGTCGACAAAATATAAATTTTTCATTTTTTTGCATAATCTTTAAATGTTTAAAAAAAATGTTATAAACAAATTAACATTTCTCAGAAATTGTTTATTATATTCTAATTTTAAAAAAATACTTAAAATGCGTATTTCATAGGTCTTGAAAATGGATGCTTTAAAAAAATTTTCCAACCATTTGCAAAAAAGTTATGAAACAGCAAAGTAAATATACGAATTCTCCGTTGTTTATAATTTGTTTTAATTGTTTTAAAGCTTAAAAGTGAGTCTATGGTACAATCTAATTACTCACAAAGAATGTCAAAAATTAGTGCAATGGTTATATTTTAATCAAAGATTAAAAATACTTTTTTTGTAATTTTTAGCGCGAAAGTAGGCTTGATACAGAGCCGGAGATAAAATGTTCACTCGAAGCGACTGACACGCTTAACTCGCGCGAGTTGTGTATGTGGTCGGGTAGCTACGGTACTGTATTATTCTACTTTCGCGCGTGTAAATTACAAAAAAATATATTTATAATCTTTAATTAAAATATAACCATTAAACTGATAATCGATATTTTTTTATAAATAATTAGCTTGTACTTTAAACTCACTTCTACGCTTTGAAAGAATTTAAAAAAATTATAAATACCGTAGTAATCGTATGTTTACTTTGCTGTTTCATAACTTTTTTGCAAATGGTTGCAAAAAAGTTTTAAGGCATTCATTGTCAAGATATTTGAAATGCGCATTTTAGCTATTCCTTAAAATTATGATATAATAAAAACTTTCTGAGAAACGTAAATTTTTTTATAACTATTTTTTTTAAACATTTAAAGATTATGCAAAAAAATTAAAAATTTACATTTTGTCGACAAAATGTTAAATAGGCATCTCATCTTTATAAGATTTCAAAGTTTGATCAGTGTATCGTAATTATTTTGGTTATTATTGCGACTGTAAATTATTAATTAACAATTGAATTGTTGCTAAAATATTCGTTTAATTTTCACCAGCTTCTGGAACTATAATCTAAACCAATAAGGCTTTTAAGTCACCATTAATTATTGGTAAATAATTACTTATCTAAAACTTTATTTGAAAGTTAAAGATTTTGTTGGGAAAACCCGCATTTTCCGAGGAAAATTTTCGTCGGAGCAGATCGGGAAAAACACGGCTCTATGCAGAATTTAATCACGGTGAATTTTTATTTGAGTGTTTTTGTTGTAAAGTTAAAATCTTCGGAGTTATAGAGCAATAATTGAAAAAAACACGATTTTCGGGCGCCATTTTGTTTATAAAAAAAGTAGCACACTATCTGAGGACTTTTCATACCTATATTATTAATAAATAGGGTCTTATAATTCGATTTCAGCAATAAAATTGGTGGTAAATAACTTTTCCCAAAAATGGCCTATTCTCCGATAATCAGCCCAGACTATTGTTTATGTATAATTGTATACAGTCAGTTTTTTGGCAAATTATTTCTAAATTATTTCTCATATTTTTGATAGGCTCATTGTTAGAAGTTTGTGTCGTAGTAGGTAGTACACGCTACTCAGAGGCAGAGCAGAAAGAAAAGTGAAAATAGCTACGTTAGTCACCAACATCCATAGCGAATTGGTATGTTAAGAAGAAGAAGGAAACGCTGATGGCATACTGACTCTTCCAAAACTATTGTTATAGTTCGACTTGTTGACTAATCTTTTCTAATATAAACCAAAACATAACAAAGACTATATCGACTTTAATTTCAATTAACTTCGAATCCAATTATTTATTCATTAAACTTGCCTCGTACCTACATAATAAATACCTGATTTAAATCCACAATGTCTACTTTTTGTGGATTCTTTAAACGTAAACACCATCCAATTGATCAAATCCATCTTTAAGGTCAAATAGAGCGCGAATTGGACTAGTAGGTGTAGAAACCAACACCAATTAATTTTATGACCAAATAACTCCACTTCGGAGGTCACCTCCTATGACAACAAATGAATAAAAATTAAAAATTCCGAGATACAATAAATTTCGACTGCTCCGTCAGGGTCGTCTTCTATACATCATCGTTACCAGTAAATCTAATAATATTTATGGTTTTTTGAACAAATAACACATTACAAATAATAATAAAGTTAATATTGGAGATGTGTGGTTAGTTCATAAGAACCAGTGATCTTTATCAAGATGCACGTAAAGGTGAGACATTTAGAAAAAAGAAGACGAAAGTGGAAGTAATCCACTATTCCCAAATTATTTTGTTTCAAATTTCAAAATTTTACTTATACCTACATAATTATCAATAATAATATTATTTTTTCAAATATCAACATTTTACGTAGGTATACATAATTATCAGTAGTAATTGCACAAGAGCTCTAAAATTCTATATTAATTTTAGAGATCGAGTGCAATTTGTTGCGATTATTTCATGAATAAAACTGTTCAAAACCAAAATTTTATTGTAATTTATTTATGAAGTACAAATTAGTAAAATTAAACAAACAGTTGTTATAAATTTTTGACGGTTGAAAGTCATCACTTTTATAATTTTTAAAACATTAATTGTCATTAATGTCACTGAATGTATTTTTTCATAGCAACGAAGGGCATCTGACGTAATATACTTGACGACGGGCAATTATCAAAAATTATCGATTTAATTTAGATTTCTGTAGCTTTCTATTGGTCAGAATCTCCTATGAATGAAATAATCCGTAATATTGTTCTTAATATAGAAATATTCCTGAAATAGTTTAACATATTTGCATTTTTAGGGCAGTCAATGAGAGCCAGAACAGGTTATTACCTCCGAATTCTATCCTACTGCATGGATTTTAATGAAATTTTAGGAATAGCCTGAAAATATCTCCTTATTCAAAGTCTACGCTGTGCCGATGTGTGCTTTTGTCTTGGGGGCGGTTCCCACCCCTTCTCGGGGGTGGAAAATTTTTTGGTTAACCAACTACGGAAATTTCTAGAGAACCTAATTCTAAGCAAAGACTGTGCTATATTTTTTTTTTTCGAAAACTCAATAATTTTTGAGTTATTCGTGGTTGAAAATTGGCCATTTTCATTGAAATATAACACCTTTTCAAAAGGTTTTCTGCGAATACCTTAAAACAATGCATCTAACTAAAAAAATTATTTAAAACATTTTTGTAGCTCATTCAAAAACAAAGAGATTCGTTCCTTCTTCAATCTTGAGAAGTATATTTAACCCCTCATCCACAAGAATTTAAATGCATCGTTTTCCTTCTACAATACATTTAACTACAATATTATTTTTATGTTCAAAAAGTTGAGCGGGTTTAAAATGAATGGTTTTTGAAAAAAATAAGATCAAATTATAGAGCGCATATTTAAAATTTCTTAAAAATCTTCCTTTTTCTCCATGTAACTTAAAAATGATAAGAGATAATGTTATAAAAAATAAAATCAAAATGTTTATCTAGAAGAAACCTACATTTTTGCATGGCATCTTTTTTTTTGGCATCTCCTATCATTTTCGAGTTACATGGAGAAATAGGAAGATTTTTAAGAAAATTTTTTGAACATAAAAGAACACTATAGTAAAATATTGTAAAAGGAAAACGATGCATTTAAATTCTTGTGGATGAGGGGTTAAATATACTTCTCATTTTTTTCTTAAAATACGTTAGTCATCAAATTTTTTACAGTTTATCTCGCATAGTTTGAATGTAATCGACATTTAATATTGCTTATTTTAAGGGTCTTTTCAAGCACAACAAAAGTTATTGGTAGCATTATACACCTAAAATCGACCGTTTCTCTGGTATTTCAAGTTAAATACACTGATTTGAGTATGCACCAAGAAAACAAGTTTTTTTCACTTACCATATCTATTTTTGTGTTATAACTAGAAGATTCATAAAGGAATCAAAAAAACATTTCTTTGTTATTACAAAAATGTTTTATATGGTTTTTTTTATTTAGATGCATAGTTTTTAAGGTATTCGCAAAAAACCGTTTGAAAAGGTATTGTTTCAATGAAAATGGCCAATTTTCAACCAGGAATACCTCAAAAAGTATTGAATTTTCGAAAAAAAATTATACAACAGTTTTTGCTTAGTATTAGGTTCTCTAGCAACTTCCGTAGTTATTTAAGCAAACAATTTTTCACCCCCGAGAAGGGGTGGGAACCGCCCCAAGACAAAAGCACACATCGGCATAGGGTAGACTTTGTTTCTTGGGCTATTCCCTACTTACTGTGAAAATATCACGTAAATCGATATAGTAGGATGGAATTCGGAGCCACATACCCTCATTGACTACCCTATTTTGAATATTGACCCGTCCAATAAATAGATCACTGGGCATTAGTGTTATCAAAATTGCAAGTATAAATGATATTATTTAAAACAATTTAAAACAAGACCAGATACAAGCAAAATACAAAGACATCTGGAGCCCACCGAAATGAAGATTTTAATAAGGATTGCTGGAAAAGGACTACAGGACAGGGTAAGAAGTGAGGAAATCAGACGCATATGTGGGGTAGACAATATAAATACCTGGGTAAAGAACAGAAAAGAAGAGTAAAATCAACACATAAGCAGGATGTCTGAATTAAGGACAGTAAGAATAGCCAGGGACAAGTCACCGTTAGGCAGACGAAGTGTAGGACGCCCAAGGAAAAGAGGAATGACAATTTAGGGACTGAATGAAAGATACCGAAGAAAAACAGGCAGTACTGTCTAAATAAAAGAAAAATATGAAGAAGAAAGAGAGCAAAAACTCAACAATAACTGTTTTTTTTTTTTAGGTTTTGGAAACAGTTCTGACTTTCACCTGGTTAATTTTCAAGAAGTACTGAAAAACTGAGATGTCATCAGATATCGGAACAGACTTAGAGCAACATAAAACTTAGAAACTATAAAACTTTTCTACACATTTATAGAAGGAACCGAATATCTTAAGCTGTATTTCTTGCGACAAAGTTGATTTCAAACATCTTTAATTTAATTTACACCTTTAATTTAGTTTATATTGACGTTTCGATTCCTACTTTGGAAATTGTTTTCAAAATACAAAAGTGAAAATCGAAACGTCAAAGTAAACGTATTTTCAACTAAAATTGTGGCTGAAATTCCCAATGAAGATAGTAGAAAAAAATGTTAATATGCTATAAGAAGATACATAACTCCAAAACGATATTAATTACTTTTCAAATTAAGAACAAATAGTACTATGAAATAACTTTTTACCTGTCCTATTTTAAATTTGCATAAAAATTAATATTATTTAATATTCCTTTATTAAATACATTCGTACGCCGCTAATGTTATCAATTGTCAAACCGGCCCTATGATCGGCTGACTACATTTCTGATCAGTTTTGTTTTGCTACGTTAAAAACCAGTAATTATCGGTAAACAATAACATTATTTTCGAGACAGTTAATACGCGAAAAAGAACTAATACACCGATGAAACTATCGTATTAAAATAAAGTTTAAAGTTTTTAAATTATGTGTGGATTAGTTTAGTGTTTAGTGTTATGTTGTGTTAGTGTTTTTTTTTTCTGTGACTAAGCCTACAATAATTTCTTCGAGCAACAGGTAAGTCCTGTAATATAATAGACTTCTTTATTAAGTAATTTACATATTAATATGTGAACTGCGTCAAAAAATTTAAGCAAGTATATTTATATTGATACTCGCAAGTACCTTTTTGTAATTTGTTCTTATTTATGAAAAAAGAGCTATCATTTAGATATAGTACCTATCTTTTCTAGAATAGCTTTTAACGAAGGAATTATATAATATATATACAGTAGAACGTCAATAATCCGGATTAATTGGGACCGGACCCCATCCGGATTATCAAATTATCCGGATTATCGAAATTACCTCAAAGAAGGCCAGTATACACATTAAAGTACAACAAACGTTTTAAAATTTTATGTTTTCTCTTGTACAGTAAAGTGTCTAGAGGTGAAATTAATCAAAACATTTTTCTATGTTTAAACACTGTATTGTAATTAATTTATAATAGCAGCATGTGTACAGTAAAAACATCAGACACTATTTGGGCTTTTAAAAAAATGTGTAAAATATTTTTGAACTGCGGTAGAGGCTCGTTTTTCGCAGCTAAGTTCTTAATTTATTTTAAAAGAATCAGATATTTTTGCTAGATACAAATCCGGATTATTGACGGTCCGGATTTTTGACGTCCGGATTATCGACGTTCTACTGTACTGAGATTCGTCATTTCTCAGTAATGCTTAGAAAAACGTTACAATAAAATTTGAAAATGGCCTCGGCAGAGCAACTGTTAAGTCCAAATAATAATAAGTAATTATTTTGTTTATACATCTGTATTTTGATAATTACCTATTTGATTTTTTATTTTTTGATTACAATAGTGAATTTGAGGTTAATTTTTCAATGTTCCTATCGTATTAAAGCCCCAAAGATCTTATACACATAGATTTGGCCAACTCCGAAAAATAGCGTAACGCGGAGCAGTTCGGGTCGGTGGTCTATCTATCTCTCTCTCTCTCTACTGGCGCTTAGCTTTCTCTCTCTAGCATATGATGGCTGCTGCCTCTGTGTAACTGTCGTTCCATTACTCCCACCTCTTGGTAGATACGCTCACACTCGCACGACAGACAGATAACTATAAGACCACTGTACTTGATATTGGCGTTACACCCCGATGCATTGACAGGCACATTGATGGCATATAACTAGCCAGATCTATTCTTGACATATCCACAGTATATAGGTTTATACAACAATCAGTATTCGCCATGAGCCGATGGGTAGAGGGGATTTGACAGCTTTCGCCAGCGCTGTTAGTGGCAGTTTTGTGCATTTATCTGATAAATTCAAATGGCGCGCCATGGGTAGAGGAGAGGGGATTTGACGGTTTTCACCAGCGCTGTTAGTGCAGCGTTGCCACATTTAGTAGATTTCTACTTTTTTGATAGATTTTTGATATATTTTAAAAAATTCTAGTAGGCAATATTTATTAGTGGATTTTTGGTATATTTCAACATTTTCTTATGACTAAAATAAAATTTGCTTTTTAATAGTATTTACCCCATTTCTAAATTAATTTTTAGACATTTTGTCACAATTTCCCAATGTCATTACCGAAAATAAGATTCTGTGTACAATTGCTAACACCGCCGACCGCTTTCTATCAATGTCAATATATTTGAATTTTTAGTTTTAATTCAAATATTTTCTTGTTTTAAAGGGCCGGTTGTTCGAACGCTAATCAAAAATGATCATTATCAAATATTTAATTACTTTCACAACTGTCAATGTCAACTTTGATTGGGTTGCTGAAAACAATTTTATTGATTACAATTATGAAATTAATTAATCAATTATGTTAATAATTGTTATGTTAATTGATTAACTAATCTCATAATTATAATAAATTATGTTTTCAGCAACCCAACCAAAGTTGACATTGACAGTTGTGACAGTAATTAAATATTTGATAGTGATCAGTGTTGATTAGCGTTCGAACAACCGGCCGTGTCACTTCAGCATCAACTAGCAAAACTAGAAAATAATTCAATTAAAGCTAAAAATTCAAATATTTTCACGACAATTGACATCGATAGAAAGCGAAGTGCAGATATCTACAGTGCACGGAATCTAGCCCCAGGACGTAGAAGATGAATATTAAACAGAAATGAATTAAACTGGATTCTGGTGTAACAAACTTGCAGATTTCAAGTAGCAGTGCAATCAGTACCTATTTCAGGTGTTATTGAAGAGTTCTGGTATTCGGTGAGCCTGATGTTAGAAGCTAACGATGGAAAACTAAAATATAATATATATTAGGTACATTCCATGTCAAATCACTCAGGCAAAAAATTTTGGATCTCCGATTTGTCTGAAAATTGGTATATAGCTTCTGCGGGACGTAAAAATAAGATAATTAAGGTCAAAAAATCTTCTTCTTTTTTTCTCAAAATCGTATTTTATGCGATTTCACAGTGATTTGGTGTTTATTTAAACAAATTTGCATTTTCTGTCGTAAAGTATCAATGAAAAACATAATATTTTAATAGAAAGGACTCAAAAATGTCATCATATGGCATTATAACAAGTTATTTTGAATCAAAACAAGTTTTTGATCAAATTTTATAGTGTAAAAAATGTTAAAATACCGTTTTTTACATTTTCCTCCATTCCCAAAATACATCATCATTGATTTGTCTGAAAATTTGCCCACCGATAGCCAAAAGATAGGACTCTAAGTGGTTAGAAGGATTTGAATTATATTCCAATACCAAAAAAGTTACATGCAGTAATATCAGACTCAACAGTATATATAAGTCCAGTCGGGATAGCATTTGACCTTGAATGCCGAGCTGCCCAAAATTTTATTTTTCTGATCTTTAGGGGAGTCAATAGTAGCCTAAATTTAAAATCACGAATTAATTCCTCCGTTACGTTTGCCGCCATCTTGATTTTAAAGGAGAACCTGTTTTGCTCAATATCTCCGCCATTTTGAACTTTTCGACAAAAATGGTAGGAACTGAAATTGTTCCAAATAAATCATATTTACAATTATTACAATTTCTTTCTAACAATTTTTGTCGTGAAGTCGATATTTTTGAGTTAATTGTACTTACAGTAGATGCCTATATTTTTGACTATAATATTGCATGTAACTTTTTTCGTATTGTAATATATAATTCAAATCCTTTTCACCACTTAAAGTCCTATGTTTTGTCTATATGTGGGCAAATTTTCAGCCAAATCGATTTTGATGTATTTTGGGAATCGAGAAAAATGTAAAAAACGGTATTTTAACGTTTTCTACACTATAAAATTTGATCAAAAGCTTGTTTTGAATCAAAGTAACTTGTTATAATGACATTTTTGAGTCCCTTCTATTAAAATATTTTTTTTTCCATTGATACTTTACAATAGAAAATGCAAATTTGTCTAAATAAACACCAAATCACTGTAAAATCGCATAAAATAACATTTTGAGAAACAAACGAAGAAGAAGATTTTTTGACCTTAAATATCTTATTTTTACGTCCCGAAGAAGCTATATACCAATTTTCAGACAAATCGGAGGTCCAAAATTTTTTTTGCTCCAAAATTGAGTGATTTGAAATGGAATGACCCATTATAATATATATTATATAATATACTAGCTGACCCGGTGAACTTCGTTGCACCTTAGATAGTGTGTCATAATTAGATAATCTGTCATAATTTTGATTATAGATCAGTTGCTTGAACGTAATGGCTAAAAATCAATTACTCAAAATCAACTGCTCGAAAATGAATTTCTAGACATGAAAATTGATCGAAATGCAATTTCCTCGAATAAAAAAGAAAATTATATGTCCAAATATTTTATGCAAAATTTGTAAGTATGGTCGAATGAAATCCGATAGTTTTAAGGCATTCCAGAAGCCGCTACAGATAAAATGTTTTAACAACTTATTAATCATTCAGAATTAGTCGACACTTATTAAAAGTTAAAATAATTAAGACAATAACTGGACGATAACGATTTAATGAGTGGAAAACAATTAAAAATTATTTTGCATATCATATTTGAGACAGTATTTGGTTGAAAAATCTCATTTTTGCTGGCCAAAAATATATTAATTTGTCTGGACTAAATTACAGATCTGTTTATCTTAAAAGGGATATGATACTATCAACATTCACACAGTGTTGCCAAACTGGATTTTGTTATTTTGAGTCTAAATTTTCCCAGCGATCTCCGAGGGTACAATACATAAGAAAGATACATAATATGACAAATTATATGATATTCCACGTATACAGTACGTAAATCGTTCAGCTGGACATAGGAAACATACAATATATAGATTTAGATAAATAAATACATACATTGTATTATATTGAGATAACTGAGGCAACTGAGTTTTCTCGATGACAATATGGTTGTTAGCATTAAGGGGCATTAACCTCAAAATTTACAAATCATTTCGACTGACACAAATAAACGTCAAAATATGAGAATGTAGTAGGTAGCTAAATATTTTTGGCCTAAGAGAATGGAAAAACTGTTTAGGTTTTAAAGTAAAATAAATTTTATTATTTTAATTCATACCTTAAACTTTAACTACACGCGCTGGCGTATTTTTGTACGCGAAATATAAGAATTCTACTACAAATGAATTTAAAAATTTAATTTTTGTCTTTGTTTATTTATCTAACCTATCACTGGAATGTGCTTTACACTGGATTTAGTTTCGTTATAATCGGCATTCTAGGAAGATCGTAATTTACAATTTATTATTTGTTGTTTCCGGTGGTGGATAACATACGCCACAATTATAGTAATACAATTAGTAATATAAGTACATATTTCAAATGTTTTTTAGTCATTATGGCACAAATATATTTTTCTTTATAAACAATACTTTTTCTCAGGTAAAAAATATCGTTTCAAAAAAATATTATTAGCAATTTTATTTATCATGGAATCAGATTCCAGTTATATATCCCAATTTGCTTACTGAGAAGGAACTCCAAGTATCCGCTGACGCCGAGTAAGGTTTATAACAAACAAATAAGTGTAATTTTTCAAAAAAAAAACAAATCCGCTGTTTTTAAGTATATTTTCTTGTGGCGTATAAAGAACGCCACGCGTGTAGTTATGTTATATTTTGATGTGCGGGTAGTTAAAGGTTAAAATTCTAAATATTAATTAATTATCACAATAACAAAAAATATTATCAATCATTTAATACATGCAATAGTGTACATGATATTTTTCGTTAGTTCATCTACTAAACATAAATAAACTGGATGGTTTGCCCACGCGAAAGCAAGATTTTTTAAAAATTCGTAAAATTAAAAAATTCATATTTTATCCAATTTGAATCCAAAAGCTAATCTGTTGCAGTTTTCTTTTATGAAATTTCCCATTGGTTCTTCTTCTGTGCTCAGAATTTTGCCACGGCTTACGGTTCGCTATTTCGGAAACGGACTGCGCTAGAGAAGAAAAAACAGCAGCGTTTTGTTTCGAATTCAGCAGGGAATCTACCTGCCAAATTTCATGAAAATCGGTCAATTCGTTTCGGAGGAGTATGGCAACAAACTAACAAAGTGTAGCTAACATAACTCGACTTTCTTTTATATATATAGATGTAAAATATTTAAATGGCTATTAAAAAATAACGGTTGAAGATAAAAAAGTGAAAATTTAGGATTGTATGTATCTTCTGCTTCTACATCATACAAAATTAAGAAAAAACGGTTTGTCAAAAAATTAAAAAAATATATCAGGGGGGGCAAGCCCCCTTATGACGTACGGGCATGAATTCAGAGTTATGCCTATTCCCAGTCCGGTAGAATACACGTGTAAAATTTCATAACAATCTGATGAGCCGTTTTCGAGTTATTATCAGTGTAACTAACATAACTCGACTTTCTTTTATATATATAGATGTAAAATATTTAAATGGCTATTAAAAAATAACGGTTGAAGATAAAAAAGTGAAAATTTAGGATTGTATGTATCTTTTGCTTCTACATCATACAAAATAAAGAAAAAACGGTTTGTCAAAAAATTAAAAAAATATATCAGGGGGGGCAAGCCCCCTTATGACGTACGGGCATGAATTCAGAGTTATGCCTATTCCCAGTCCGGTAGAATACACGTGTAAAATTTCATAATAATCTGATGAGCCGTTTTCGAGTTATTATCAGTGTAACTAACATAACTCGACTTTCTTTTATATATATAGATGTAAAATATTTAAATGGCTATTAAAAAATAACGGTTGAAGATAAAAAAGTGAAAATTTAGGATTGTATGTATCTTTTGCTTCTACATCATACAAAATTAAGAAAAAACGGTTTGTCAAAATATTAAAAAAATATATCAGGGGGGGCAAGCCCCCTTATGACGTACGGGCATGAATTCAGAGTTATGCCTATTCCCAGTCCGGTAGAATACACGTGTAAAATTTCATAACAATCTGATGAGCCGTTTTCGAGTTATTATCAGTGTAACTAACATAACTCGACTTTCTTTTATATATATATAGATGTAAAATATTTAAATGGCTATTAAAAAATAACGGTTGAAGATAAAAAAGTGAAAATTTAGGATTGTATGTATCTTTTGCTTCTACATCATACAAAATTAAGAAAAAACGGTTTGTCAAAAAATTAAAAAAATATATCAGGGGGGGCAAGCCCCCTTATGACGTACGGGCATGAATTCAGAGTTATGCCTATTCCCAGTCCGGTAGAATACACGTGTAAAATTTCATAACAATCTGATGAGCCGTTTTCGAGTTATTATCAGTGTAACTAACATAACTCGACTTTCTTTTATATATATAGATATTATAATTATAATATATGTAACTTTGCAAAACAACAAATGTTGTGTTTGCGTGTTTCTAATGTAAAATGCGAAATAATTGTTTGAAGAATGTGATCCAGACATGCAGATGTTAAAATCAGTTGATGACAAAATATTATATACAAATATTAAATATGAAACTGATAAAAATTAATTATAGTTGGTCATTTTGTTCCCCAGTTAAAATATAAAAAAGTTTGGTTTTTGTTTACAAACAGTCATATTAATTTCTAGTTAAACTCCCTCTGTGGCTCAGTGGAAAGCGCTCCTACCTTTGGATCGAAAGGTCCGAATGGTCGTGAGTTCGAATCTCACCAGGGTAGAGAATTTTTCGTTTATTATAAATTAATAAATGAAAATAGTTTCTATCCTTGTGGGATCGGTACCCACCGGAGGGACCGCAGACGTTCGGATACAATTAGCGTCTCTGCAGAGACAATGACATCGACTTTGCAAAGTAACAAGACACTTACTCAACACACACACTACACATAACACTAGCTACCTAATTGGTAAAATCCACTGTACTATCACCATGCCAATGCCCATTAGTTGTCTAGGCATTAGCTAAATAAAAAAAATTTCTAGTTAGTCAGCTGTTATTTTTATTATAAAAAGTCCTAAATTATATACAAATATATTAATAAAGTTTTATAGTATATTTTAGTTTTTGATAAGTAAATTTTAGTAAGCTAAACTTACAGTAGATTTTCTAAATAAAATGTGGCAACGCTGTGTTAGTGGCAGTTGGCCTTGGCAGTTTTGTTTTGTGCATTTGATAAACTTCACAAACTGAAATGGCGGATAATATGGATTTTTCAAAAAAACTTATATATTAAATATTAAAATTATAATGAATAAAATAAAAAAACATAATTAATTTTACTATTAATTCTGTGTATTCGTTTAGTAATCAGGTTACAATAATATTTCAGTTCATAATTTGTGTCTTTCTAGATAAGTATCTATTTTTCTCGTTTTGCATATTTCACATACATAAATTTTATCAGAAAAGTATAAGTTTCAAACCGCGAGATAGCGCTACCGTCGAAACTCACAGCCAATAGTCACTTGCCGTGAAGTACGTTATGAAAAAATGTTCCATTTTTCCCACTGCGCATCGAGACCTTGCAGCCGGACGCAAGCGCATAACAGCATGTGTTATACTGCTCAACATTATTTTTGATACACTGCTCGAAAATAAATAGGACAAATTTGAAATAGATTTTTCGAAATAAGGAATACTTTTCTACAATTAACGTTTACGAAGCTCTTGACAATTTATCGATGGTTTCATAAATAATTATTATTATTGTTGTTCTAAAGACTAAGCCCCCTATTCATAGTCGGTACTCAAGTATGAGTCGATGCTTAAGGTCGACCTTGAAAAAATTTGTATACAAATTTGTATAAGAATTTGTTCAAGGTCGACCTTAAGCATCGACTCAGACTTGAGTACCGACTATGAATACGGGCCTAAATATATCAGCTTTAATGGATTCATTGAGATTATGTACCTACTATTTTCAACTAAATAATTTTTTCTATATAAACAAAATTTTGGTCTAACAATGGGCTCTACTTTATCTTCATTGGTCTTCTTCTTCTAATGCCTACTCCACTAATGAAGGTTGGCTATAACCACTGCAAATTAGTTTCATTATTAGCGAATATATTTATGGATTTCTAAAGAAATATTGTTTTCACTGTTTTGAAAAAAATGTGAAAGCGTTGAATTATATACGTCCGTCTGTCCGTAAACACAACTCCTCAGTCATTAAACCAGATAGAATGGCAAATGAGGTGTCGGATGAAAGCTTATAATCCAAGCTTATAGATTCTTGCTTTTGTCTTGTCTTAGGTGTTCGTTCTTCCAGATTGTGTCATTAAGAGATCCCACCGCTTTACTTGCTTTTAAGCTTTGTTGTCGTACTTCCTCTTCAACATCTCCGTAACTCGGTATATCTATTCCTAGATATCTAAACCTTGCTTCCTGCTTTAATATTTTCCCATCAATTTCGATTTTACCTCGTAGTGGGTATTTAGATGTCATACATGTGTTTTTTCTGCTGATATTATCATATTGATATTGTATTTCTTGGCTGTTTTATTGAAGATGTGTGTTAATCTTTGGAGATTGTCTTCTGTCTTGGCGATTAATGCGGCGTCGTTTGCATAACCTAATATTTGGAGTTTTTTGTTCCCCATTCTGTAACCATGATCTTTATATACTGCTTCTATTATTTCGTCCATTATTAGATATATTAAAGAGCAGTGGGCTTAACGGGTTCCCCTGTCTGACTCGGCTTTGTACTGGTATAAACTGTGTTAGTTTGCCATTTATCTTTGCCTGTATTCGATTATGGAAATAGATGTTTTCGATGGTTCGTATAATATTGATTGGCATGTCTCTTCTATACAGTAAGTGTAAGACGTCTTCGACTTGGGAGTCTGCGATCGAAAGCCTTTGTCAGGTAAAACATAGATATGCTGGTTTATTGTACTCGATGGCCTTTTCTGTGATTTGTCTTAGTACAGAAATAAATAGTACAATACTGGCGTCTACGCTACAAACGCATTCAATATGCTAAGGAAAATGTGGTCTTCACATCAGATGACAATTAAAACCGAAAGACTATTCAACAGCAACGTGAAGACTGTATTACTATATGGAGCAGAAACTTGGAAAGTGTCAAGAAAATGTATTAGACAGATGCAGGTATCCATAAATAAATGCCTAAGGAAGATTCTTAACATTTACTGGCGAAACCGTATATCAAACCAAGAGCTATGGACAAGAACTAACCAGAAACCTATGTATATCTAAGATAATATGCAAAAGGAAATGGAGTTCGATGGAGCACACACTATAAGGAGACCTGACACAGACATAGCGAGGCAAGCCCTAGAATATACACCACATGGAAAGAGAAGACCAGGTAGACCCGTAGAAATGTGGAAAAGAAGTGTTGAAAAAGAAATTAATGCTATAGGGCTTTCCATTGATTGTCATTGGCTTCGAGCTGCTGTCATATGTTGTATAATCTGTGTATAATACTAATATACACAGAGATATGTCAACAATAGATCAGGCTAGTCATATGCCACTCAATGCATCGGGGTGTAACGCTGATATCAAGTACGGTGGTCTAGCTATCTTTGTCTGTCGTGCGAGTGTGAGCGTATCTACCAAGAGGTGGGAGTAATGGAACGACAGTTACACAGAGGCGGCAGCCATCATATGCTAGAGAGAGAAAGCTGAGCGCCAGTAGAGAGAGAAAGATAGACCACCGACCCAAACTGTTCCGCGTTACGCTATTTTTCGAACTCGCCCAATCTATTCTGTTATATCTATGAATATACACGGATTATATGGCATATGACAGAAGCTCGAAACAAATGACTGTGAAAGAAAAGCCCTATTGGGAAAACCTGGACAGAAATAAAGATCAGTGCAAAGGATAAGACAGAATGGAGGCAGATAGTTGACGCCCTATGCTCCGCATGGAGTGAAGAGGAATAAGTAATTAAGTAAGTACTGGCGTCTACGCAGGATCTTCCGGATCTGAATCCTTGTGAGAAATCTAAAAAACGAAGTACTGATGTCTTGTCAAAAGGGCTAATGAGAAAACTAATAAGAGGACTTTTCTATAGAGGAAAAAAATAATAATACATTCGAATTATAAATTATATTTTGAGAATTTCAATTTTACAATACCAATTTTATTGTTTACAGATATATTCCCTACAAGCATTTCAAATTCATCCTTAAAATAAAGTTTAATAGGTACATAAAATGAACTTATAAATTTCTATTTTGAAAGGGTTGTAGATACCTACTATATACCTACTCAGATCTATACCTACTCAGCATCATATTGAGAAATCACAGAATCGTAAATATACAGTAATGAGCACTCACACTAATAACCGGCAAAATAACGCAAAAGATGGAAAACATATTAACTTGTGAGATAGAAAGAGATGAAACGGGTAGAAGTGGAACTTATCGTTATAAACGAATAAATTAACATAACCTTGGATAAGAGTTTTAACCTGCTAACTCCATTTTTCACTTTGAGTGATATTGGGCTAGTTTCTGGGTCCGTGTATTTTCATACACCACCCCACAAACCCGCCGACACCAATGTAGTTTAGAAATAGCTATCTCTAAACTACAGTGGAACCAGCGGGCTTGTGGGACATGGTATGAAGGTACACAGACCTAGAAACTACCCCAATATCACTCACAGTGAAAAATGGAGTTAGCAGGTTAACACTCTTAGCCGACAATAACATTACATAGTTTCCCACCTTTGTGACAGGAGTATTTTATAAAATTCTCCTGTCACAGTGACAGTTCTCATACTCATCTGATACGTCTAAAGGTGGGAAACTATGTAATGTAATGTTAATTTATATGTTTATATCGATAATTTCTCTCAGTTTCATCTCTTTTTACTTCAGAATGCATCCCATGTTTCCCATCTTTGGCGTTATATCCCATATTTTGCCAGTTATTAGCATGCTCATCACTGCATATTGGACTTTTTACACATAGTATCTTAGAATCCCTTGGAAGTAAATAAATCATGTACCTAGTTTTATTTTCATCAATAAATTAATGAAAGTATGACTGATGTTGAAAATTCATTTGACATACTGGCAAATAATTGTAATTCCTTCAGAGGAGATGTCCCTAGAAAGAATAACATATGTTTTATATTAAAATATATCAAAATCATATTGATTAGCAGAATAAATAGAGTTTTTAGGTTTAATTCTCCTCATTCACATAATTTAATACCAGATAATGTCGCCCTACTTCCATATGCTAATGACCTAGTTTTTTATATAACAGCCTAAACCCCATTTTGGACTCCATTCACATTAACCAATATTATCAGATATTCATGAATAGTGTCACCACAATCTTCTTTAACAACATACTATTCTCATAGATCTGGTCGTTATCACAATATAATCCCATATATACCAAAAATTCATGCTCAAGTGAGAAATTGGAAAGCCAAGCAAAGGATAGGAAAGAGTGGAAGCTGATTCTGGAACAGGCCAAGACCCACCATGGGCTGTAGAGTCAATGCTGATACCTAAAAATGAACTCAAATATTTAGTGGTCTTTTTATCCCGCAATCTTAATTAACTAGAATAAGCATATTGAAAATATAATTGGAAAAGCTATTAAAGGCATGGCTGTGCTGCCTAGTAAGACCCATATATATTTTTGAAGCATCTTTATGAAACCAGCACGTAAACAATTATTATAGGTTTAAAAATTAGACTCGCTATGGATAGGGTAGTAAGATGATACAACAAATGCAGAGGTAACTGTCTATATTTGTTATCAATGGTTTCTAGGAACATGGTTTCTCAAAACAGATGTCAATGGTTTTTAGAGTTTAGATAAAGACAGTTATGTACCAAATTCATGAAAAACATTTACACTTTCTCAGAATCATTCAACAATTAATTTGAAACATATACTCATACCTTCAATTATATATGTCATAGATTCCCTTAAGGCACTTTGCCACTGGTTGTAACTTCTCAATAGATGTGCCTACAGAATTACAAAATTATCATTCCAGTTTAAGGAAGAACACACCTTCAACTTGAATGTTTAATCTCAAGACATATTTCGTTTATTTTATTTTGCGTTGTTTTGCAACCCGCTTTTCAGTATTTCTGCAAAGGCCTGCTCCTCAAGATGTAAAGTGCATATTTATAAAAGTTAATGTAACAATATTGAGGACTGTTCATAGAAAGTTTATCACATTGAACAATTTCTTTTCATTCTGCAAACCTAAAACGACAGCACGTCAAAAATGATGTCAATGATATTAAATAGAATTTACGTTCTTACCGATTTTCATCCATGGGCAACAGGAAGAAACTCAAATTTTTATGGTGCCTGGAAATTTTGCCACATAAATAAACACACCTTGCCTTTGGGTTAAATTCATCATAATCCCAATTCAAAATCACCAACCTTCTTAGAAAACTGGAGAAATACCACAGTAATGCATATTAAATTCGAAGTAAACCAACTTAACAATTGCAAAATATGAGAAAACAATAATAAATAACTCTAAATAAACAACTGTTTGTTTATAAGGTTATGTTTGGAATACACATACATAAATAAACCAGATCTACTCACTGTTGCCAAATATCACCAATTTAGATAGTTACTTGTGATTAATTGTTTGAATACATTCAATCAATAATTAGAAAATATTATTTTTCAAATTTTATACAAGTGTGTACGTAAAGGATTTTACCATTTATGAATTTAATTTTCGGATTTTTGAAAAAAATCGATAATCATAATTATTTTATTATAATTTTGGAATAATCTTTATCGGAATATTTTAAATCTTGCAACAGCAACATTTTCCTCCTAGTCTACTACGCAGTCTGCTAGGAGTTTCTGCACGCGCAGGAACCGCATAAAAACTAGAGTGAACTAACTGATTCGTATAAGCAAAAAAACTGTGACATATCTCTGATTAAAGCCTATGAATTTGACTTGACATTGATCATTGCGCATGTGCCACCTTCGAGACACTAGTTGCGTTCGCGGGTACACCTGGACAATTTGTCGCCGACAATTCCTAACCTCACCTAATATAAATAATACCGTTAATTACCAGAAAACGGCAGTTCTCGCCAGTGGCGCACAACCCCCCTACACGCGACACTATATATACACGAAATTTTAGATTTTCTAAATATGACTGAATTGAAAATTGGGTCAACTCCCATCTTAAAGTTTAGGAAAAGACTCACCCATCCATACGTTAAACATCCATTTTGGTCCAAGGCTGTGGATTTTACGGTCCTTCCTATTTATGGTCTGTTTTTCGTTCTCGTCCCGAAAACATGGCCAGTTGTTAAAATACCTAACTTTTTATTATCCAACATAGGCAAATGAATCAAAAAAGAAAATGTTAAGAAAGCCTAAGGCTACAATCGAGTTTTAATTTCAATATTTTATCTATACTATAATATTCCACACAGTGTTCCTAACTTTAAGGAAAAAACACAGTATGATTGGTACACCCGGTATAAAATGATATTTACCTGTCGAGCAACAATATTAACACATTGATATTCTTAAATAATAAAGCTATAACATACTAAAAAAATCATTCAAATCGGACAACAGCTTTAGGATCAAACGTGTAAAATTCATCTAGTGAACTACATTTTTTGCCCGCCAGTGTATCATATTTGCTAAATTTGAAGTAAACTCCCCACAAAAGAGTTTCAAAATTCAAACTGTATCAAAGTTACTCTTTTGTGGCGCGTTTTACTTCAAATTTAGCAAATATTTTGGAAAAATATTTTAAAATAAAACTAGAATTTTGTTTTGCATCAAAATGAAAATACATTTTCGCGCCACGTAATATTCATATCAGCTGTGGGAGCACGCCAAATAGAATTCTATTTTGCTGACGTCACAAAATAGAATTTCATAATGGGAGAATCGACGGTTGCTAAGCAACGTGACGTCACTAAAATAGAATTCTATTTTGCGTGCTTCCACTGCAGATCTTTTGTAGCTGGAATATTATATTCGCCACTCATTTTTACGGCGTTTAGCGGGTTTTTATTATTGTCGATAAATATACAAGGTATATTTAGTCTTAATTAATATTAATAACTAATTATTAAATTATACTAGGTAAATATCACTTGAATATTTATCTATTAACGGTATTATTTATACAATTTTAAAGTGCGCATGCGACTTTCTGACAATTTGTCGCCGACAGGTACCCGCGAACGCTCTTTAAAATGTGATGTTTCCAGTTTGATTTAGAATCAAGATGAAGTCCCAAGTATTTAACGATATTCTGTTAGGGTATCTGGACTTGATTAAGGCTAATATTTGGGCATTAGTCTTTCCTCAGTGTGAAAGTTATATGTCTTGACTTTAATAGCTTTTATCTTCCATTTCTTTAACCACTGTCCGATTTGGTATAGGTGTTCTTGAATTTTGAATACTGCAGCAGTTGGATCCTCTTCAGTTGCAAATATTGCTGTGTCATCAGCGAAAGTTCCAATGGTGAATTATGGAGAGGTTGGTAAATCTGATGTGTACAGTACATAGAGAAGTGGACCCAGTATACTACCTTGTGGAACTCCTGACTTAATTTTTTTACGGTTTGATAGTTCATGGTCCACTTTAGTTTCAAATTCTCTTTGATTTAGATGATTTTAATAAGTCAAAGTATCTTTTGGGTAGAGACTTTTTGATTTTATAAAGTAATCCTGGGTTCCATACCTTATCAAATGACTGGCTGATATCCAGAAAGGCTGCTGTGCAATACTGTTTATTGAATTATTAATATAGAAAGAAATAATTTTGATTCGAATAATACCAAGCTTTTAAAAAACAGTTTCTAGAAGAGTACGGCTCTGTCTCTCGCCAGTTCAAAAATATTTTATTGTGTACAATATTGTACCAATATTTTGACTGCTTTCTAATTTAACAGATTTGTAAATCCAACAATTTGTTAAAATAATTCTTAGCAATTGATGCCGCACCGTTATATAACCAATTATTATCTCAAATCATGTTATAAATTCATTTAGTATTTAAAATAAGTGGTTGTGGTAAAAGATTAATTTGAATATAATTTTTGTATTTTTCCCCGAAAATTATTTTTATTGACGGCGAATTTCTATAATAGTTATTTTTAAATTGAAATATTTCTATATTATGTTTCTACCTCTGTTGTGTGAGCGCTAGAAGATGTGTTAAAACAACTTCACTGGGATGGCTTGGGTAACATAAACGGGCAAAATTAATTTTCAACGCTTTTCATTTGTGTCTATGTTCAGTTATATATTGTCGTATAATCCGTGTATAATATTAATATACGACATATAACAGAAGCTCGAAACAAATGAGAAGCCTTGAAAAGTCCTATACCTGAATCACTTACGTTATGCTGATGATATTGCATTAATAACAGAAAAAAGTGAAGAATAATTACAAAGAATGATGGAAGAAAATAAAATATTGGTAGAGAATCGACAAAGACGGAATAATTGTGAATTACAGCAAAACAAAAACCATGACCAATTAACAATAAGAAGTATTAATTACAGTGGCACAATCAAGAATAGAACAAGTATAAAAGTATATATATCTAGTACAAATTACTGAATTAAATAAAAGAAAATCAGAACGAAGCGAAGAAACAAAGAGAATAAAATTGACCTGGATATCATTCGGAAAAATATCTATATTCTAAAGAACGGAAAATACCCCCAATACCCAAAACAAGAGTCTTCAATCAATGTATACTCCCTCCCTGCCACTCTGACTGAAATCTTCCTCCATTCTTAGTATTTGGCCGTTTTCGTATCTCCTCTTCTTTCTTCTGCATATTTTTCACTGTATAATGCTTACAAGTAGTTGAAATCTCTTTTATTTCGCTTTGAACACTGTAGCCATTCACACCTTACTTAAAATCACATATAATTAATCTTAGTACAGTCGAACACGCTTATTGGAACACCGCTTATTAGAAGATCCCGGTTTAAAGAATAGAAATTTGAGGTCACGAAACGTTTTTACTAGCGACTAATGATCGGTTATTAGAATATTCCGGTTATAGGAATACTTTTGCTTGGCACGAATGCTATTTCAATACCTTACTTTATTACTTTACTAACTACTACTATACTACTCTACTTACTAACTGTATTACTGGTTCGACTGTATTACCTAACTTTTTTCTTAACATTCTTGGTGCAAAGAAAGCATTTCTCCGGCACGCAGTCAGACAATTAGTGAGTTAATGAGTTCATCAGTAAGTAGAAGCGTCGGGGCTACATATTCTCTCCTATGGCACTACAGCCTTGTCGGACTCTGGCCTCTCTCAGCATCCGCCTTGTAGTATCTCTGTCCCTGGCTGCTCTAATCCAGTTATCCACCCTCAATATCTCTTTAGCATCGGTTCTCACATCGGTTCTCACTTCGTCTATCCTCCTCTTCCTTGGTCTTCCTACAGTTTGTACTGGCCGATATCCCATCATAGTTCCACTAAGCGTTCTACTAGGTGTTCTGTCATTATCCATTCTTATAAGGTGAAAGCTCAGCGCAATGAGCATTTGCATAATTTGCTATAGAGGGCTTTGTTAGCAAGCATTATCCGTTTCCGTATTTCCTCAGTTATCTGTACACCAAGGTTGTGAGCTGTTTTAATACTTCAATGTTAGCGTCGTCTATTGTCCATTTCTGCAAATTTGTGCATTTCTTTCGTTGTTTCCTTACTTGTATTAGGGCTTTAGTTTTACCTCCTTTGGCAGCTAGCTCTATTTCATTTACATTTATTTCAAGTTCTACATAAAGTTCTGTGATGTCTCTTGCGGTTATTCTCATCAAGTCTTACATCATCTGCGTAGTATACATTACAATCTTCTTAGACTTATTAAACAATAAAGCTGTTGGGTTTATGGACAGATTTTTATACATATTCCATATACACACAACCAAACTTTTATGAAATCATCTGACATTTCTTACCATTTCGTGCGAATTTAAAAAAACGAACACACAAAGTCAAACAATATTTATTTTAAAGCAATTTAATACCAAATACATAATTAATTGATTGGTTGACTTACCTGTTAAGGAAGGACAATCATAATTGTCCTATCTTACATTTCGAACATTTGTACTAATGGTAGTGGCATTTTCTGGCCGCTGATCACAGTTTAAAGAAGAAGAATAAGAAAAAAGAAGATATTAGGCTTCTTGACACGTGACGTGCGCACATCACTGTTTTTTTTTATTTATTTATTTTGATCGCACAAAAACGGGTGGGTTCGAAAGAATCAAAGGGAGGGAGCGTACAAATGTTCGAAATGTAAAGGTAGACTTCCGCACCAAGCGACCGAGACAGGAGACCGCGACAGGCGATAGATAGGTCGCGAATAGACGATAGTTGGTCGCTGGTCTCGGTCGCGGGCTGCAGAACTACCCTGATATAATTGCATTGAGAGCAGTCGTGGGGAGACCTCGCCTATCTGTCGCCTGTCGCGGTCTCCTGTCTCGGTCGCTTGGTGCGGAAGTCTACCTTAAGATAGGACAATTATGATTGTCCTTCCTTAACAGGTAAGTCAACCAATCAATTAATTGTCCTTCACATTACATTTCGAACATTTGTACTAATGGTAGGCTGTTGAAAGATTAAGCAATATTGCGCGATAAATTAACAAAACTACATTGCAATCCAAAAATCGATACTTTACATTTTTTTTATTAGGAACTTTACAAAAAAAAAGAGAGAATATATTAGAACAATTAAGAGTAATGTTTGTAAATAATAAGAAAATTAATGTTCTTATGTAATAATAATAACATAAACATATAATTACAAACGTATAACAAACAATAAACAAACGCAGAAGCATACATGGACTAAACAGACAATATAGTTTTTGCAAAGAGTCCGTAATCTTTTGCTAGAGGTTTATTATAAAAAATATTAAATACTTGAGAATTTTCTGTCCATCCCGCCGTCTCTCTAATAGTTTCTATATTTAATCCAGCCCTAGCTCCTGCTGACGTAGATGCTTATCTAACACTATACCCTTTAAAAATATTGGTGTCTATGTTACATAATTTTAAAATATCTTTTAGCCATCTACTCAAAGTCTGCGTAGATGCTGCTTTATATGTTTTTTTTTTTATTGTTATAAACAACTTGTCCTCTGATTGAGGACGAATGTTTTTAGAAATCTCTAAATAGTGATATAAAGTCGATGCTACACACAACTGTGGTTTTTCTTTAAAATAGAGAAATCTTAAAATAGGTTGATTTTTATTTTTTGAAGAAGTCTTTATCCGATCTGGTATCAAAATCGCAATTTTATTTTAATCCATGAAAATATTTTGAATTTTTATTAGGGATAGGGTTTGCAACCTGTGAGCTGTAGTCAGAGCAATCAACATTACAAGTTTGTAAGTAAGTTCTTTCAAGGAAAGACCTGTGAGAGGAAATAATGTTTCTAAATAAAATAATACTGGTTGAAGGCCCCAAGTAAATTGATATTTGGGCAATGAAGGTTTGAGATTATATATACCTACTTTTGTAAAAAATTTTAAACATGTTTTTATGATTTTCTGGTATATCTATTGAATGTTTATAGAGCTATATGTATAATCCTGATCTACGATATATTTAATAAAATTAATATTTGATAATTCATAAGCAAAAGGGTCCATATTTTTTCTATACTATACCTCCACCATCTCTTGACAACTGTATCATATAAATTTAGTGTTTTTGTTGTAATAGATGCAATCATAATTGCGATGGAATGCTCAGGAATACCTTTTCTTAAAAAAGATTGCCTGACAAACAGGCGATAGTCAGGGTAAGATATTGGTGTCCCGGATATGGAAGCCTAAAAGGGTTCAAAATTAAATTTTTATCAGGTCCTAAAATTATCTTTTTGCCTGATATCAGTTTATTAAAGGTTGGTTACCAAGGCTGATTTGGCCATTCTGCTACTGCCACAATTCCTACTGCTTTGTCACATATGATTTTTTCTAAAACTCTTGGAATAATAGCAAAAGGTGGAGTGGAAAAGCATAAAATTTTAATCCATGCCAATTTAGAGTGAAGGCATCAACTTTCTCCGATTCGGGGTCAGGTTTCCAAGATACATACCTTGCACATTTTTTGTTAAGATATGTGGCAAACAAATCGATTTCTGGAATATGAAGCTGCTTAAAAATTATATTAACACAATTATCACTTAAAGAATACTCTGTTCCTATTTTCAAAGATCTTGACTCTGAATCAGCAATAATATTTTCTTTTGTACTGATATAAGATGTAAATATTTTTAAATTTCTATTTTCACAGTATTGCCAAATTTCTCTGCAAATGATGTTAAGATTAGAGTATTGCACACTCCCCATCTTGTTAATACAAGATACAGCTGTTGTGTTATCTATTCTTACCAAAATATTACAATTCCTATATTCCTTGGAAAAGTATTTCAAGTCATTAGATGCTGCCAATAACTCAAGTACATTTATAACTCCAAAAACCATGAGTTTTATTATCATTACAGCATGCTCCCCATGCTAAAAGAAATGCATCACAAAATATTTCAAGTACATAATTAGATTCTTTTATATTTTGTTCACTAAATTGGTATGTTATGTAACCACCAATTGAAATCGTTTTACAAGTATTTAGGTATGGTCAGTTTTTTTTGTTATAACTATTAGTTTTAGCCATTTTTCTTTTTTTAATTTTTTAAGTATAATTTTCCATATTTAACTGAAGGACAAACTGCTACCAACTGACCGATTAAAGCTGCAAATGATCTTATCATATATGTACTTTTATTTTTGATGGTCTGAATACTATTAATTATTTTTTCTTTTTTTGTCAGCAGGTGAAAAATACATCACTTTATTAGAATCAAACGTAAAACCAAGAAAAGTTATAATTTGTGTGGGTGAAAGTATACTTTTTTCTTTATTTATAGTAAATCCCAGGCGGAAAAACATAGAACAAGTTTCAACAATATTTTCTTTAAATTCTAAATATGATTTTGAAATCAGTAAAGTGTCATATAAAAAAAATGACAGAAGTAAAGCCTCTTGTTCTTAGATTGTTTAAGGCTGGTTTTAAGGTTTTCGTAAATATAAAAGGCGAGATATTCAAACCAAATGGTAAGCTGTTGAAATGATATAGAATATTTTTGGGTACTCAAATTTTAAATATATTTTTTTTTTAATTTTCATGAAGAGAAATAGCAAAATAGGCATCTTGTAAATCTACTTTTGCCATAACACAACCCTTGAAAATGAGCTTGAGAACTGACTTATAGTCTTCGAACTTAAAATGTGGGGCTTCTATAAAGCAATTTAACTGTTTTAAATTTAACTGTTTTAAATTTAAAACAAATCTATGACTTCCGTTCTTTTTGGGCACTAGAAAATATGAAGAAAGGAATTGCTCTCCTGTATGTGAAGAAGGAGAAATAGCTCCCTTATCAAGTAATTGCTTTATAGCTAAATCATACGACTCATTTGGGTCTATGAAAAACTTTTGGTGCTCTCTCTTGAGACGGTGTTGTTTTAAATAAAATATTAAAACCTTGGACCCAACTTAAAACTTTGTTGTCTGAGGTAAACTTTTTCCGGTTTTTAAGATAATTAGCCACATTTCCTGCTGATTTTTATTTACCTTTAATATGACCTCCTGGTTGTTCTGGTTGGGTTTTGGTGCTGTTGTCTGCTCGACTGTTTGTATCTCGATGTTGGTTGAGGATGATTTGGGTACTGGCTTTGTCGAAATCTTGGTCTGTTCGAGACTGGATTGAAGTTTAAACTCTGCTGATTGAAGTTGTTAGATTCTGGAAGAACTCATGTTGGATGTTGAGTGGAAAAAACAGCTTGGCGTTGTGGCGCGGTCTTCGGATAAAAAGTGGCTTTTTGGGGCTTCATTATAGAGCTGACTTGAAAAGGTGCTGATCTTGTATCTTTGCTTTCTTTCAACATTTCAATCAAATTCTCCCCAAATAAATACTTACCTATAGGTTGCTCGTCTAATAATTTTTTAAATTTTAAATTTAATGAAGAACTGAGCAAAAAATCTTCTGTGCAAGGACATCTTATAAAACACTTCTATATTGAAGTTTATGGAATTGGCAATTGTTTCGATATTCCTTTTTTCGTTTAATCCTAATTCGACCTCTTTATAAAGGGACATAATACTTGCAGCTAAAATTGTTTGCATCAAGCATTTATCTTCCCTAATTTTATTTTTATTTTTTATGGCAGATAAAATCTCAGAATTCAACTGAGGTGGGCAAAGTCTTTCGCAGTTTGTAGCAGTTAAGAAATTTTCTGTAGTTTTTAATGGGTCTTCCCCAAAGTTAATCATATTTAGAGAACTAGATTCTTTTTGTGTAGGTACCTCTCCCTCTCCAATGAAAAAATCTTCTGTCTGCTGTTGCGACTCCTCAATAAATACTGCTGGTTGTAGCAGGCTGCTGGTAGCTGGTTGTTGCAAAATCTTCAATTATGCTCAAATTGCATTGGATCTCATTTTCTGCATTATTTAGTGAAACTGACGGGCTATGCACCTCCACAATGGTTTCTGTAATATTAGTTTTAATATTTTGACAAAACCAAACAAAAATTTAGTGAAAGTAAACTTGCTACGCTTGAAAAGTGAAATCAAGGTAAAATGTACAAAAAAATATTTAAATAAATATTATGTATTCTATTTTAAATTTCTGGGCTATTATAGAATACCTCTGAGAAATAGGAGCATCTCAAATAAATCATAAAGATTTTCTGGGCTATTAAAAAATACCCGCTCCCATAGTATTATTGTTTGAAGACAAGCCAAACACAAATTTTGTGTAAGTAACTTGCTATTCTTGTGATGTAAATTCGAAGTAAAATGTGTAAAATTAGTTAAATAAAAATATATTCCATTCTATACTTCTGGGCTACTATAAAGTGCCTCTGAGAAATAATAGAAGCAGGTTAAATAATCATAAAGATTTTCTGGGTAACTTAAAAGTACCCTCTGATTTATTGTTATATCCTTAATTATTTAGTCTGTATTACTTTGGGCTACCTTAAGGCACACTTATTGAGACAAACAATATAATTTTTCTTTGCAAAATGTAACGTTTTTGCATGTCATTTATTTTAACCCATTTTCTACGAAATAAACATTAATAGGAAAACCAGTGCAGTCCGGCTAGGGCTTTCAATCCCGCAATACCGAGATCTCGGTATTGCGGGATCCCGCGTCATTTTCCAATCCCGCGTGATGCGGGATTACAGGTGCGGGATGCGCGGGATTTGCGGGACTGAAAAAAGCGTACATTACTGCTGTAGTTACGCTCAAAAATATCAAAAAACTGTCTTTGCGCCGTATTTTACAAAGACGTAGAAATGTGACTGCACTACTGATTTATCACCAAAAGCCTCGTAGTTATCAAGTGTCGTGTGACGATGAAACTGTTCATCTCCCACCGAAAAGTTTACTTCGAAAAGAAATTAATGATTTTGTAACGGGAATGAACTTCAGCCCTTTAAATTCATCTGAGAGCAATGATGACGAAGAGGCTGATCAAGTAAGAAACACGTGAGAAACAATGAAGAGGTTCCATCATCGGGTTCCGATCTTGATCTTACATTGCAACAGGAGTTAGAGTTAACTATATCGTCAGCATGTAATGTATTTACTTTTGCCCGTCGCCATCTCGAGCTCATACACTTGAGTTCATTATTATAAAATAGAAATGACTCTATGAATCTGGTGAGTAAATGGGAAAATATCTTACATTTACATATAAAGCCTAAAAAGGAATACCGTCGACGTATGGAAGCCGAATGGGCATTTTCTGCTGCTGGCTATATTGTGTCTAAAATACGCAGGATTTTGGCTAATGACAGTTTAGATTTAGATATTGGCTCGTATGAATAAAAATAAAAATGCAGTATATACTCAAAATTTTGGAGTACATACTCCACGCGGTAGTATCTACTCTTATCTACGGTGAGTAGAAACTCATCACATCAACATATTTTTATTCATATGAAATAATGTAATATAAACTTGTACTTTATGCTCATACTCATGAGAACGTACTTGGAGTTTATACTCCGTTTTTATTCATACCATCCAATATGTTGTGTTTCCTTTGCAAACAATTTCAATTGAAAGCTTTAGCTAAGCTAAATAATAGTAACTTATAGCTGAGTAATATAGCAACTAAATTAGTAAACTATATTAATTTTCTGCTGAAAATGGTTTTTTTTGGTTGTTTTTTTAAATTTTGTTGGTGTATTTTTTGAAGATAGATTTTTTTGTTTTTCCTGTATTTGTTACTGTTTTTTGTGAAGAAAAACAGTTTTGATCTCATACTAATAGTAATACTTAAATAAATGTGGAGTTAGTTGATTAATTAGTTGTTTTATTTGCCTTATATTAATATGACTATTTTCAATATGCGGGATCCCGCAAATACCGAGATCCCGCGGGATTGAAAATTCTTAGTCCCGCAAATACCGAGATTGAACTCAGGCTGCGGGATTGGAAGCCCTAAGTCCGGCAACATAGTGCCTGTTTTATATTCGAACAGGAAGATGGCGAAAAAACAGGTACTATGGCAACAGAAAAATATATTGATAACAACAAAATAAAAGACTCCATGTTTGGATTTGATTAAAATTGTCACTTTGTAAATAATTAATAAATATAACTCTATTTATTCACGCTAAATTTAATTTAACTACCATAAGAAAATCAAAATAAACATATTTCCGCCGCTTTCGGGATAAACAATCACTCTTTGATGACCTTTTTGGCATTTTAAACGCTTTTTAACAATTTTCATAAAATTATTTCGAACACGCGTGTGATCAGCCGCGCACAGAAAAAAACAGTGATGTGCGCACGTCACGTGTCAAAAAGCCTAATATCTTCTTTTTTCTTATTCTTCTTCTTTAAACTGTGATCAGCGGCCAGAAAATGCCACTACCATTAGTACAAATGTTCGAAATGTAATGTGAAGGACAATAATTAAATAAAACGATAATGTATTTAAAAAACAAATTGAAACTAGTTGTTTTAAAGTCAATAGCATTAAAAATTTCAATGCAAAACGAATAATGTTTAAATTTTTTTTATTAATTTTTTTTTGTTTTTTTTTTGGTTGTCAGTGTCATCATCTCTAGTCCTTATGCGTGGGCACGCTCTTAATCAAATTATCAACATTTTGTTAAGGTAGGTTGCTCCATTCTGCAAGAGCTGCTTGTACTAGCCCTGCGGTGTTTTCTGGATTTTCCCGGCGTGCTCTAATTTTTCTTTTAAGCATATCCCACAAATACTCTATAGGGTTAAGCTCGGGTGAGCAAGCAGGCAACTCCAAACAAGGGATACCTTCTGCCTCAATGATGTCTCTAGTCATTCTAATGGTATGTGGAGGTCCATTATCATACATTAAAAATAAATTTTCTCCTGTTGCACCTTTACAGAGCCTAACTACAGGTTATCAACATACCTGTGAGTAGTTAACGTTGATTGGATGAAAATTAAAGGAGTTTTTTTTCGGATCACAATTCCTCTCCAGAACATTTCCCCTTTTATATTTTTGAACAGATCTGACAGTTTTCGTTCTTGCTTGTCTTCCTCGACCTCTAAGTACACGATTTCGTGGGTCATCTGATTTTACACAAATCCTGATTTTGGCTGGAAATAGCACATTTTGTCAATTTCCAATGTTTCAGTTTTGGTGGTGAAGACACCAATTTAGGCGATCAATCTTGTGCTGCCTGGATAACTCGGGAACCCATAACTGTCTCCTGCTGTATACTTCTTGGCACGAACTCTTCTTCTTATCGTTTCAACTGACACAGTTACACCTGTAGCTTCCAAAAGCTGCATTTGGAGCTGCTGGTGAGAAATGGTTGGGTGTCTTTCAGCTGATTGGACAATTAAACGATCGTGGTGAGCCTTTATACTTTTTGGCGACTTACCCTTCTTTATTTTTGAGCTTTCCTAGTTCCTGTTACCTAGCATAGGTTTTAGACAGAACGCCCTGTGTTACACCTAGCTCTGCAGCTATGTCCCTCTGAGAACATTACTTGCTCCAGAAGACCAATAGTCTTTCCCCGTTATAAGTTCTATAACACCAAATGAGCCATATTTGCGTTTTTGAACGCAAAAGTTAGTTTTTTTATTTTCGTTGAAATTTCAACTCAAGCAAATAGCCTATACCATACCGAGCTGTACTATCTGATTGTCTTATTTATTTGTTTATTTTCAATAAAAACCTTTATTCTTCACAACAATAGCAAGTTTTTTCAAAAGAAATAAATATTGTTTTGAAATACATGGTGATTCCATATAAGTTTGGGTGTGTGCATATTTAACAGAGCCGTTGCCAACACATATTCCTATTTTAATGCTTTAGTTGTCTGGAAGGGATCTGTCAATTGATTTTCAACTCGTTCATGCGCTTCTCTGTGAGTCATGGTGGCTTGGACTAACTTTACCAATTTCCTGGTTATACCGGATTCTTGCATGATTAAATATATTTTATCTCTATTTATGTTATCATCGGCTTGTCGAAAATCTACAAGGATTTGGTAGATATATATGTCTTGCTCCTTTTAGCTAATATTTGCATTATATTGAATAGTTGGTCAATAGTACACCGTCCTGGTCTGAATCTGACTTGATGATGTAAATGATCCATGTAAATACCTTATATTTCATACAGAGTAAGGATATGTCTCTACAGCTTTTGTAACTGAGTATTCCACACCTGTGTTATGACCTTATGAAATCTATCTGTCAGTGTGTGTTCTCCAAGATTGAGAATTTCAGTTGGTTTGTTGTTAATCCCTGTAGCTTTATTATTCTTGAGTGCTTTAATCGCACCCATTATCTCCTCTCTTGTGGGTGGGTATGTTAATTTATTGTTCTGGTTCTGATCCTCTGGTATCTCGATATCAGGTAGGTACTGCATGGGCTGTGTGTGTTTGCACCTGCTCTGTTAGTAGACCGTCGAAATAGTATTGCCATCCTACTTTTATTACTGCGTGCGTCGTCACTGATAATGCTCCTCTAGTGTCACCCTGATTGAAATTCTTTCTCCATTATTAGTATTTGGTGGTTTTCGTATTTCCTCTTCTTTCTTCTGCACATTTCCCCTGTATAATGTTTACAAGTAGTTCACTGTAGCCATTTACACCTTACTTAAAATCACATAGAATTAATCTTAGTACTACCTAACTTTTTTCTTAACATTCTTGGTGCAAAGAAAGTATCTCTCCGGCACGCCGCCAGACAATTAGTGAGTTAATGAGTTCATCAGTAAGTAGAAGCGTCGGGGCTACATATTATGATAAATATATTTCGAGCTGCTAGAAAAAAAGTGCAACTAATCGACTGATTTAGTATTCATTAGCAGCGAAGCAATGAATGCATCGAAGAAGAAAAACTGCCATTACCATTGTTGTTAACGTCAAAGTAATCATTAGCGATGGTTAGATTGGTCTGCGAGCGCTTTGCCTTAAAAAGTGGTTAACACAAAATGCATAAACATATAAAATGTCGTTTCTAATATAAGTTGCAGTGGTGTACGGCCGGTAGAAGTAATAGAATCAGTGATTCCCTTAAAATTCCTAAATCATACGTCAAAGTTTTAATTCAGAGAAAATAAAATAAAAAATTCTTCCTTTTCTTCCTTCTTGTATGTAGGCTTTAAAGCCTGTTTCTTTTTCTTCAATATTAGCCTCCTAAATTGTTTAATTTATCGCACCATCTTTTTCTTGGTCTGCCAATACTTCTTCGTCCATTTGGTGACCTATCCTCTGCCATTCTAGTAATATGTTCGTTCCACTTCTGTTTCCGGTTTGTCACTCATCATTTATGTCTTCTACATTGCATGATCTTATTATGTTTTCGCTTCTCTCCCTATCCAACAGACTTTTCCCTGATATTCGTCGGAGTATTTTAATCTCTGTTGTTTCTAGTAGTCGTCTCGTTTTAGATGTGTCAGGTCTTGTATCCGCCGTGTATGTCAATATAGGTCTAATTGCTGCTTTATAGATTCTTGCTTTTGTGTCTTGTCTAAGGTGGCTGTTCTTCCAGATTGTGTTATTAAGAGATCCCGCCCCTTTATTTGCTTTTAAGCTTTGTTGTCGTACTTCCTCTTCAACATCTCCGTAACTGGTTAGATCTATTCCCAGATATCTAAACCTTGCTTCCTGCTTTATTATTTTCTTATCAATTTCGATTTTACATCGTAGTGGGTATTTAGATATTGTCATACATTTGGTTTTTTCTTCTGATATTATCTTATTGTATTTCTTGGCCGTTGTATTGAAGATGTGTGTTAATCTTTGGAGATCGTCTTCTGTCTCGGCGATTATTGCGGCGTCGTCTACATAACATAATATTTGGATTTCTTTATTCCCCATTCTGTAACCATAACCTTTACGTACTGTTTCTATTATTTCTTCCAATATTATATTAAAGAGCAGTGGGCTTAATGAGTCACCTTGTCTGACTCCGCTTTGTGCTGGTATAATTGCGTTAGTTTGTATAATATTGATTGGTATGTTTCGTCTATACAGTAAATGTAAGACGTCTTCGACTTGGATGCGATTGAAAGCCTTTGTGAGGTCTATAAAACATTGGACATCAAGACTTTTGTGGTTAGCATAAGTGCGGTGTTCAGTAGATTTATAGGTACCTCTATAATTGTTGGGGTCTTCTTTGTCTCCTTTATTGAACATTTCTATCATTATGCTGTTTCTCCATGTGTCTGGTATCTTGTATTTTTCACTGCAATATTAGTTTTTGTATAAGTTTTGCCATCTCTAGGGTTATCTAGAATCTCGTTGTCATCATCTCCTCCGTATTTTAGAAGCTCGTTGGTTATTCCGTCTAGTCCTAATGACTTTCCGTTTTTGAGTGAATTTATGGCTATCTCTACTTCCTGAAAACTAGTTTCTATTTCGTGTCTTAATTCACGCAGGTTATTGTTCTGATTATTATTTTCCTTTCCTTTAAACAGTTCCGTCAAGTATCTTTCCCCTTCGTTTGCTGGTATATTATTGTATTCCTTCAATTCTGCCATTTCTTTCCGTTGGTTTCTTATGAATCTCCATATTTGTTTTTGTGCACCGCAGAAGTCTCTTTCCATCCTTTTTGTACACACAATAACAAAAAACACAATGTACATATTACAAGTTAAAAAATGTAGGTACATCTAAATTATTTATAAAGTCGATCGACTCTATAGTCGATAGAACTCCTCTGATTTGCCGTCATATGGTCTTGTTCGGCCGTGTTATGTGATGGTTTATAGATATCTGTAGGCACACTGTAGAGATAATTGTTTACCTTATTTGTACATCATGTTGCCACATCTGCTACTTGGGTTTTAAATATTCATTTGTTTGGACCACCACAGCCCTAATGTTTTTTGGGCGATACAAAGTTATGTTTTCATTTTGTTGTTCAGTCGATTACTCCAATCTCCATGCGCTCGTGAGATTGGACTCTTTCTCCACGAAAGCATGGAAAAAGCATGGTTACTATTCTTCTGTGTCATTCAGCCCAGTATTAACTTGTTTGGTTTGGGCAGATTTGCTCTAAACAGAGCACGCCTATTTAGCAGTTGACAGACACAGTGCCTGTGCAGTAGACGCACGATCTGCAACCCATTTAGTTGTCACTTTCCCTCTCGTTTTTATGCAATGGTGTCTGTAGGTGAGGGACCGGTTCAGAGTTGCTTCAAGATATTTAGGTTGGTCTGTGTATTCTAATGTATTACCATTGCACAGAATTTGTAGTTTTCGTTTAGCATCCTTTTCGCGAAGGTGCAAAAAGGCGTTCTTCCACCTCTTCAAAACTTTTTCCTTAAGCACACATTACGAGATCGTCAGCATAGAGGAAGTGCTGGATTTCAGTCGACTTTGGTGGGTCTAGAAATTGCAAGTGATGGATCCAGCATCCAGCAATCCAGTTGGATCCAGCACTTTTTTTTAGATGCTGGATCCAGCAAACCGTGTTGGATCCAGCAGCGCGGATCCGCAAACGTGTCCAATTCGAAACAACTTACTTAATGTCTTCATTAGCCACTTTTTATATACTAGATGGCGTTCTACTAGCAAAACACGTGTCGAGGTTGCTAGGAAAGTTTCCCAGAATTATAAACAAGCCAGATTACGGAAAATTAAATTTTTTGTGCTAAAAAGTGCCTTGTGGTGCCCGCTGTGGATTGACGTATTGGTTAGTGTCATCCACCTCTGTGTTTTCCTGTTGTAGAAAAGTAAAGTGATTTGGTTGTGATTTGTAGCCATTTGCAATGGGCCTGTCATCAACTGACTTGCGCGAAATTAAAACAACAATCATCAATATTTTCAATGAAAAATTTCTTCAGGAAATCGTCGAAAAGGTAGCCGCAGCGGTCGAAGCAAAATTTGAAGAACGGCTTTCTGCTCAAAGAAATGAAATTGAATCACTTCGTTGCATATCTCAGGAACTGCAGAAGGATAACCTAGTTTTGCGCAAAATATTAGACTCACAGGAACAGTCACTGCGCAATATGAACGTGCGCATATTGGGAATAAAAGCTGAAAATGGTGAAGATCTTCGTTCTAAAGTAATTAACGTATTTAATAGTAAATTAAAAATAAACATTCAAAATAGCGATCTAAAAAAGTGCTATCGTGTTAATGATAAGGATCCAGGTAATAAGCCGGCTGCAGTGTTGGTGAGGTTTGCTTCGGACACAGCTCGTCTATCTGTGTTAAAGAACAAAAAACATCTGAAAAACTCGGGCATATCTATTAAAGAAGATTTGACAAAATCGAGGTTGTTACTACTTAATCAAGCCATTAAGGCTTTTTCATTTAAAAGTGCGTGGGTGATTAATGGAAATGTTTATGTTAATTGTGAAAATGTCGTTCATAGAATTTCGAATGAATCCGATATTAATCGACTAAAAAAATAGTTCTGGTGATATATATATCAATCTTGTTTACTGGTCAAAACTGTAAGTAATACCTAATGGATTTTCCTTTTTATATAGACCATGTTTTGATAATTTACTACTAATGTGGTTCAACATCCAGTTATTTATCTTTTTGTTTGTTTATAATCATATTTAATTTTTATTATAAGCTGTTCTAGCAATGTGACACATGTGTTTCATATTAGCTAATAAAAAGCATATTTAGAGCCAATATAGTTAAACGTAGGTTTTAAGCTATTTTTGTCAATTATAAAATAAATAACATCATAGTAATTAGTATATAATGGCAATAAATAATTTCAGAATTGGTCATCTGAATGTTCGATCTTTATTTTCCAATTCTAATGAATTTAAAAACTTAATTGAAGAGAAAGATTTGGATATTATATTGTTATCGGAGACTTGGTTAAATGCTATGGATAATACAGCTATTTTTAATATTCCTCACTATCACTTTATTAGAAAAGATCGTCTAGGTAGGGGTGGAGGTGTGGCGGCTTACATTAAAACACAGTATTCCGTGAAAATTCTAAATTTCGATTTTTCTATTAATGCGCAACTTGAGTTTTTGGTATTTAAATTAAAAATATTGAATAAAACTTATGGAATATGTGTGTTTTACAAGCCACCTAAGCTTAATTTTAATAGTTTAATTCCTGATTTTGACAACATTTTTTCATATCTTTATCCAGTTGTTGACGACATTTTTTGTTTAGGTGATTTCAATATTAATCTCTTCAATCGTCAAAATCCATTGATGTCTCTTTTTGAAAATTATAATTTTGAGCAGATCATTGATGAACCTACAAGCATCTCTGGAACAGTGAGCACACTGTTAGATCCAATTTTCTTAACTAATAAATCTTTAGTCGTTAAATCTGGAGTATTTTCGGCAGATACTATTTCTGATCATAAACTAACCTATTGTGACCTAAGCTTGCATAAAATAACTAAAACACCCAAAATTATAAAACATCGTTCTTTTAAGCACTTTAGACTGGACAACTTTTTACTCGATTTACAACAATTGCCATGGGATGATATAATTTATGAAAATAATATTGAAAAGAAAGTTGAAATTTTTAACATTTTAATTATAAGTTTATTTGATGTTCATGCACCTTTTAAAGACTCATTAGTAACCAAACCCAAAGCTCTATGGCTAACGGAAAACATAAAAATGATTTTAAAACAAAAAGAACGAGCACTGCAAAAATTTAAAAACTCCAAACTTCAATTGGACTAGATAGAGTACAAGCGTTTGAGAAATTTGGCGGTTGCCGCAGTCAGACGAGAAAAGAAGAAGTACATAGACTCTTTTACGGGTAATACAAAGCAGCAGTGGAAAGCTTTAAAAAATCTTAGCATATGTCCCAATAAAAATAATGAAATACCTTCTAGTTTATCTGAACCTAATGACATCAACCAGTTTTTTGCGACGTTCTTACAACAAAAATCCAACTGTACTGAAAAAATTAACTTTTATGACAATAATACTTATGAAGACAATTTAAAATTTTCATTTAAAATGGTGACTGTACATAAAGTTAATAAAGTTCTTAATTCAATACAAAGCAATGCAACCGGTATGGATGAAATTTCACCTCTTATGTTAAAATACTGTAGTCCGTTCATTGATAAATACATAACACATATTATAAACTGTTGTATCGAGATAAGCTATTTTCCAGACCAATGGAAAATTTCTGTAGGAAGGCCACTCCCAAAGTCATCCAACCCAACAAGTTATAATGACATTAGAGTTATAAGTATTCTCCCTGCTCTGTCAAAAATATTTGAGAAGGTACTTTATGAACAAATGTATGACTATTTTACTATGAACAACATAATTCCAAACTCACAATGTGGTTTTCGTAAAGGTTTTGGAACATCAGTAGCACTAACGAATGTTTTGGATGATATCTTTAGAGCATATGACAATAAAATGTGTTCTCCTTTGGTACTTTTGGATTTTTCTAAAGCGTTTGATACTATTAACCATGAGTTGCTGGTAGCTAAACTTAAATACTATGGATTTTGCGAAGAATCATTTTTGCTCATTGCATCTTATTTAAGCAATAGATTTCAGTCAATTTTCTCTAATAATAAGTATTCTAATAGAGCAGAAATACTTGCTGGCGTTCCTCAGGGTTCGATATTGGGTCCTTTGCTATTTCTTATTTACACATCTGATATATTAAAATCTATAAAATTTTGCAAACTGCAAGCGTTTGCTGACGATACCCAGATTTATGTATGTTTTGAATTAGAGCACTATAAAGAATTTCAGGAGTGCCTTAATCAGGATCTTCAGACGATTTATAAACTTTCTTTGGATCATAATTTAAAGCTAAACCCTGACAAATCGTGTGTTATGATTTTTGGTAATCAAAGTAAAACAGAGTTTCTTAAAAAAAATTAAGTATTTTAATTAATAATTCCAAACTAAACTTTGTAGAGAAAAACAAAAACCTGGGCGTTATTTTAGGTGAACAGCTTAGATTTAAAGAACATGTAAAAAAATTAGTTCAAAAATCATTTTGTTCTCTAAAAATATTATATAATAATAGACATGTCCTAAACAAAAAATTAAGAAAAAATTTATGTGAAGCTCACGTCTTATCTAATTTTAATTACTGTGATTTTATTTATGGTTTTTGTTTAGACAGTGACAGTAAAAACCGTATACAGAAAGTCCAGAATGCGTGTATCAGGCTTGTTTATGGTTTGCGCAAATTTGATCGTATATCACATTTATATAAGGATGTTAATTGGCTTAAAATGAATGACCGAAGGACTCTTCATTTTGCTACCTTTTTATTAAATATAATAAATAATCCTACTTCACCAACTACGCTTAGGGAACGCCTTATATTTCGTAACGATATACATAACCTTAACATCAGAAACAGGATTAAACTAACAATGCCTCAACATAGCACCGCTATATTTCAGAGATCTTTCTCATATAATGCTGTTAAAATTTTTAATTCCATTCCTAATGATTTCCTCCCATTAAATATAAATACCTTTAAAGTAAAATATAAAAAATACCTGTTAAATATGTCATAATAAGTAAACAGTTCTTAAATCTTAAAAAACCAATTAAATTATTAAATTTTAATTTATTAGCTAATTTGTAGACCAAATAAAATATTTATTCAATGTTATTATTAATTGTCAATCCGTAATTTTCTTTTATCAGTATAAATTAACATAAAAGCCTTTGTGTAACTTATCTTATAAGTGACAAAAAATATAAATGTATTAGGGTTCTGGTTTGGTTCAGTTGACTAGCCTTGAGCTAGACTTGCGCCAACCCAGGACATGATAGGGAACACTTTTTTTTATTATTGTAACTGACTGTAATTTTTTTTTCCCTTAAATAAAGTCCTTTATTATTATTATTATTTATTATTACTTTATTCAAAACTTGAGTCGGCAACTTGCCACCATATCGCTCTAGCAGTATCTCAATATGCTGGAAAGTTTCTACAACTTAACAGTTTGCATCGATAAAGCATCGATAGACATTGATTCTGCAATAAAAATATTCTGCTGGCGAGTGGTCAATAATCAACGAGTTCATCGCCACTCTTTAACCGGTGAAACTGGCTGTAGAAGCTCTTTTCACGAGAGTCCACGTTGATAACGGTCGACACAACCATGAAATTTGTCTTAGGGCCAATTTCTCATATCGAGTTCAACTCCAGTTTAACCTGAACTTCTAGTAAACGTCAGTTTAAAGTCAAAATCGTCTTTCTCAATTCGCACGTTCAACCGATGGCAGTTTAAACTTGAACGATGCTTGAACGGTGGAATTCGGCCGTTCAAAGATTTCAGAACTCAGTTCAGATGATTCCATGGACTACGCATGCGTTGTATTAACACGAAACGCTGTCATAATATAAATATATCCTATTTTATTATATTAAGCCTAACGATAAACGATAACATTATTTTTGTTTTTATAACATTTATTTATAATTATTAAAATGACTATTTGACTATAAATACTTAAATTTAACTTTATTCAAAAACAGCATAAAAATGGTAGTTCAAAATGGCGACAGTTTTTTACCTTTTGCCATCTATTGGCATTTCTCGAAAGCTGTAGAACGAGCGCTGACATGAACGCGCAATGAGAAATGCATTTCAAACAAAACCACAGATCACGGGTGAACCTGGTTCAACTGAACCATAGATTAACGCAGGTATGAGAAATCGACCCTTAGACAAACTAAACAGCCAGGACTCTAGCCTTAGTGCCGATCTATCAGATGCACTACGCAACAGAATCGCAGAACTGCGCCTCTCTGAAATTGCAGGTACATTAGTGTACTTACAAAATCCAAAAAACTACGACCAAGGACTAAGCAACCCTGACTATTTTTCCATGTCGAAAAAGAATACAATGCAACAAGAGACGAAACATTTGTTGAGTCGTATAAATAAACAAGTGATTGTGGAACCAGCGCAAGAAGACATAATGGAAGAAGATCTGCCAACTAATCCGGAGCCCGTGAATTTTACTTTGGAACAAGAACTTGAGATTGAACTTTTATAGCTAAAAAAAAACTGGTTCTGAAAAAGATTACGTAAATATTTTGTAAAAAGAAATGGCGGTTTATGATACCGAAAAAGTAGAAGGCGATCCATGGTCAATGGCAATTTGATGACCTTAAAACCGACTAGCATAGAGGCCGAAAGGGCTTTCTCCGCTACTGGCTATATGTGCCATTCTCTTCGAAGTAGGTTAGGCCTGTGTTTTTTAAGGTCTCATTTTCAAAAAACTAAATAATTCGTGTTTTTGTCGTTTAGAAATTTGAAATACAGACAAATAAACATTAAATTCGTATTTTAATTTTGATTCCGCATTTGGCTGTATCCGCGCTGGATCCAGCTGTATTCAGGCCAATCTTGCAAAAATTTAGCTGGATTTAAAATTCTGCTGGATTGCAATCCCTAGGTGGGTCGTTTGTATATATGTTACAGTTCAAGTTGATTCTCAGTTAGAGTTGACTTCAACTAGTTGGAGTCAACTCCAACTGACACGAGCAGTAAAAGTTGATTTTAAAAATTTAAATCAACTTTTACTAGTTGGAGTTGACTCTTCCTGGATCGATTCAGTAAATGTTGATTATACGAGAATCTCAAGTGCATTTTTGATGAGTGTGCGTTTCTTTGTTTTGACCGTTTCAACTACTTATTAATATAGTCTGTAACGTCGCCCCCGTTAGGTAAATTATTCTGATTCGATTTTTTGCACAAACTTACTCAAAGAAATACATTCGTATAACAATCCTTATAACAAATACACAGGGTGTCACGCGGTACCGCGGTCGAAAAATTGTTTAACCAATTTTTGTTAACCAAATTCACAAAAATAATTTTTATCTACTCTATCTCATATTATGTAAAGCAGCGGTTCTCAATCTGTGGTACATGTACCACTGGTGGTACATATCATTATTTGCGGTGGTACACAAAACACACAAAAACTTAAAATAGTAGTACATAGTAAGTCTTGATTATACAATCTAAAAATATAGAAATATAATAAAAAAACTTTAGATGGTACATGACTCAAAAAGAGTGAGAACCGCTGATGTAAAGGTTTTATTGTGTGAAAATTGTAAATATAGATAGCAGTACATGAAGAGTTTAAAGTGTGTCTGAAGTAACAATGTATTTTAAATGGGTTTTACTTTTTCGCACTGTTTTTTAGCACACTTTCATATAATTAAACATCCTTAACTTTCGCCTTCGGGAGGAAATCAGACACGCCCTTGCAACGGCAACTGAAATGCTCACAAAACAGCGACCACGGAAGCAAAGATGGATTACAGAGGAAATATTGGATTTAATGGGTGAAAGAAGAAAACACAAACAGCACAAAGCAATGTACAAAGCATTAAATAGAACCATTAAACAAAAAATAAAAATTGCAAAAGAAAAATGGATAACAGAACAATGTGAAGAAATCGAAAACTTATATAAAAAACATGATGACTTCCATCTGTATAAGAAACTCAAGGAATCCACAGGCACGATATACTCACAAGGAGCAAACAATCTAATCAACGCAGAAGGCAAACTGATTTCAAGTCCTCAAGAACAAATGTGGGAAGACTATATAAAGGAACTCTTCTATGACATCAGAGAACCTTCTACATTAAATACCGAAAACGACGAAGGTCTTCCAATACTGAAGTCCGAACTGGAATATGCTCTACGTCACCTAAAAAACAACAAATCTGTAGACAAAGATAAAATACCAGCTGAGCTTTTGAAGTTAATCAACGAGGAAAACAGACCTTCTTCTTGAACTATTTAATAATGTTTACAATACAGGGACTATCCCTAAAATATGGCTTGAATCAGTCTTCATACCACTCCCCAAAAAGAAGAACGCCAAATTATGCCAGGACTTCCGCCTTATAAGTCTATTAAATAACATTCTGAAACTTTTCTTGCGTATCATACAGAACAGAATATATTATAAAAAATGTGATGAGGTCACCGGTCAAGAACAATGTGGCTTCAGGAAAGGTATGGGGACACGAGAAGCAATATTCTGTCTTCAAACTCTGGCACAAAGATACAAAGATCAGCAAGCAGACCTTTTTATCTGTTTCATAGATTTTGAGAAAGCGTTCGATAGGGTGAAGCACAAGACCTTGATAGAAAGATTGAACGACATCAGAGTCGACAAAAGAGATTCTAAAATTATAGAGGCTATTTATTGGAATCAGACAGCAATCATAAAGACCAATGGTAATACAACGAGGTGTTAGACATGGTTGTGTGCTATCACCCATACTTTTAACGTCTACTCTGAGGTAATATTTGCGAACTCTTTATCGCACCCTTCAGAAGGAATGAAGATAAACGGTCAGAGAGTAAATAACATCCGCTATGCAGATGACACAGTATTAATGACTGATTCGGACCATAGTCTGCAGATACTGTTGGATAGGGTAACTGAGAGTTGTGAAAAAATGGGGATGAAGATCAATACTGCGAAAACCAAAGTTATAAGAATATCAAGGAACAAAAATTTACCTCTTACAATAAATATGTGAAACACCAACAGCTTGAATACGTAAGCCAGTACAAATATCTTGGTTGTTTCAACAATCAACTTGATTATAAACAAGAAGTCAAGAGCGAGAATAGAGGTAGCCCGACAGGGGTTTATCAAAATGAAAAGCTCTTTTTGTAACAGTAGCATTAATATCAGACTTAGATGTCGTTTTCTGCATTGCTATGTGTGGTCAATACTTTTGTATGGAACGGAGGACTGGACACAACACAACACTGATGAACAATATACTTTGAATTCTGGCTTTATAGAAGAGACTTGAAAATACCTTGGACAACCCACACCACCAACGAATATGTTCTGAGGAGAATAGGTATAGATAGGGAACTGCTAAAAATCATCAAAGTCAGAAAAGTTAGCCATCTGGGACACATACTGAGAAACGAAAAGTACCGCCTCACGCAACTGGTCATCCAGGGTCAGATTGAAGGAAAACGGGGTCCCGGTAGGCGCCAGATTTCATGGCTTAGAAATATCAGAGACTGGACCGGCCTTGATTCAACATCTTTGTTTAGAGCCGCATTGGACAGAGACAGATTTGCCAGTGTAGTCGCTAACCTCCACTAAAGGAGAAAGCACCACAAGAAGAAGAACTTTCGCCTTGTCATTGTGATGACATGTGAGCAATAAATTACAAAAAAAATTTTGACAGTTTTGTGGTTTGACAGAAGTTTGAATTTTTAAATGTCAAAATGGTGCAATGGTGCATCTCACTCGCACTCACATTGATAGCTGCGACAATACGCTCCTAGCGCTAATTGTTAATAATTAAAAATAACCGCTTAGTAATAAAATAATAACAAAAATTTCTTCAGTATCTTGTAGGGGGGTCGTTAAAATTTTATTTAGTGACTTTCGGACTTTCATAATATTAATTTTTAACTGAGTTATTAAGCATTGAAAATGGTTATTTTCTTATTTTGCAAATTTTAAATCGCGTATAACTCGAGAACAATAAATTTTACAGAAAAATCACAAAAGACCTCTTTTGCTACGAATGACAATGATGTAAAGAAAATTGTCCTAAATGAATTTTTTTTGTGAGTTTGTTTAAAAAAATTGTTTAAACAATTTTTCGACCACAGCTGACACCATGTGGATTCATTATAAGAACCTCGTTTTGAGTAAGTTTGTGCAAAAAAATCGAATTGGAATAATTTACCCAACGGGGGCAACGATACAGCCTAGACTAATTTGAACATTTTCAGTAACATTTAATTTCTAGAATCGGCTGTTTGTGTGAATCAGAATCAACTTTTACTAAATGGCATTGGGAAGAGTATACTTTTCCTAAGGGGGCCCCGTGGACACTTTTAGTTCGACGCGATTTGATGGTGGAATTATAGGTTTTTTGGGTCGCTAAATCCAATGGAAGTGGTCTGGAAGCCCAAACGTGGTGCGTTTAATTGTTATTAACAAATTATGGTAAAATTAGGTGTTTTTCAGTAATTATTAGAAGCCCTGTAAATAAATGGATAGTGTTAAGGTGTTCTCTGGTGTATTTTTGGTCGCTGAATCGAATGAGACCAGTCGCGATTACTCAAAATTTGTTCTTATTTTGTTAATAATAAAAAACCTGTTTATTCGCCGAAAAGCTCGAAATGTGTTATCTACAGCAAGTTTGTAGTATTTTTCATAGTATTTTTATACGCTTAATCGATTGTCACTAGTCGTGATAGCTTAAACCACGTTCCGACTTTGTTATTAATAAATTATTGCAAAAATATCGGTTTATAGTACGTTTACTCACGGTTTTTGCTCTAAATTTAAAAAAACCACTTGGATTGACATGAAATACACGTAGCTAACATGTTAAGCAAAACAAATGTTATTATCATGATGTCTGCCTTTACCCTGGGGGTGAATTTCACCCCTTTTCGGGGGTGCGTGTCACCCCTTTTCGGGGGTGAAAAAAGAAACCTTTAAAATAAGTCCGCAAGTGGATAAACTGATTAATTCTAAGCAACTTCTGTTCTACACAGCTTTTTTCACTAAGTCAATACTTTTTGAGTTATTTGGTTTTTTTGTTGAAAAATAAACATATTCACTCGCAAACAACTCGAAATGTATTGACAAAACTGTATAGAACAAAAGTAGATTAGAACTAATCAGTTTATCCAATTCCGGACTTATTTTAAAGGTTTCTTTTTTCAGTCGCGAAACGGGGTGGAACTCACCCCCAGGGTAAACGCACACATCGGCACAATATCACTTGTTTTGTTTGACATGTTAGCTACGTGCATGCCAAATTTCATGTCATTCCAAGTGGTTTTTTAAATTTAGAGCAAAAACCGTTAGTAAACGTACTATAAACCGTTATTTTTGCAATAATTTATTAATAACAAAGTCGGAACGTGGTTTAAGTTATCACGACTAGTGACAATCGATTTAGCGTATAAAAATACTATGAAAAAGACTACAAACTTGCTGTAGATAACGAATTTCGAGCTTTTCGGCGAATAAACATTTATTTTGTTATTAACAAAATAAGAACACATTTTGAACAATCGCGACTAGTCGCATTCGATTCAGCGACCAAAAATACACCAGAGAACACCATAACACTATCAATTTATTTACAGGGTTTCTAATAATTCCTGAAAAACACCTAATTTTACCATAATTTGTTAATAGCAATTAAACGCACCACATTTGGGCTTCCAGACCACTTCCATTGGATTCAGCGACCCAGAAAACCTATAATACCACCATCAAATTTATTTTCTTTTTCGGTTTGAATTTATATTAATTTTAGTCTAACTTGTATTATTAATGTTATTTTTTTGGTACTACTGCTTAAATCTTACCTATAGGTGTTATAAATTATGTAATATTTTTATCATTGTCCTGTAAATGGGAAACTGTTGGGCAATAAAGCTATTATTATTATTATTATTATTATTATCAAATCGCGGCGAACTAAAAGTGTCCATGGGACACCCTATGTTGGGACTAGACTAGTGGTCTTCCCGCTGATCGTCTTCCTATTGGGGAACCGTGCCGACATGAACGTACGACACTGACTTAGGTATTGCGTTATTAGCATCGATCAGTTTACGATATATGCGAGAGGCATCTCTCAAACTCACAATTTACAATGCCATAACTTTTTCACTTACTTTAATTCTTCAACTTTATACCGATTGTAGATTGCGATGCGTTTGAATTTTTTAAAAAAGCTGTTTAATTGTTAGACGTACGACAATTGTATAAACGTAAAACATTCTTTAATCATTTCTATATTTCCAATAACTTTTTCTACTTGCTCAAGAATATTTTAACGGTTTTTTTATTTTAAATAGTATTTTAATTTAATTTTTTGTGGAATGTAAAATGAAACATTATCAAAAAAAGTGAATACCACTTCTTGTTTCTGCATACCACTGTCCCAGGTTTTTAAGCCAAGACGTTCTCCATAACTTATCGGCCAGGTAGGATATATTTTAAATTGAACAATTTTCATAGGAGCCAATTTGTTTGCTAAAATCACTTCAGGATATACCTCGAATAAATAACTAATTCAATAAAATTGTTTTTTGACTAGGAAAGTTTTGGAATAGTTCTGATTTCTTCCATTATACCTATATGTATTTTGGGCTGCTGAATCCGAATATGAGGTTTGCGGACAAAATTTCGTGAAGGAATATTGAAAAAATCGTAAAATTTATGCTTTTTCTCGCTTTTTTTCTTAAACCTTGAAAACTATTAACTTTTAGTAAATGGTCTGTTAACAGAAATTAAAGTACTTAAAATTCTCTACAAATATCAGTATTTACTTCTTTTTCAGAAGAACCGTTTAGTCTAAAATGCAAATTGAAATTTGCCAATTTTTAACGGTCTCGGCAAAACCCACTTTTTCCGTTCCAAAACTTTATTTTTTATTAGAATGCTGTCATTTGATAAATTTCTCCCAGTGTTCTGCACAAATATTAAATGTCAGTTCATAGGGTATGTCTCTTGTGACATCTTTCATGAATCCATTAGATCCTAAGAGGCTGGAAATATCTCTGCTTTTCCCTTAGAGCCACAGAAGATCAGGCACAGATGAAGTCACAGTTTCAGTTGGTGTGAACATTTCCTTCGGATCTGTTATTTTGATTTCTGATAAACCTCGAGGTTTTGTCCTTTTAAAATGAATTAGTTGAACAGCTCTCTGACTTCCATAAACCTCAGGCGCGGGTTTCGTTTTTAATCGAGGAATGGATTGGTTAGGAACTACTGCATGTGTTGGTGCAATACAAGAAATTTCACCTATGACGTGAAATGTGTGGTATCCGTCGATTTTATGTAAGTTAAAATCAGCAAATTATCATTTATTAATGATATTATTAAATATTGTCATTAATATTTTTTGTATTTTGACAACGGCATCCGATTTGGACGTCGAAACATTAATAAAATCATTTTGTTAGTAAAATTGTGGCTTATTTCCCATCAAAACTAGCTAATTACAAATATGCCACAAGAAAATAGCTTCAGAACAACATTAAAATCAGCGTTATCGTACACCTGCTGTGTAAAGTCTGTAAAGCACGGCACGCCAATTTTCTGCGGATCGCCTGCGAATTCTGACACTTCCAGGCGAACAGCTTCTGTATAGAATAAACAAAACCCCAAAGAGGAAACTACATCAACCTATTTTCTTGAGCCGTTTTTTTTTGTTGAGAAAACGGCCAACCCTGCAAGGAATGGTGGGACGAATTATCTGGGCCTTACAGCCGCTACAAGACTTTGAGCAACCCGTGTTGAGCTGGCCCCCCCCCCCACTTGCAAAAATTAAAAAACAAATAGCCCTGATTTATGAGCTATTTATGAGCTCTCATATTCCGCAAACTAAAAATTTTGAGCTCGTTCCACTGAGCAGGAATTTAATACCCTAGTGGGGGGGGCTGAGTCAGCCCCCCCACTACTTAAAAATAGGAATATTGAATCGGTTTTTGCGGCAGAATTACGAGCTATTTATGAGCTCTTGAAATTATATACTTTCGATTTTTGAGCTCATCCCCTTCACCCCCAAACAACCCTTTAATTGATTTAACTTAAGAGAAAGATGCTGAGAAAACTTAAAATATATCGTATTGCGGATATAATTCATATAGCTTATATACTCTAAGAATAAACTATTAAATCAAGAGCATTTCGATTATTGAGCTACAACCCCTTCGCAAGAAAACCACCCTATCTTCCCGGCTTAAGAGAAAGTTGTACTTAAAATGCATTAAACTAATTATTTGGCGACTACATATCATTTAATAATTTATAAGCTTCCAAATTACGCGCATTTAGATCAGCAAATTGCAATTTATTTTGTATAGTGCAGTCACTGAAGGTAAAAATCAACGATTACCTTCAATTTCGGTGAACCTTCATCGATTTTCACGAAAATTGGTCAGTAGTTAGAGGATACGTCAAGAAACAAAGGTGACATGGTACCACCTTGCGCCTTTACCCTGAGGGTGGATACCGCCCCTTCTCGGGGGTGAAAATTATTTTATAACAAATAAATGCACAAATCAATAAAAGAACAAATTAAAAGCAAAATTTATTATATAAAGTTAATAAAATAAGTCAATACTTTTTAAGTTATTAAAGATCAAATATTTTAATTATTTGTGAAAAAAATGCATGTTTTGAAGAGGTGTTTTGTAAATCACTGAAAAACTTTAGGTTTTTACAAAAAAGTTAATAGTAGTTTAATTCGTATAGCTTATATTCTAAGAATAAACTCTTAAATCACGCGTCTTTCGATTATAGAGCTACAACCCCTTCGCAAGAAAACGACCCCATATTCCCGGCTTAAGAGAGAGAGAGAGTTGTTCTTAAAATAATTTAAATTAATTATTTGGCGACTACATATCGTTTAATAATTTATGAGCTTGCAAAATATACGCATCTTAATTATTGAATTGCCATTTTCTTTCTATAGTGCAGTCACTGAAGGTAAATATCAACTATTACCTTCGATTTCGGTAAATCGCCATTTATTTTCACGAATTGACAATAAGAACTTGGGGTTTTAGCCTGGGGTATATGTCACCCCTTCTCGGGAGTGAAAATTACTTTATTAAAAATAACCCCACAAATCGAGAGAGGGACAAATTGTAAGCAAAATTTGTTATATAATGTGATTAAAATAAATCAATACTTTTTGAGTTATTAAAGATCAAATATTTTAATTTTTGGAAAGAAAATGCATGCTTTAGAGCGATTTTTCATAAATGACTCAAAAACTGTAAGTTTTTACAAAAAAGTTTTCATCACTAAAATTGAAGCTAATAAAAAATATAATAAATTGCTTACTTTAAAAACCCTTTAATGTTAATTTAAAGTAAGTTATTGGTAATTAAATGTATATTTTTCCGCGACTGTTCAAATCTAAGGGTTCAAGCTTAAATAACGGGAAAGAGATGCATTTTATAACACTTAGGTACTAAATACGTGTCAAAGTACTTAGAAATACCTATGAAAAATAAGATCCAGAAAAAGTTGATAGTATCAAAATCCGCTCACCAATTTTCGTGAAAATGAATGGAGATTTACCGAAATCGAAGGTCATAGTTGATTTTTACCTTCAGTGACTGCACTATAGAAAGAAAATGGCAATTCAATAATTGAGATGCGTATATTTTGCGAGCTCATAAATTATTAAACAATATATAGTCGACAAATAATTAATTTAAATTATTTTAAGTACAACCCTCTCTTAAGCCGGGAATAAGGGATAGTTTCCTTGCGAAGGGGTCGTAGTTCAATAATCGAAAGGCGCGTGATTTTAGAGTTTATTCTTAGAATATAAGCTATACCAATTAAACTACTATTAACTTTTTTGTAAAAACTTACAGTTTTTCAGTGATTTACAAAAAACCTCTTCAAAACATGCATTTTTTCACAAATAATTAAAATCTTTGATCTTTAATAACTTAAAAAGTATTTACTTATTTTATTAACTTTATATAATAAATTTTGCTTTTAATTTGTTCTTTTATTGATTTGTGCAGTTATTTTTTATAAAATAATTTTCACCCCCGAGAAGGGGCGGTATCCACCCTCAGGGTAAAGGCGCAAGGTGGTACCATGTCACCTTTGTTTCTTGACGTATCCTCTAACCACTGACCAATTTTCGTGAAAATCGATGAAGGTTCACCGAAATTGAAGGTAATCGTTGATTTTTACCTTCAGTGACTGCACTATACAAAATAAGTTGCAATTTACTGATCTAAATGCGCGTAATTTGGAAGGTTATAGATTATTAAATGATATGTAGTCGCCAAATAATTAGTTTAACGCATTTTAAGTACAACTTTCTCTTAAGCCGGGAAGATAGGGTGGTTTTCTGGCGAAGGGGTTGTAGCTCAATAATCGAAATGCTCTTGATTTAATAGTTTATTTTTAGAGTATATAAGCTATAGGAATTATATTCGCAATACGATATATTTTAAGTTTTCTCAGCATCTTTCTCTTAAGTTAAATCAATTAAAGGGTTGTTTGGGGGTGAAGGGGATGAGCTCAAAAATCGAAACTATATAATTTCAAGAGCTCATAAATAGCTCGTAATTCTGCCGCAAAAACCGATTTAATATTCCTATTTTTAAGTAGTGGGGGGGGCTGAGTCAGCCCCCCCCAATAGGTTATTAAATTCCTGCTCAGTGGAACGAGCTCAAAATTTTTAGTTTGCGGAATATGAGAGCTCATAAATAGCTCATAAATCAGGGCTATTTGTTTTTTAATTTTTGCAAGTGGGGGGGGCCAGCTCAACACGGGTCTTTGAGCAAGCGCGTTGCTTGTCTGGAAGTGTCAGCAATCGCAGGCAATCCGCAGAAAATTGACCAGCCTTGCTTGACACAACACGTGTACGATAACACTGATTTTAACGTACATACAATCGACGGATACCACACTTTTCACGTCATTGGTGGCATTTCTTGTATTGCACCAAAACATGCAGTAGCTCTTAACCGATCCCTTCCTCGGTTAAAACTAAACCAGCGCCTAAGGTTTATGGAAGTCAGGGAGCTAGCTATCCAACAAATACATTTTGAAAGGACAAAACCTCAAGGTTTATCAGAAATCAAGATCCGAAGGGAATGTTCACACCAACTGAAACTGTGACTCCTTCTGTGCCTGATCTTCTGTGGCTCTAAGGGAAAAGCAGAGACATTCTCGGTATTTTAGGATCGAATGGATTCATGGAAGCTGTGACAAGAAACATTCCATAATCATATTATGAACTAAAATTTATTATTTGTATAGAAAACTAGGAGAAATTTATAAATTAATAGCAATCTAATAAAAAATAAAGTTTTAGAATGTAAAAAGTGGGTTTTGCCGAGACCGTTAAAAATTGGCAATTTTAAACTTGCACTTTAGACCGAACGGTTCGTCTGAAAAAAAGTAAATAGTGATATTTGTAGGGAATTTTAAGTACTTTAATTTCTGTTGACAGACCATTTACTAAAATTTAATAGTTTTCGAGATTTGAGCAAAAAAGCGGAAAAAAGCTGAAATATTTCGATTTTCTCGCGATTTTTTCAATGTTCCGGCAAGAAATTTTGTCCGCAAACCTCATATTCGGATATAGCAGCCCAAAATCCATATATAATGACAGAAATCAGAACTACCCCCAAAACTTTCCCACTAGGGAGCTCGTAGAGTACAAATTGACTGAATTAAACCATGATATGTGCCAGTCGCAAACCTAAAATCTGAAAAATATCAAAATTGTTTGCTTTTTACGCTCACATATTCGCCTATAACTCGAGAGATATATCTCAAAAAAATTGTAGAAGAAAAAAGTTTTGTTTTTTACCTTTTACCTAATGTATGAATAGATAGAGATTGAACATTTAATGTTTATTGGTTAACGAATAGCAATAATTAGGAAATAAGTGTGCAAAAAATTGAGTCTTTCCTTGAAACTTTTTCCTTCATAATATCCATCAAATAGCCTTCATTATCCGCACAGAAAAACCCTATAATATTATGACTGAAATGTGTACTAAATATTTTGTTTTACAGTTTATAGTTTTACAGTTTACAGAATCGGTTTAATGGTTTTTGCATAATAATTTTTGAATCCATGGTCCGCAAAAAATGACAAATTATTCCTGGTGGCATTTTTGTAATCAACTATTCTAAATAGGAAATAATCCGCAATTTAACTAAAAAAATATTTTATTAACAAAATCCACGAGGAAAATAAACTTCCTGTAGCTGGCTGTATACCATAAATCACAAAAATACCAAGTTTCTTGTAAAAGGTATATATTAAAATACCCTAAATAAGGGTCACAATACAAAACGTTTTCGGATTAAGGAATCCATCATCAGTGTTTAAAAGCCCTAAAATTAAGTATAACCTAATTAAATGAGATAAAAGTTAAAATTGACAGAGGTTTTCAAGAACAAGAGGTCATACTTACAAAATTTGCATGCCTGAGCCACCAAAATGTATCGGGTAAAAACCCTTTAAATGTAAATAATAAGGATATTTTACATATTTATATAAAATTCATTGGATGATATAGATAAACCTGGATGTTACCCAGGGCAACACAGGACTCTCCCCACGTGGTTGGAACTTTTTTTGGAGAAAACCTCACATATTGGATTTCAATGGCCAACTGACAAGTGAATTCAAGAGCAACCCAAAATGACATCAAGAACTGTCAATGTAACCTAGTTGTAATATTACTTCAGCCACAACATTAAAGATTAATTTAAATGTTTTAAGATAAAATAACAGTATCAAATTTACAAATAATAAAAATAAAAGATGTTCACAAAATATGAAAGATTTTTTCCCTAAAAATAATGCATTAATTAAGTATTCAAAATAGGGAAATGAAATGTTTACGTTACAGGAAGTTATGCAGTCAACAATACCAATAGGTGTTGTATTAGTGGTATGAAATTGTCAATACGATTAGACAAATAATGGTAAAGGTCTTAAGCCGGACTCAAACGACTCGTGTACTTGGCGAATAATCGTCACTTGTATATACTTGCCATGTCGTCTGAGTGGGTTACTCGTACAATTATTTGTCACTCGTTGCCACTCGTTCATCTTCCAACTGTTGTCGGTAAAAATGACCCGAGTCAAAGGGATCACGATTATTCGCACACTTGTGAAGTACATACTTGTATATACTTGCAGAGGCGGTCAAACGAAATGTATAAATAATTGGCATTTACTGCGACTATTCATTTAGACCAGTGCATTTAGCACTAAAAACACCGGAATAAATCGATTTTTAAATACACCACTTAGAGACTTGCTAGTTTTGCATTGTATTCAGGATGATGTCAGGAAAAAAGTCTACAATAGAAAAATGGGTGGAAATGCCTAATTAATAATTGCTTTTTAAAGTTCTTAACATGCACTAAAAAGTGTATAAACATGTCATAAGCATATTAAGGGCAAACTTGTGTTACTCGCGGGGTTTTTGAGGTCGCTGAACATATGACTACGCTATCACAACTTACCCCCGGAGCACTTGGTGCCCTGGGTCACTACTAGGGCACGTCATCTGGAGGTTCGAGGGCTAACGGCCCTAAATTGATGCAATCAGTTTACTTGAAGTTTTGTGGAGTCGCTGAATACGAATATGCTATCAGAACCGACCTACGTAGCCCCTATTGCCCAGTGTCGTTGCTGTAGCACGTCATATCTTCTGGAGTTTCGAGGGATTTTGGTACTAAATTAATGCAAACGGATTATACGGGGGGTTGGGTGCTGCTGAACATGAATACTCCATCAGAACTGACCCCCGGAGCACCTTATGCCGGTGGTCACTTCTAAGGTACGTCATCTTCTGAGGTTTTAAGGTTTTAGGCACTGAATGCATGCAAATAGATCAAGTAGGCGGTTTTTGGGGTCGCTGAATACGAATACGGCATCAGAACCGACCCCCGACCACCTGGTACACAATGCTAAGGCATGTTATTTTCAGGAGTTTGAAGGGGTTTTGGGCATGAGGTGCAAGGGGGGTCGGTTTTGATGGCGAGTTTTTACTCAGCTACCCCGAGTCATCTGTTTGCACAAATTTAGTGCCGAAAACCCTCTAAACTCTAGATGACGTGCCTTAGCAGTGAACCTGGACACCAGGTGTCCCGATGGTCAGTTCTGATGGCGTATATTCGTTCTCAGCGACCCAAAAACCCCCCGGGTAACAAAATCTGGCCCTAATACACTTATTTTGACATGTTTATGCACTTTTGGATGCATATGATGCACTTTAAATTTCAACTATGCATTTCCAGCCATTTTTATATTGTTGACTTTTTTACTGGTGTCATCCTGAAGACAATGAAAAAAATTGTAACTTTCTAAGTGATGTATTTAAATATCGATCTTTTTTTCCTAAATGTCCTGGTCTATTTATTAGTAATCACACCACTGATTCATTTGTCAAGGTCGTTAAGCCAAATGTTTACGCTCGCGTACTTGTAAATTGTACACGTCGTGTGAGTGCCCTGTTTGTCATCGCAATCGCAAACTCGTATACTTTCCAAGTATGCGAATAATTCTGTACTTGCGAAGTACACGAGTCGTTTGAGTCCGGCTTTATACTAGGAACACAAAATAGTATGTAATGTGTACATATGTGTACGATTTTAAGAGTATTGATGGAATGATAATTGTTTAATGACTGATAACTTTCTTGGTAGTCGACCCCACATAAATTGTATAATGATAGAAAAAGTGATATGATAATTGTAAAAATACTGTTTTGTTTTTATCTGATTTTTATCTGAAAATGAGACTAAAGTAACTTGATGAAACTGAGTCCTCCAGTCGTTATTAACGTTTCGTCGTCCACATCGTATGTCGTTTTCAAAATACAAAGTATTAATAAATTAATTTATTAATATATAAAATTCCATGGGTACAAAAAGTTTCTAACAGATACTTCGGCGCATGAACAATTTAAAAGAATTTTGTTTCATCTGTCTTCTTTTTGTCTTATATTATTGCGTCCGGCAAATCTCCAGTTCAATTTTGCAACTTCTTGTCTCACATCCCTAACTTTTGTTTTCTCTCTTATCCACTCGTTTCTCTTTTCATCCATTAGTCTTACGCGCATCATTTGTCTTTCCATTGCTCTTTGCGTTTTTTTGATTTTGTCCATGTTTGCTGATGTAAACTTACATGTTTGGGAAAAATGAGAACAGGGAGTACGCATTGATTGTATACATTGCTCTTAAGATGTTGTGGATATCTTTTGTTTTTAAGGATGTAGTATCTTTTGTTAGTTTGTCAGATGCCGACCATGCCAGTGTGACTCGTCTTTTGATCTCTGCTGTTTGGTTTTCCTTGTTAAGTTTTATAATTTGACCCAGATATATATAATCGTGCATTTGTTCTATTTCATCTTGTCCGACCTTCATTGTGATTTTTTCATCTGTATTTGTTATGATTTTGGTCTTGCTGTAATTCATATTAAGGCCTATTTTTCCAGCTTCTATGTCCAGTTCATTCATCATTTTAAATATAAAATGAAGAAAATTTTGTAGTTGGACTCCTCATATATCTCAGCTAAGCAGCAAATATCTGCTGGCCATAAGGAATGAATATTTTTTACTTAAACGAGACATGCAGTGGTATATCTTTATTCTGAACTTCTAAAAATAATTTTTGAAGATGTAATATTCTTCAATAAGTACACGAGATGAATTATATTTCTAATAAACACGTTTCTATTAATTTTTTTGGTTACAAATCTTCTTAATGATTTTAACCTTACTTGTCACTGGCAAATTCCTGATAATTGAGACTAATTGTATGAGCAAAATCGTGTTGGATATTTTTTCATCCTCTTAAAAAAGCTGTTGACCAAACAACTTTGCTACACATTCTTCATAATCCGTGATGAAAAAATTAAGTCAATAGGATTACGTCGACTTAATAATTCCAGTTTTTACATCTTCAAAACAAGTAATTCGTCTTCTTTATTTATTACTGTCTAGCGTTATACAAACATATATAATACTTACTGTATAATGTGATTAATTGGGTAAAAAAATTAAATCTGGTTTTAAGTAAGAGATTTATTGGTAACTAGAATTATTTTCATTGATTTTTTGGGGAAATGGTCCAATTAAAATGTGAAACACAAGTTTTTTTTATAAATTTTTAAATTGTTTCATAATGTTACACTACTCCAAGAAATTAACACACCACCTTAAAAAAATGATAATTTTTGATGTCTCCAATTTCCTAAACCTGCAGTCCGATTTAAGAGGATGGGTACGTATTTTCGGCTGCAATGCTATTCAAATGGGGATTCATTTTTTTGAAATGCTGAGAAAACTTATAAATATTTTTATAAGGGCCGAAAGTCCCTGAGAACTTCTAAAATGTTTATTTTAATAAGTTACAGGGGTGAAAAACTAAGAGAAAATTTAGTGTGATTTTTAATTTCAAATATCTCATTCAAAATAAACTTTTAATTTATTCTAAGGGACTTTCGGCCCTCAGTAATAATTTAGTTTTTCATTCTGCGTTTAAATTTTTCAAAAATATTTATTGGTTTTTTCAGGATTCGAAAAAAATTAACACAATGTCCGTGGTAATATTTTCCAAATCTATTTTCGTCTTACAACGCACTCAGTCGAATAGAATATTGTCAGTCAGACATTGACAATCAGTGATAATTTTAAATATTTGACATGGCATCGGGAATATTTTGAGTTGTTGATTAAATAATATTGATATAATATAGTGTATTTGATAAATAATTTATTTAAGACGTGAACTTAATAAAAAGTTATTTATTGTGTATTATTTGTGGAAGATCCAAGCAGAGAATACATCAAGATAATAAATTCTGTGATCCAAGTATTTTGTTGTTAAAGATGTTCAAAATTGTAAGCGTTCCATAGTAACAATATATTATTAAAAAATCACTTTAACACTTTTCCTCTTTTCTCGATTGAGTATTAGTTTTTGTTGTACATATAAATTATTACAATCACTGAATACATAGTTAGTGAAAAAATTATCACATTTATTAACTGAATTAATAATTTGCAATTATACAAATAACAGTTATCCAAGAACATTCAAAAGCCATCTCTTTAAGTTAATGATGACTTTTTCAAGTAGAATGACATTCTAGTAATGTTTACATATCCATACCAGTGTGAATTAATTTTACCAGACGTAATTTGCCGTGTAAAGACAGTAAAAGTAGGGATAGCCGTAAATATTTGCGAATTATGTACCGATGGCCTTAAGTGATTTTTTAAATATGTTATAGCCTTATTCTTTAACAATATCGCTGTAATAATATTGTTGCTAGACAGGCAAATTGCCATTGTATACCGGGTTTACCAATCAAACTGTGTTTTTTTTCTCAAAGTTCACCACATCCTGTGGAATATTCTAGCATTTACTACATACTGAAATTAACACCCAACTATAGCCTCAGATTTTCTTAACAATATGTCTTTTGATTCAATCGCTTATGTTGGATAATAAAAAAGTTAGGTACTTTAAGGTCATGTTTTTCATGAATATTGGGTGTGCGACAAACTTTAAGGGGTAATTCTGCATGAAAAAGAAATGACAGTTTGCTTTATAAACGAATGTCCGCAAATGCTTGGTTCCCGAGATACGGTTGAAGTTTTTCTTACAAACTGTCTTTTTCTTTAGTACCGTTTTCTATGTTGTAGGAAGCCGTTGCGCATAATGTGCGCATAATCTCTTTGGTTTAAGCCGTTGGGATTTCTTTCAATTTCTATCGATTCTCTGATTTCACAATGTGAAACAAAATTTTTTTTATAAATTTTTAAATTGTTTGCTAATGTTACACTACTCCAAGAAATTAGCACACCACCTTAAAAATGATCATTTTTGATGTCTCCAATTTCCTAAACCTGCAGTCCGATTTAAGTGACTTTTTTAATATGTTACAGCCTTATTCTTTAACAATATCGCTGTAATAATATTGTTGCTAGACAGGTAAATTGTTATTGTATACCGGCTGTACCAATCAAACTGTGTTTTTTCTCAAAGTTCACCACACCCTGTGGAATATTCTAGCATTTATAAAATACTTAATTAAAACCCAACTATAGCCTCAGATCTTCTTAACAATATGTTTTTTTATTCAAACGCTCATGTTGGATAATAAAAAAATTAGGTACTTTAACAATTAGCCATGTTTTTCATCAATATTGGGTGTCCGACAAACTTTAAGGGGTAATTCTGCATGAAAAAGAAATGACAGTTTGCTCTATAAACGTATGTCACCAAATGCTTCGTTCCCGAGATACGGGGTGTTGAAATTTTTCCTACAAACTGACGATTTATTTATTGCTCTAAAACAGGTTGAGATATGCAAATGAAATTTGGTTGGTTTTAAGAGGTAGTTACTGCATATGTTTTGACATACAATTAAGCATTTTATATTCACAATTGGCGTGTATACGGTTAATATCACCCCTATGCGCGCCAATGGAGAATATAAAATTCTAAAATTCTTCATTGTATGTCAAAAAATGCGCAATAAATACTTCTTAAAACCCACCAAATTTTCTTTTCCTATGTCAACTGGTTTTAGAGTAATAAATAAATTGTCAGTTTGTAAGAAAATTTTCAACAACCCGTATATGGGAAGCGGGTTTTAATTTCAGTATTTTATATGCTAGAATCTAGAATATTCCACAAGGTGTAGTGAAGTTTGAGAAAAAGCGAAGTTTGACTGGTACATCCGGTATACAATGGCAATATACCTGTCTAGCAACAATATTATTACAGAGATATTGTTAAAGAATAAGGCTATAACATATTAAAAAAATCACTTAAATCGGACAATAGGTTTAGGAAATTCTAGACGTTAAAAATTACCCATTTTTACGGTGGTGCGTTAATTTCTTGGAGTAGTATAGTTCGTTTCCTTAATTTCCTCAGGACTTTCGTTAGGTCCATTTTCGTACTTGCGCATTTTACTTCAAAATATTCGATCTTTCTCGTCATTTTACAGGTATTTCATTTGTTCTTCTTTCTCCTGCCACAATGTCCTCTCCTGTTTCTGCTCTCAAGTCTCCTGCCATACATACCTTCCATCTTCTCCTAGCTGTTTATGTACCTCTGCTTCCATCCACTTTTAACAGCTATATCCTTCGGCCACATAGTTTTTGTTACTACATTATTGTGACCAAACACTAGTCACGGCTCTTTCTCTAATCAAGTCGTTTCCCACACTCTCTGTCAGTCGTTACTCATCCGTTGTGTCACTCTATCTCCATGCATTAGGCATCCTTTCTTCCTCATATACCCCATAATCATTTGCTACAAAACATCAAGCCCTTCCCCTCCTGGAGCCTTCCACACCTCCACAGGTTTCTCATCAAGCCCCACTGCCTTAGCATTCTTCATTCTATTTAATGCCTCGACAATATCGTCTCTTGCTATCACCGGTATTACCTTATAACTTAAGGTCCCTCATCCTTTGACTCTACAACCGTTGTGTTATTCGTTTAGCAATTTTCTAAAGTACACACACATACCATTTTTGCTTTATTTCAGCATCGGTTTTTAATACTCCTCCAATCGGTCTCTTAACCTGCCTGATGAGAGTTAAGTCCTTTGAATACCTTTAGAAATGCTGTATAACCTTTTAGTTCCCTCAGGTATACTTTTCATATAGTTGTGCAGATGATATTTATTTCATTTGTAGTAGCGCGCTTTGTTTCCCTCTTTGCTACCTTTTTTATATCCTTATATTTCTCACTTTTAGACCTGTCATACCATGTTCTGGTCTATAACTCCTCTGTAACCTTCTTTTGCACTTCATCGTTCAACATTATTTTATCTTTGACTACTTGGTCTCTTATGAAATATTTTTTAACTTTTTTGATAACGTTTGAACAAGTATAACGACATACTGCATAAGTATATGAGTAAGATAAAACCAGTGTAGATTGATAACGTTTTTTACAGAAATACATGTATCCCAGGTGAAAAAATCTACGGTAATAAGAGGAAGATATAAAAAAAATTTTATGCTAAATAAATGGCAAGACTGATTTCGCCAATCTCCAGACAGTATGAAAATATTACGGAATCTCAAAAACAACACAAAGATGATGCTTGTCTGGGCAGTCATATTTTCCATTGTCACCTTCGCTACAGAGTGTTGGACAATGAAATTGATAAATAGGAAATGATGATTTTGAAATGTTTAATTGAAACGTACAACTGTCTCAATCAGAAAAACTATTCAGAAATATGTAGTATAGGGAAAAGTGTAGATACAATGGAGATTCAAGGTGGACAATATTCCAATAACTGGGTAAAAAATAGAAGAGTAGAACGAAACGACGAAATAGGCCGAATGATAACAAATAGTAAGGACGGCGAGACACGGTTCCCCACTAGGAAGACGATCAGTGGGAAGACCACGAAAACGATGGAATGGCAACTTACTAGAGGCACATTTAAAATCAGACAGAGTCATGTCTACACAAAAAGAAGAAGATGAAGGGAAAAGTTGAAGATATAGGGCCCATAAGCAGACACTATGTTGATCAATTATATCAAATGGCACCACATTTTTACAAAGATACACCTGTTATATTATTGTTCAGTAAATGCCCAGAGGAAGACTATAGATGAGATGGGTATATGATATTAAAAAATAACCGGAAGAAATTGAAAATATGTTGCCCAGATTAAAGATCGATGGAAGAAGTTGAGAAGAGGCCTATGTCCAACAATAGACGATAGAAGACTAAGAAGTAGAGAAAGATCACAAAGAACATGCAAAAAATGAGGTGTTAATAAAATTGTGGAAACTTATGTAATAAATGTATTAAGTGGCGAAATCCTACTGCTGCGAGAGGGTGGTAAGAGAATTCACGAAGAAAAATATATAGATATTAGTATTTTTAGAGTGTAATAAATGGCTATAACTTAGGCGTAACTAATAATTAACTATTTAGATGTGAAATAAGCCACAATTAAATTGAAAACATAATTTTATTAACGTTTCGACGCCCAAATCGGGTGTCGTTTTCAAAATACAAAATACTACTAAATTAAACAAAAATGTTGTTGCTAAGCAAAAAAAATTCTTCTAATAATTTATTTAATCTGACTCATTTATATTGTCAATTCAGACGTATATTATACATTTTAATGTAGCAGACTTTAACATGATATCGCCAATATTTATTCAAATTTAAAAATGATCTAACATACTATTTAAGAAAATTAATGACACCTCACTACAGTAAGACACCACATTTTTATGGAGTGCCGAAAATTCATAAAGCGAACATACCACTTAGACCCATTTGTAGTACCATCAAATTCTCCTTTTAATGAACTACCAAAATTTTTATTAAACGTTATAAAACCATTTGCTAATAATGATGACACATTTATAAAAATACAAAACATTTTTTAAACAAATAAACCGGGAGATATTAACAGAAGTTCAACCACGATTTTCTAAGTCCTGCCCTTTGCAATACTGGAAGGTTAGAGAAAGTACTTACAATTTGTGGAAAAATCCACGGGTTTCCTGTGACATTTTCCTGTGAAAATTAGATTTTCCATGAAAAAAAATTGGGAGTTGCGATGAATTTTTAAGTCCTGCCATACCCATAGAATAACAGGACGCTATCTATTTTATGAAGAAAATTTTTTGGGCAGGACGGTTGCAAAAGGACTAAGGGAGTATACAGATATACAAACATGTAATCAAAATAATGAAATTTTCATAATTTTCTAAGTCCTGCCAACTTAATAAATTAATCATATTTATTTCAAAATGACCAAAAAAAATGTTGGCATGACGTCACCTAATGTTTAACTGCACTTGTTTCTTGAAAAATTCTGTATAAAATTTTCACTCTGGTTCCGTGATTTTCATAAATAAATGAAGCCGTGAAGTCATAAAATAAATTTTGTTATAAAATAAATAATTTCAGTAGATGTTATTCAAAATGGCAGGATGTTTAGTTATACCTTTTTTACTATATATAGTTAAAAAATTTGTAAGAAAATTCGTGGAAAATTACACGATTTTCTAAGTCATGCCATTTCGCACATATCTCAAGAAGGTTAATATAAATCTATTTTCAAAGAGGCAGGATGGTTGTATAGTTATTTCGTATAAAAAAATTAAATTGTGTGTCTGTAAAATTATTACAGGGTGTTATACAAACATATTCATATCACCACAATTTTCTGAGTCATACCATGTCGAGTATGCTTAAAAAACACTAATCTAAAACCGTTTACAACTTGGCAGGATAACCGCAAAGATGAATAATATAAAAAATTAATTTGTATATCATTAAAACAATCGTATCCTATTAATATTATTTTCCTGAATAATGTCTCGGAATTTTTACACACTTTTCAAATCTAATAGCAAACTGTAACATCTTTATTTTAAGTGATTAGGTCATATTTTTATCTAAGTAAACGCAATAAAAGTAAATAAACAATTTTTACAATTTATTGGTTATAGTAGGGAATTTACCTACCCATTATATTATACAGGGTGTCCAGAAGCTCTCATAACAAACAAAAACCGGAGATTCCTCAGATAATTTTAAGAAAATTTAATTCAATAATTCACCTAGTTCAAAAATGCTTCCGTGGAAAACTAAAGCTCTTTAAAGATGGCGTCTTGTAATTCATCATCGTCATAATTCAACCCGGATCTATCCAATGCTGGATATAGGTCTCCCTCAGTCTTCTCCATGCATTTCGGTCATGTGCTGTCTGCATCAAGTTTCTGTCGATCTGTTTGATGTCATCAGACCATCTGGTTGGCGGACGACCTCTACTTCGATATGCTTCGTCTAGAAGAAGCATATCTAAGTCTTGTAATTAGTTTCTTTAAAATAGCTGCAGAACGCTTTTATTTGGAAAAACGAAAACTGGTACACTTATTTATCTTCCAGAGGTCAATTGTCAAATGTCAATTATCAATTGTCAATTTTTAGTACCGGTCATAGGGGTCAGTTTTGGGTACGGAAACGGATATTTTATCGAATAACTTTTCTGTCTAACTTTTGAGCATTTCTGACACTGGATTATTAAATTATGGGATAGTTTTGTACTAAAAGGTACTTTTGCTTTAACTCAGAAGAATACGCAGTGTTCTAGAAAAATCGATTTGAAAAATTTTTCGTTTTTTGGTTTTTTAAATTTAAAAGAATTTAGAAAAATTCTATTTAGGAAAACGAAAACTGCTACGTTTATTTCTCTTCCAGAGATGAATCGATTTTATCAATTGTGAATTTCTAGTACTGGTCATAGGCATCCGTCTTGGGTAGATCAACGGATATTTTATCTCATAAATTATTGGTCTTTAAATTTTTAGACATTTTTGAAAGTAGAGTATTAAATTTTGAGGTATTCTAGTACTAAAAGTTACTCTTGCTTTAAGTCGGCAAATACACCGTTTTTTTTTTTAATTTTTAAAAAAAAATTTCAAATTCAAATAAAAGGTGTACAATATAAAAATGGGTGGAAATTGCATTTTAGTGCATAACATGCATCCAAAAGTGCATAAACCTGTCAAAATCAGTGTATTAAGGGCAAAATTTTGTTATTTGGGAGGTTTATGGAGTTACGAATACGCAAGCAGAACCGACCTCCGAATCACCTAGTGCCCAGAGTTGCTGCTAAGGCACGTCGTCTGGAGTTTCGTGGGATATCGGCAATAAATTAAATAAAACAGATTATTCGAGGGTTTTTGGGATGGCCCAACACGAATATGACATTACAACCGACCCTCGGAGCACCTGGTGCCCAGGGTGACTGATCTCGAATTTAGAGAGTTTTTGGAGGTCGATTCTGATGGCGTATTCATGTTCAGCAACCACAAAACTCCTCGAGTAATCTACTTGCATCACTTTAGTGCCTGAAAGCCTCGAAATTTAAGAATATGGCGTGTATATTAGTCACCCCGAGCACTCGGTAAAGATCTGTTCTAATGTGACATTCTTGTTCAGAAACCCCAAAAACCACCTGAGTAATCTGTCTGTATCAATTTACTGCCGAAATTAATATATAAATATGGTACAGAAAATGCGTAACAAATAAAAAGGTACCATAAAATATCATTTTATTATAATACTAAAATACAGGGTGTCCCATTTAAGAAAACTCAGAAAATACTCATTCCGAGTTTCAACCAACCCCGTATACTAAAATTAAACATTTTGGTATACTATTAATAACTGACAATAGTAGACTATATTAAAAATCGTTTAAACATAAATTAATAGAAGTTTGGATATCAAATCACTAACAATATGTATAGGGTGTGAATGTTCCTACAAAATTAACAAAAAAACGTAATTATATTTTAAACTACCTCGTATAATATTTCAAAACACTATATTTTATTAAAGAGAACATCGAGTAGAATCCAAAAATGTAAAAATATACAGGGTATTCCATTTAAAAAAACATAAATTTGTGTTACCCTGTGAAAACCGGTAGCCCTGTATATTAGAAAATACTGTTAAATCATAGTCCTATCTGTGGCCCATGTTTTACCTAAATAAATTTTTTCGCATATCTTACGACAAACGAGTAATTCGACTTTGTCACACTAATGCCCCACCCTGTATACAAAATAACCATAAAACCATCCTGCCTCTTTGTAAATAGACTTATATTAAGATTCTTGAAACATGTGCAAAATGGCATGACTCAGAAAATCGTTGACATTTTCACGCATTTTCTTACAAATCTAGGACTCCTGCCGTCTTACAAGAACCGTTTAACCTTCCTGCCGAGTACCGAAAAGGTATTGATTGTATATGAGTATTATAACTTTTTAAAGGCAGGACTAAGAAAATCACGGAATCAGGGTGAAAATTTTCCGCAGAATTTTCCAAGGGACAAGTATACTTAAACATTAGGAGACGTCATGCCAATATTTTTTTGATCATTTTGAAATAAATATGTTTAGTTTATTTAGTTGGCAGGACCTAGAAAATCATGAAAATTTCATTATTTTTCTTACATGTTTGTATACATATATACTCCGTTACCCCGTTTGCAACCCTCCTGCCCAAAAAATTGTCTTCATAAAATCGATAGTATCCTGTCTATCTACGGATATGGCAGGACTTAGAAATTCATCGCAAAACCCTATTTTTATTTTTTGGAAAAATCTAATTTTTACAGGAAAATGTCACAGGAAATTTGTGGATGTTTCCACAGATTGTAAGTACATCGTCTACACTTCCAGTATTGCAAAAGGCAGGACTTAGAAAATCGTGGCGAACTTCTGTATAATATCTCCCAGTCTAAAATTATTAACTATTGAATTTAATCCAAATAATATTTTAGAAAGTTTTGACATAAACATTTTATTTACAAATGTGCCATCAGATAAAACTTTAAACATAATCAAAACGAAATTAGAGAATAATAAATACATTGACAACTAGGACAAGACTAAATGTATCAGCTATAATGGAGTTATTGACATTATGTACTAATAATACCTATTTTCAACTAAACAATCAATTCTATAAACAAAATTTTGGTCTAGCAATGGGCTCTTCTTTATCTCCATTATTGGCTAATATATTTATGGAGAATTTCGAAACTAATATCATTTCTAAACAAAATTTAACACCCACAGTATGGTGGAGATATGTAGATGAGGTGTTTTCAATATGGCCTCATAGATCAGAATTGTTTGATACATTCCTGAATATTATAAACGATCAAGAAGAGACAATAAAATTTACAATGGAAAAGGCAAATAACACTTTGCCTTTCCTCGATGTTTTAGTCTCAAAGAAGGATACTGGATATGACACTCAAGTATATAGAAAACCAACACACACCAACAGATATCTCAATCACAAATCAAATCACAACATCTACGTTAAAAAGGGAAACATTAGATCATATGATAGACCCAAAGTTACTTGTTCTAACGAAAATTCATTTTTAGAAGAAAAACAATTGTTAACATCTGTTTTATTAAAAAATGATTATCCTTTTTCGTTTATAAATAAGAAATTGTCAAGATTGGATCGAATAGAGCAGAACAACTTAGAACGGGATCCTACAACATTCACAAGAAAGGGAGCGTTCAAGTATTACGTAACGCGATTTTTGCCCCACCTCCTCCCCTCCCCCCTACCTAACGTACTGAAATGGGCGTTTAACTATTGCGTAACGCAATTTTTGAAGATTTTTGATCCCCTCCCCAACCTGCGTTACGTAATACTTGAACGGTCCCAAATAATACGAGGAAAATATCAATACCATATAAAAGGACTATCCGAGAAACTTAAAACAATAGGAAATAAATTCAACATTACAACAACATTCAAAACAACAAACACATTGAGATCTATTCTATCTAAAACTAGACCTAAAAATGAACAAGAAAGAACCAAGAATTGCATTTATAAAATACCTTGTGAATGCGAACAATTTTATTTAGGTGAAAGATCAAGACCATTAAACGTTAGAATAAATGAACATCAGTATTATATTAAAAATAGAGAATTTGATAGATCTCAAATATGTCAACACGCATGGTATAATGAACATAGAGTTCAGTGGAGAGATTCAAGTATAGTCCTGAAAGAATCAGATAGTAAAAAGAGAAAAATCAAAGAAGCGGCTCTAATTATTATGCTAAATGAAGCCAATTGTGTCGCAAATTCCTCGGTAGAATTCAGTAGGATGTGGTTACCCATACTGAAAGAGGAAGTCAATAGACAGAAAATACCACGATTAGTAAGTCAATAACATATCGAGTTAGTGCATATTTTATATTTTAGTATTACTTCTTGTATATCTATGTATTATTAATATTAATATTATATATAATTTAAACATATTAAAGTCAGAATTTGGTATTAGTTTTTGAAAGTAAATTAAATGTAAGAACAAATACTTACGATGTCGGGATAGTATCACGAGGTTTTTTCCTGGTTTTCCCTCGTGGTTTACTATGGAATCTCTAACGCTAGAATTTTACTGTCATCGTTGCATTTGGTTGTCTTTTTAAAGACAGATCACATGCTATGCTTTTTTGTGACGGATATTCTTGAGTTGGGATTGATTTCATGTAATCGAATGAACTATCTTTTAGTAAAGTCGTCCCAGGAACGCAACTCATAAATATTGGCGATATCAGTTTAAAGTCTTCTACTTTAAAATGTATAATATACGTCCGAATTGCCAATATAAATAAGTCAGATTAAATAAATTATTAGAAGAATTTTTTTACTTAGCAACAACATTTTTGTTTAATTTATTATTTTGTATTTTGAAAACGACACCCGATTTGGACGTCGAAACGTTAATAAAATTATTTTTTCAATTTAATTGTGGCTTATTTCCCATCTAAATAGTTAATCAAGATAAATGTGACGAAATTAATGCTTCTTTTAAAAAAGTTGAAAGAAATAAAATGTAAGTTGTATATAATGAATGGAAGTCACTTTAATCGGTTTGTTCAAACATTAGCTTTCATGACACCTCTTTGCATATATCTATTTAAAAAAAAATATCACAACCATCTACCTGGATGAAGTTATTATTCCTTGAGAGCCGAGACCGACCTCTCGAGCACCAAAGGGCCCACAGACATGCAAATGCAAGACACAATGCATGTATAGCCGCAATATATCTGTATCTAGGGTAGTTGTTTATGTATACATCCATTGTGCGAAGTGTCGTACCATGAGTTAATTATGTCCTTTACCTTGTGGTTTACTTGTAAGGTAACAACACTTGAGATGGTCTTCCATACAAGAACAGCCTTTCCGTTTTTATGGGCTAGGACGAATCTAAATATTACTTTTTCTACGAGGGATAAACAATATGTTAAGAAAATTTAGTATATATAAAATAGTATAATGTACCAGAAAAAAATCAGTAGTCATATTTAAACATTTAACACTTATTAGAAGAACATAATATAGATCAGAAATCATTTTTTTCTTCAATTTCTTATAACCAGTTTAAGGCCCAATTCTTCTAAGAGAAGTCCATATTGTAGACTTTTAGACTCCAAAAATCTTTTATGACATACCGGTTTAATATTGTGTATTCATGATAGCAAATACAAAATAAGTGATTGATGTGATCGTTCATGGGTATTCTTTCATTTTTCCGACTGTAGTTGTTCGTTATAAAACTTATTCAACATCAGAGAATGCTTAGAGTTCCTTCTTAGTAAGTTGATTGGGATTTTCAACTGCAATCTGTTCCCGTAAAAAAATTACTAAAAAAAATTTATCTACATAAAAAAAGTATTGTTTATAAAGAAAAATATATTTTGTGCTATAATAACTAAAGACAATTAAAAGGATGTACTTATATTACTACAATTTTGTGGTGTATTTTGTACACCACCGGAGACAACAAATAATAAATTGGTTATTACGATCTTCTCAGAATGCAGCTTAAAGCCGCGTCAACAAAATTCCTAGCGACCTCTATATTATTAAATAATAATTAAAAATTTTAAAATGACTACGTTGTTATAATATGTAGGTTAAATTGTTTAGAAGTTAGAAGTTAATATGAAATTCTGAAGGTAAATTTAAATTACAATCGTTAAGTTTAAAGTACGAAGTTAAATGTGTAAAATTATCACAATTATCAAAGTATTTTAAAGACAAAACAGTTAATTCTGGCTAAATATATAGAAGTCAGATAGACGAAAACAATCCAAGGAGAAGTACCGTTGCTCAGAGTTTCAAAGCTGTTTCTTTAAAAACAATATTAAATAATAATATTGTTTTATAAATTAAAATAATTTAATAATAATATTGTTTTTGAAGAAACAGCTTTGAAACTCTGAGCTTGTCCAACGGTACTTCTCCTTGGATTGTTTTCGTCTATCTGACTTCTATATATTTAGCCAGAATTAACTGTTTTGTCTTTAAAATACTTTGATAATTGTGATAATTTTACACATTTAACTTTGTACTTTAAACTTAACGATTGTAATTTAAATTTACCTTCAGAATTTCATATTAACTTCTAACTTCTAAACAATTTAACCTACATATTATAACAACGTAGTCATTTTAAAATTTTTAATTATTATTTAATAATATAGAGGTCGCTAGGAATTTTGTTGACGCGGCTTTAAGCTGCATCCTGAGAAGATCGTAATAACCAATTTATTATTTGTTGTCTCCGGTGGTGTACAAAATACACCACAAAATTGTAGTAATGTAAGTACATCCTTTTAATTGTCTTTAGTTATTATAGCACAAAATATATTTTTCTTTATAAACAATACTTTTTTTAAAAGACTAAGTTTTCACTCTAATGGCATATAGCATATCCCACCAGAATGAAAACAATGGGAACCTTCTCTGGTTCCATAAAAAAATACTTTTTTTATGTAGATAAATTTTTTTTAGTAATTTTTTTACGGGAACAGATTGCAGTTAAAAATCCCAATCAACTTACTAAGAAGGAACTCTAAGCATTCTCTGATGTTGAATAAGTTTTATAACGAACAACTACAGTCGGAAAAATGAAAGAATACCCATGAACGATCACATCAATCACTTATTTTGTATTTGCTATCTTTATCTATAACAAACGTTTGTTATTTATAGAAAAAGATAGCAAATAAAAAAATTGATGTGATCGTTCATGGGTATTCTTTCATTTATCCGACTGTAAGTGTATTTTTCAAAAAAAAAACGCCGTTTCTAAGTGTATTTCTTGTGGTGTATATAAAGTACGCTACGCATGTAATTATGTTATAACTCCCTCCGATCAAACAAAAATATTAATCTCAGTTGTAGTTTAACTTTGCACCTCGTATAATATCATATTGAACTGGTTTGAATACTGAACTGGGCGTCTTCATAAAATGAATAAAGAAGTGTTTTTATTTGCTTTATTCCGAAGTTATTCTGCTTTTGTATTGGTATGTAAATTGTTTATACCTGAAGAGCAAATTGAATCAGATTTAGTTGACTTGTGTGTTTTATTGCTTCCTTAAGAATATTAATTATTTTATTAAATGTGTTACTCTTTTTGTGATTCCTGGTCTGTGTATTCCATGTATTTCGTTATTATTTCATTAATATTACGTCGGCTTAGGGCAAACCTAACTACATTTTGGGTAAGGGCGAACTTCCTATGATATAGGAAGTGATATTAGGTTTGTGTGTCCCTAAGCCGACGATTAGCCCTTTTGCTTCTCGCTACTATTGCTCTATCATTAGAAAACGCCAAGGATTGATGTTTAATATGATATATTATTCTTTTTCTATTTTTATACTGGCATTTCGCAGCACATTTTCCAGGAAGAGACTAAAGAGGATATGTGAAAGTAGGTCGCCTTGCGTAACTATATGGGGTAGAAGCTTGGATTCTAAAATACCAATCCGTAAAAAAATTGGGTGCATTCGAAATGTGGCTGTATAGGCGTATTCTGAAAATTCCTTGGACTGCAAAATTCTCAAACGAAGAAGTGTTAAGACGAATTGGACATGTCAGAAAGCTTATGAACACAATTAAAATATAAGAAAAACATGGTATCTTGGCCACTTACTTCGAAACGATAAATACTCCCTGCTACACGTCATCATGCAAGGAAGAGTAGAGGGAAAAAGGGCTTGGAAAGAAGGAAAAATCTTGGCTGAGGGATATCAGAGATTTTACTAACCTCAGTGTTGAACAGATATTTAACGTTGCAAAAAATAGAGAAGCGTTAAAAAAGTGATCGCTAACCATCGTTAGAAGACGGCACAAGAAGAATAAGAAGACTTTTACTTGGTTTTCTGTTCTTCGTGCTATTAATTGTAGCATTCTAATAATTTGTTTGCTTATTTATCTTCAAGTTATTTCTGCAGTTCCTTCTTCTTACTTTATCACACGCTTATTAAAAATTTATAAATAATATTTATCATGGTCGTTTTTTGTATTGATAGTTTTCCTCTTTCCTCTAGTATGTCAACCAGCAAGAAAATATTTTCTGTAGTGTTTTTTACTGCCTAAAACTAGCCTGGTATTCACCAATTATTGTATCTTCCACTATTTTTTAGTATATCGATGGCATAGAAGCAATACCTCGTAAGTACCAAAAATTCAAAAATCACGCTTTTGGCGCCGCAGTACTGATTTAAAACTTTTCTGACAATCACCAAAAGTATAAAGGCGCAAAGCAATGAATATCGTACTTTTCATCATGTGCCAATACTTCGCCTAAGTATTTTTGCGTGCAATACCTGGTATGTGTTTATTTTGCTATGGTAGTTAATGTCGATTATAACGTAAAAGTTTGTCTTGCAAGTTAATATTATAAAGTTTACCAGTCTGGCGATTAGTAGAAAAGGTGTATGTCAGTATTGCGGCACCAAAAGCGTGATTTTTGGCCATCGATAAAAAGTTTTTTGCTAAAAAGCACAAATTTTGACAGATGTACTTACGAGGTATTCTATACTTCTAGGCCATCGATATTATTTATATGCATTGCCAATATTGTCTGTAATTTATTCGATCGTATCTTTTTTTTGTGAATGGGACATATTATTGCTTCAGACCATTCTTTTGGTAATTGTTCTTTATTCCATAATTATATATTCCATTTATATCTGCATTTCTTCAATCGTGCGATTTCCTCCATATTTGAACATCTCAGATTTTATTTGATCGTTTTCTGGACTTTTGTTATTTTTTAGACTCGATAATATTTTTAACTTCTTCTCTAGTAGAAGGCATTTCGTCGATATGATTTGGATTTGACTGTGTCCTTGGATATTGTTCGTCGTTATCTAAGTTTGTTTCCAGATTTTCTTGTCCAGTCAGCGAACGTTCGAAATATTCCTTCCATCTCTTACAAATTTCTTTTTCTATTTTGGTCTCTTGTAAATAAATATTTAACACAGTATCCTATTTTTTCATTTTTGGTCCTCCGATACAGGTTTCTTATACCTTCATTTTGGTAATTCTCCTTAGTTTCTTCCAAGAGTTTTCCATTATGTCTTCTTTTCTTTTCTCTTAATATTTTTGTAGAACTTTTCCGTTGTTCAATGTACTCACTTTCACCACCTTTGTCCTAATTTCAGCATTCTTATTCTTGATATACTAGTCTAAGGTACGATATAAGGTCGATTTGCATCGATCTGTTTAATGGATAAAAATTAATCTTAAAATTAAATTGGATATGTAATTAATCTTAAAATTAAATTGAATATGTAATTCTAGCATGTTAACAATTAAAAAAAACAAGGGTTGCCCGATCTAATATTATTCTAACTATACCTAAAACCTTGCGGTGGTAGCGCCTATTTTAACACAAATTTGATGCGCCGGGTTCACCAGACCCGATGTATTAATATATATTTTTATATATTTTTAAATATTTCTTTGCCTTTAATAATTACTATCTTCTTATAAATACGTTTGTGTGAAAATGATATTAAATAATATATTATTTCAATATTTTTTGACATTTCTTTACAACCCTACATTTTGATACAAAAAAAAACGTTGAATTCTAAAAAAAAATATTTACCCCCTAATAAAACATGACATATTTATTTTAAAGAAACATAAAAAGTAATACTGAAACAGTAAATAGTTGAAACAAACTAAAAATCATAAAATAATCGATTAAGTGGAACATTCATCACAGTAAATATTGACATGTTTGAGGCATAAAAATGTATGGCAATTTTGCAATAGTATTTTGACATTGTTATTTTTACATCCTCTTCGGTATTCGATAACTCATATTGGACTTCGCAATGATTAAAGTTGTCGGTCTTAGAACAATCATCTTCTGAATCAATTTCTATTTCACTGCCAGATGATACTTCTTCCAGTAGACGAAGAAGTCTGTCTTGCTGGGCCTTGTAATCTATTATCTGCAAATAATTAATGTCATAAGTTATCAAATACAATATAAAGAAATTATTCAAATACATAGCATACTATTTTCAAGTTGTAACAGTAAATAAACAAATAAATTTAAAATACTCACCAAAAAATTACTGTCGGATTCTGTAGCTCTGGGTCTCGTGAACCCGACGTATCCACTATACAAAAAACAAAAGATCATAGTCAAGGCCGCGCCGTCCACGTGTGCAATGTGTGCGGCGCACACAAGCGCCAGAAATTAAAGGACGCCACTAGAGTTCTTAGAAAGAAATTGTTCTTACTAGAGTTGACTAAAGAAATTCAAAATTCAATTTTGCAGCTTTGCAAGCAGAATAAATACTTTTCAATCATATTGGATTGCACTCCCGATAGTGCACATATGGAGTAAGCATGTATTAACATTAGATTTGTCCACTTTAATGACTGCACTAAAAAATTATAAATACGAGAACATTTTTTAGCTTTTTGTCCAATTTTTGGCATAACAGGTATGGGGGTTATGAGCTCTTTTATAAAATATTAGAGGAATTAAAAAAGTTTGACTTAGATTTCAATAACTTGAGGGGTCAGGGCTATGATAACCGCTCTAATATGGTGGCAAAAATAACAGTTTGCAAAAGAATATTTTAGATCTGAATCCACAAGCCTATTGTATGTCATGTGCTACACACACTTTAAATTTAGTAGTTGATAATACTGTGAAGTTCAATCACGAAATAATCGTTTTCTTAGTTTAGGTAATCCAAGAATTATATAAATATTTTTCAGCTTCTATCAAACGTTGGGATATCAACAACACTTCGCAAGTCTGACGTTAAAGCATTTAACTGATACACGCTGGTTCAGCAGAATTGATGGTTTAAAGCCATTGTATCAAAATTTGCCAAAATTCTATAGTGCTTTATGTGATATAGTACATTCGGATAAATTTGATCTTGATTCAAAATATCAACAAAAGACGTTTAGGAGATAAAATATCAACATTTACATTTATATGCTCAGTCGTCATATGGTCTGAACTTCTGATGAGTTAAGTTCTGAAGTTAACTTCGTAAGCAAAATTTTATAATTTAAAGCAATGAATACCTACTGGCCTTAAATGCTTTACAGAAAAGAGTTAAAACAATCCTTGCTTGAGCTTCGGACAGATAGCAATGATGTTATTACTACAGTAAATAAAACTGCAGAGAAACTGGACGTGGAGCCTAGTTTTCAACCAGCTACACATTAACAGCGTCGGAATAAAAGCAGACAGTTCGATTACGAACATAAAGACGAACCGATTTTGGATCATAAAATGTCATACGAAGTTAATTTCTTTTATTGTGTTTTTGACCAAACATTAATTTCAGTAAATTAACGATTTTCCATATTAGAAAATCATGTTAATCCTTTCAAATTTTTATATAATTTGAACGACAGTACAGAAAGCTCACAATTAAAACTTTTGTGTAGAAATTTGAAAAAAAAATGAGATTTAAAGATCATATAGATATAGAGAGAGGATTTGTTTGAAGAAATTGTACAAATTCAGCCTTTATTAATAGAATTAAATAATGATTTTGTAAAAATTTTAAATTTATATTTTAAACGAATTAACTGCAGTTTAACCAAATTTAACAACAGCTCTTCGCATTCTGCTCACTCTATCCATATCTGTTGCCACTGCTGAACGATATTTTTCCAAACTGAAACTTATTTTCTGAACTGAAGGCGTGAAAAGTGAATTTTTTGTAAAAAAGCTATTTCTTGTTTAGTTATATCTTTAGTTTTTTATGTTGTTAGGCCGAAGATTTATTTTTATTTAATTATTTTAACTTACTTTATTTTCCTGTTGCATGTGTGAGAATTATTGTTTGGTTACAATAAATCATTGTTTACTTTTATTAACATTGTTTTATTTAACGAGACGATTTTTAAAAAATTGCGTATTTTTTGGGCGCCTTTAAATGGTTTGCACACAGACGCTACTACGTGCTGGCGCGGCACTGATCATAGTAACTTACTCGAACGCCTGACTTGTACTGCCGGCAAAGATAGAAACATAGCCGCATGGTTTTGTTCACAGAGCTGTTGCCAACGGAGTTCTGTGCAGTCAAAGGTAGGTTCGGGTTTCACAGACCCCCCGCTACCACCGCAGGGTTAATTAATAATGAAAAATGACATTTTATAAATTAAAAAAAATCGACCCGGGCAGATATTATTTCAGATTTTTAGGTCATTCTAATGTCTTTGTAATCTTTCTCTAAAGTTGATCGTTTTCTAGTTATAAACAATTTAAAACTGAAAAAAGAACGAAAGATGACGATTTTTCAGGCTTAAAAACATAAGTATAAAATATCAAATTATCATAAATTCAAATAAATTACGAAGTAATTCAAATTCAAATAAATTACGAAGTACCTAAATTCAAGCTCAAACCTTATTCTATCAGTTCTTGATAAGTCTTTTGGACTAATTTTATTTTGAAAACATTGTTTTTAAGTTGTTAATGCTCATGTCCCCATAAGAAAACTTCCTCATTAACAATAAAAAAAATGTTTTATAATAAAACATGGCTAAAATTGTTATCGAGACCTGATAGAAAAAGATTTGAACTTGAATTTATGTACTTAATGATTACAAAAATGATATTTTTTACTTGCGTTTTTGAGCCTTGAAAGTGGTTTTTCGTTGTTTTTTCAATTTTAAATTGTTTATAACTCAAAAACGATCAACTTTAGAGAAAATTTACAAAAGCCTTTTTTGTTTAGAATGATATAAAAAATCTGAAATAATATCTGCCCAAGTCAATTTTTTTTAAATTCGTAAAAAAATGTCATTTTTTAATTATTAATTAATTATAGTTAGAACAAGATTAGATCGGGCAACCCTTGTTTTTTGTAATTGTTAACATGTTAAATTACATATCCAATAATTTTTATTCATTAAACAGATCGGTACAAATCGACCTTATATCGGATCCTCTACTATAGGATATTATATTTATTATAAAAATACCAAGTTTCTTGTAAAAGGTATATATTAAAATACCCTAAATAAGGGTCACAATACAAAACGTTTTCGGATTAAGGAATCCATCATCAGTGTTTAAAAGCCAAAATTTGCATGCCTGAGCCACCAAAATGTGTAGGGTAAAAACCCTTTAAATGTAAATAATAAAGATATTTTACATATTTATATAAAATTCATCGGATGTTATAGATAAACCTGGATGTTACCCAGGGCAACACAGGACTCTCCCCACGTGGTTGGAACTTTTTTTTTTTGGAGAAAACCTCACATATTGGATTTCAATGGCCAACTGACGGTCAGTTGGCCATTGAAATCCAATATGTGAGGTTTTCTCCAAAAAAAGTTCCAACCACGTGGGGAGAGTCCTGTGTTGCCCTGGGTAACATCCAGGTTTATCTATAACACCCGATGAATTTTATATAAATATGTAAAATATCTTTATTATTTACATTTAAAGGGTTTTTACCCTACACATTTTGGTGGCTCAGGCATGCAAATTTTGGCTTTTAAACACTGATGATGGATTCCTTAATCCGAAAACGTTTTGTATTGTGACCCTTATTTAGGGTATTTTAATATATACCTTTTACAAGAAACTTGGTATTTTTGTGATTTATGGTATACAGCCCAGCTACAGGACGTTTATTTTCCTCGTGGATTATATTTATTATACTTAGGTGTTTTTATTTTTCACACTTTTCTTAAACCACATATTTACTTGTCAAGATCTTTGCGAGTCCTGTCCATTAAACTCAAATAAAGTGAAATATAATAGACACCTCGAAACAAACAGTGTGTATTTCGCAAAAAGGATTCCATTACACTTAGCACACTAAAAGCTGGTTCAATATGTTAGTGTCATCACAGTGTAAATAAACGACCGATCTCTTTGAGAAACTTACCTGAACCTGATGCCCCTTTAGAAAACAAACAAAATGCAAATATCTGGTCTAGCCTAACTGGATGCTGAATTTAAACAGTGGCGTTTCGTGAAAACCCAATGTGTATATTAGGTATACCATGCCCCTGATTCTAATTCAAATTTCGACTTAAAACAAGTCGCAATCAATATGGCGACGTTGAAATGCGACTGTGCGAGCCTTGTGGATTTTAGCTGAACTAACGAAATGATGTCATGAAATAGCGACTTACCGAAATTAATTGCGACTCCAAAAAAGTGGTTAATATTATAATTTCGAGTCGAAATTATTGTGACACGGACATGAATTAATGGCCGAAAGCGAGGTTAGGTTTAGTTTAGATGTGTTTTGTTTGTTTCTTGCAAGGAAAACTAAAGCAAAAGGTATTAATATTGCTGGGTTTTATGGAAATTTGGTGGTTTTGGAGGAAAAGTATTAAATTAGAAATATAATAATTGAGAATGTTCACAACATGAATTATCAATTCAATGAAAGATGTAAGGTAATAATCCAGCTACTTTATTGCTGGACATGCTGTAATCAAATCTTAAGATTTCATACATTAGTAGAAATATAGCTATGCAAAGTCAGCAGAAAGTGTGCTATTTGGTTTATAAACAAATTAGCGCTCCGAAATCTCTGTTTCAATTATTGCTCTGTAACTCAGAAGATTTTAACGTTAAACCAAAAACACTCACATAAAAATTCACTGTAATTTAATTCTGCACATAGATATTTTTTCTATTTCCTTCGGCGGAAATTTTCCTCGGAAAATTCAAGTTTTCCAAACAAAATCTTTAATTTTCAACTAAAATTTTAGGGAAGTAGTTATTTATCAATAATTAAATAACTTGGTGACATAAATTTTTTTTGTTATGAGTGTCTTGAAGATATGAAAATTTCGGAATAAAAAGGTAATGGTTCAAAGATTGAAATCCTGTTGTTTATTACACCTGGAACCACTTAATAAGATTATTTTTCTTCGAAGAAGAAGCCGTGCCCTTTTCAACAGCGTTAACTTAATTTAATTTAATCTGATATTTTCTGAGGGGTTCCATTTGTTTAGAAGCCAAAAAATTGTTTCTTTATAACATTCCTGAGACCGCCCATATAGTCCAATTTCAATTCTGTAAAGTACGTTGAATAGGTATAGAGCTTTTTTATACGAAAATCATAGTTATTCTGGTGGATCATAATCTTTCTGGTTATTTCGACCGAAATTTTTTAACTAACATTTTGATTATTGCTAAACTATTGGTTAGATTGTCGCCGGCCTCCTGATATAATATAATCTACTAGGTATAAAACATCTTTCATGTCACCAATTTATTTAATTTTTGATAGATAATTACTTTCCTAAAATTTTAATTGAAAATTGCAGATTATTGTTGGAAAACTCGGAGTTTCTGAGTAAAATTTTTGTTGAAGGAAATCGGAAAAAAATTACTTTGTGCAGAAATAAATTGCGGGGAATTTTTATTTGAGTGTTTTTGGTTTAAAGGAAATATCTTAGGAGTAACAAAGCACTAATTGAAAAAAAAAAGAAGATTTGGTAGTGCTAATTTGTTTATAAATAAGATAACACACTGTCTGCGGACTTGTCATACCCCATATTACTAATATATGCAATCTTAAGATTCGATTTTAGCAATAAAATAGCTGTTAATAACGTCTCCCAAAATGACATTTTTTCGATAATTTGCCCAGAATATCAACAAACGTTGCGGTGGTTGCATAGCCAATAAATCCAATAAACAGGAGGACCAACCCAAATTCTGAGCAGTGTCAAAATGATAACGTTAATATCCCCAGTTGGAACTAATAATGGAAATTAATAAGAATCGCTATAAATGCGACTGTCATGGCGGATTCGAAATTAAATTGTGACATCGAAATGAATTAGAATCAGGCCCCAGAGCATGCTAGATTTTGCTCATGTGTTTGCTACACATTCTTTATTAAGTAATATATCAGTTGTTTCTTTGATTTTTCTTTTTTTCATGTTTGTTTCTTTCATGATGATTGATGCATCGTTCCCCTGTGCTCTGTGCACGTTGTCCAAAACATGTTCACACATCTATGATTTGTCGAAGTCTCTCTTTTTGATGTACGTATTATGCTCATTTATTCTGACCCTTAGTGGTCTTGCGGTTTCTCCCACATAAAAATTGTTGCATTTACAGGGTATTTTATAGATGCAGGTCTTTAATCTCTCTTATGTGTTGACATGTTTGGTTTTGGACAGAATGGATCTTAGTGTATTGGTTGCTTTGAATATTTATTCAACCGATTGTAGATTATTTTGTGTGTTTGTGTTTTATTTGTTTGTGTATTATTTATTTGCATATTATGTATGTATTGTGTGTTGTACGAGTATATGTATTACGTATAATTTTAGATTATGTTTCTCCGGCTTCTTCTTTTAGTACTAGCAACAAGAGCCTATTAAATTCTGCTGATGGGTTTGCTACACATTTTTCTTTATTAAGTAGGATGAGAGCTGCTTCTTTGTTTTTCTCTTTTTCACATCTGTTTTTTTTTATGATTGGTACATCTTCCTATTGTACGCCGTACTTGATATCCTAGACATTATTGCATATATAAGAGTTATCAAAACTTCTGTTTTTATTGTGTATTGCTTGCTTTTAATTCCTTCTTGTGAGCGCTTCTGGATTACTTGTGGCGTTTTGGTTGATTCCTTTCTTCATACTTGTAAAATTTCTACTGATAAATAACAAAAAAATCTTTGTTTGTTAAAATATTTGTTAAAATTGTTCACTATTATGGAAAAAGAAAACAAATATTCACTGCCTTTTCTGGATGTGATTCTATTTCATAAAAGAGGATATAGGATATGCAACTAAAGTTTACAGAAAATCAACTCACACCTACTCATCATCTTCATCATAACGGTGCTTAAGCCCTTAAAAGCTCTATACCTTCTTAAGCTTCTTGACTTTCTCGAGCTTTCTGAGCCATTCTGTTCTGTCACTTACTTGGATATTCCAGATGGCAACACCGATCTTCTCAGCATCCTGTGTTACCCCGTCTATGCACCTCAGTTTTGGTCTACCCTGTCTTCTCATTCACATTTTTTTTATCATGTTCGAATCCAAGGCCCGGACTACATGTCCTGCCAATTGCAGACGATTTTGCTTAATTATATTCGTAATATATGTATTTTCCACCAAACTTATACTTGCGCAGTACCTTTCAAAAATCGATAGAGAGGATTAGTCTGTTTTGCCCTGATTAGTGTCCATGCCTCTGTGCCATGTGTAAGAACGGGGACTATCAGTGTTCTATATACTCTTATAGAAAATTTTTGAGACATACGTTTGTTAGCAAAGTACCATTATAGACCACTATATATCTTAGCACCGTTTTCCCTGATATGTTAGTATTGGGGTTAACCCGAGGTCTCTAGATATATCAACTCCTTGACCGCTTCAAAGTTTCATCATCATCATCATTATTTGGCTCTACAAATCTATGTGAGTCTTGGCCGCGTTTACTATTTCCCTACATTGTTGTCGGTCCAGCTATTTCCCATTGCTGTACTCCCATTTTGCGTAGATCACTGGCTACTGCGTCCTTCCATCTCTTTCTTGGGCGACCAACTGAACTTTTTCTATCGGGCCTTTCCCAAAACGTGACGTTTAAAAGTCTTTCGTCACTTGATCTTAGCACGTGACCCGCCCATCGTATTCTGTTTGCTTTAATGTAGCGTACTATGTTTTCATCTCCATATATTGTCTGGAGTTCATCATTGTGTCTTCTTCTCCATTCTCCTGTTGTCTCTTCTCTGCAAGGCCCATAGATAGTCCGCAATATCTTTCTTTCAACTACCAGTAATTCTGTCGTTTCCCGCTGATTCAGAGTCCATGTTTTGCTTCCATACGTTATTGTGGGACGAATTATTGTCTTATATATGTACTGTTATTTTTGCTGGTTTTGAGAGTATTTTTGATTTAAGTAGGGTCCTTAATGAGTAATATGCGTTGTTTCCTGCAATGATCCTGGCTGCCACGTCCTTTACATATTTATTTTCAGATGTTATGATCGCTCCAAGGTACTTAAATTCTTTGACGACTTCAAAATTGTACTCATTACTTGTTACGTTTTGTCTAACCCTTGGTCTTGGGTTCTTCGTAACCACCATGTACTTGGTCTTGTCCTCGTTGACCTTAAGACCAACTTCCTTGGCTCCGTTCTCTGATAGGGTTAAAGCATCTCTGGTGGATTGTGAAATTGTGTCCACGTCTTCCGCAAAGGCTAATAGTAATTTTGATCCTTGGGCGGCAAATCCGTTTGTCAGTTGTGGCTGAGCTTTCCTTACTGCATGTTCCAGTGCGAAGTTAAACAGCATGCGGGCGAGAGTATTTCCTTGTCTAAGCCCGGTGTCAATGAGGAATTCCTCCGACGTGGTGCTGCCAATTCTGATTCGTGCGGAAGGTTTTTCGTGCTCACCTTTGCTAATCGTACCAGCTTTCGAGGTACTTCCATTTCTACCATAGTCTCCCATAATGCTTCTCTGCTAACATAATCGTAAGATTGTTTGAAGTCCGCGAAGATTTGGTGTACATATAGCTTCGAAGTTTGGGTCATTAATAATTAGATCTGCATCAAAATTTCCAGTTCTTGTGTTTGTGCTACTCGGCATGAATTTGGTTTTATTTTGATTTATGTGTTCCCAGTCGTTCTGCTGCTGCTACTAGCTCGGTTAGGATGTCCTTGGTTCTCGCTCTGGTTCTTCGTATAATGTCCACGTCGGCAGCATATATGCTGGCATGTGGAATGATCCATTAAATATAGTTCTCCTGCTATTTACACTATCGTCTCATACGATTTTCTCTAAGGCTCTCTAAGTCCACACCAGGATATATTCAAATTATCACTCAAATCCCAACATTAATTTTAAAAAACATTATCAAATCATTAGACTCAGTGAGATATGAACTTGCTATGGGATGTGTAATTCCCAATAACAGTATAGAATAATCAAAATTTATCCGCTCTGTTTGACAGATAATTAAATGGCGAACTTAATGTTCTTCTTCTTCCTCTTTATAAGCAATTCTGATTGTTCATTTGCAGATTGATTCCTCTATGGAAAGTTGTCACTCCATCTTTTGCACGGTTGGCTGATACTTCTACGTGCTTCTACCGATTGGTGACTACTATACGTTACATTTTCCTATAATGTCTTCCCTCATCTTTCAATATCTCAGCATATTTCATATAATTCTTATGAGTACTCCCACGTTTGCCGTTTCCAGTAGTCTTGTTTTTCAGTGTCTAGTCTGTGTTGTGTCGGTTTTACTTTATGTTATTAAGGCATCTTGCAGTATATTTGCTTTTTATACTTGATTTCTCACTTTTATATCCAGGTCACCGTAACTAGACAGTGTAATTCCAAGATATTTTATTTCCATTTTTTGTTGAATATAGTATCCATCAATTTGTATTTTACAGCTGATTGGTTCTTTGCTAATTACAATTGTTTTAGTTTTCTGAGATGAGATTGTCATATTGAATTCTTTTGCTTTTATGTTAAATCTGTGGACTAATCTTTGCAGGCCCTCTTCATCTTGGGCTATCAATATTGCGTCGTTTCCGTAAAACAGTACTTTTACTTCTTTGTTTCCCATTCTGTATCATCTTCCTTTGTTGACCTTTTTGCTGATTTCATCCATAATTAAATTAAAGAGCATAGGGCTCACTGATTCCTCCTGCCTTATTTCGCTGCCCATGTCTAAGGATTCTGTAAGTTTGCATTTATTTTGAGTTCCATTTTGTTTTGGTAGATGTTGTCAATAGTTTTTGTGATATCTAGGGGAACTTCTCTATTATACAGAAGACGGATAACATATTTGAGTCTTACTCTATCAAATTCTGTACTCAAATCAATCCGACACATAAATGCTGGTCTATTATACACTAGTGATTTCTTAGTAATTTGCTTTATGATGAATATTGCATCTCTACACGAAGTTTTAGTACGAAAACCCTGTTCTTCATCTGCTAAATTTATTATCTGATTTAATAGTTCTTGTAAATTTTTTTCTGACTTTGCTATCTCATTTTTTGAATAGTAGAATTAGTTCGCTCGTTCTTCATTCTTTCGGTATTTTATTGTGTTTTAACTGTACCTAATTAGATCAAATTATTGTCTTTTTTGTTATTAATTATAATATATTTATTGTTTTTTGAATATTAAAATTTTTATTAGACAATTACTTATCTTAACATAATTGTATCATCAAAATGATTGTCACTTTTCGTTTCGTCTAAACTTTGCAATCGTTAGCTTAGTTTTTGGTTAATGTCCGAGATAATAGAAAAAAAAACCAAAAAATTTGTTAGTTTGTAAGTATAGCATTCCATTATTGTGTATAGTGCAGTCACTGAAGGTGGATATGAGCTATTACCTCCGATTTCGTTGAACCTCCATCGATTTCCATAAAAATTGCTGAGTGGTTAGAGGATATCTCAAGGAACAAAGGTGACATGATGTTAACTTGCGCTTTTACCCTGGGAGTGGATGTCACCCCTCCTCGGGGGTGAAAATTATTTTATTAAAAATAACCCCACAATTCGATAGAGGGACAAATTATAAGCAAAATTTGTTATATAAAGTTATTAAAATAAATCAAAACTTTTTGAGTTAATAACGATCAAAGATTTTAATTTTTCGTGAGAAAAATGCATGTTTTTAACCGATTTTTCATAAAGAACTCAAAAACTATAAATTTTTACAAAAAAGTTATTATTATCAAAATTGAGGCTAATAAAAAATCAAATAAACTCCTTACTAGAAAAACCTTTCAGTGTTAACTAAAAGTGAGTTATAGGTAATTGAATGTACCTATTTTTCTTTCGTCGAGTACCCGAATCTAAGTATTCAAGCTTAAATACCGGGAAAATGGTGCATTTTATAACATAATCTTATTAATTATTTGCCAAAGTTCATAAAAATATCTATCAAATAAGCCCTCGAACAAGTTGATAGCATTAAAGTTTATGTACCAAAAATGTTTCAAAATGTATCTTTTAAAAATGTTTCCAAAAAATGTTATTGTTTTTTTGTAAATAACTCCGTTAGTTTTTAAGATAATAGGTTCACCTAAAAGCTAATTAAAAGTTTAATCCAAGAGCTATTAAAAAAGTCAAAATTAGTCTTCTAAACCTCTTACTTTTATAAAAATAAAAGGTTAAATGGCCCCAATTACATGGTTCTCGCAGCAAAATTGAAAATTTAAACGTTTCTATCTCGGTTATTTTTTATTCTCCCGAAATAGTAAAATAGGGAAAGTATTTGTAACTAAAACAACTAAAATTTAGTTATATATCATTTTTTTACGTATATTGAGCCTTTTTGGAGTTATTATCAAAAGAAATGAAAAGTACGATAATTTTAAAAATTCTGATTTTTTTAAATTATACTTTTTTTTCAAAAATATGCATTCTAAACCGGTCGAAATTGTTGAAATCATTACCTATGTTTACCAAAAAAAATTCTTGTGAGAATTACTACAAATTTTAATTTTTGTGGAAATGGCGTATGTTTTATTTTTCACTTTTTCTTAAAAAAATCGAAAGGGTTCTCTTATATTTATCATAACTTGCTTAATTTTGATGCTAATAACTTCTACTGGAGCTCATTTGATAGGTATTTCGAAGTACTTTGACAAGTGCTTAACAAGTATATTCTATAAAATGCATCATTTTCCCGTTATGTAATTTTGAATACTTAGATTTGAGAACTCGTCGAAAAAAATATACATCCAAGTACCCATAACTCACTTTGAAATAGCATTAGTTTAGTTCTTTAAGTGGGGAGTGTATTAAATTTTTTATTATCTTTAATTTTGATAGGTAGTAATAGCTTTTTTAAAAAAGATTATAGTTTTTTATTAATACGTGAAAAACAGCTTTAAAACATGCATTTTTTTAAGAAAAATAAAATCTTTGATATTTAATAACTCAAAAAGTATTGATTTATGTTAATAACTTTATATAACAAATTTTGCTTAGAAGTTGCCCCCCAATCGATTTCTGGTATTATTTTTAATAAAAAAATTTCACCCGCGAGAAGGGGTGGCATCCACCCCCAGGGTAAAAGCGCAAGTTGGCATCATGTCACCTTTGTTCCTTGAAGTATCTTCTAACTACTCACCAATTTTCATGAAAATCGATGAAGGTTCAACGAAATCGGAGGTGAAAACCTTCAGTGACTCCACTAGTAGTTTGATAAGAAAACAAAGCAGACTTTTTTCTGGGGCACCATTTTCTCAAATTCGTATTTGACGTAACCAAATAAGAAATATTATCCTCGACGCCAATGTGTACCAGTTTAAAAAGGAGCTCTCGTAAGGTACTTGAGTAATGTCAATACGTCGTTGAGCTTTCAGGGATGCGCGACGAATCGACACGCCACTTTACAAAGGCTTTTAACAGTTTTCCGTTATAGGGTAACATCGCTCAAATCGCTCCTAATGATATGATTAATAATTGTCATTGGTCTTGTCGGTATGCTAAACGCTTTTCTATGGGAATGATTATGGTAATGAAGTAGTAGTCACATACTTCTTCTTCTTTTTGTGTATTATCCTCTTAGTACAATGAAGATTACGCATCATGTGTAGGAAAGGTACCTAGATAATCTTGGGAGTCGTCCGAGAGGGCTCCCAGGCCTAACGTCATTCGTTTACATGGTATCGTTTTGGTTTTTTTAAATAAAAATTAGAAATAAATAAATATTTTGCAGGGTATGTTTTTTAAACGTCCGCTTAAAATCATTAACTGGGATGATTCTACTGAATGCAATCTGTAGAATATACTCCAAGTTATCCATAATTACCGAAATCATTACACGAGAAGAAAACCCGGTTTTTGAAAGGACACGTCTAATTACAATTTTTTGGATTTGCTAAAATGCAATCAAATCACAAAACCATAAAATCAAAAGGTTGTTTTATGTCATCAGAGCGTTTTATTATAAATATAACATCATATGGAAAGGATTAGCAGCAGATATAGGAACAAAAAAAGGATAGCAGATAGAAGAAAAACAACTTAATAATTTGCTGCAGATGACGCAATATTAACCTCTCAAAGTGAAGATGACTTACAACGTGCACTTCACCAATTTGATAAAACAGTCAGAATATTTTACACGGTAATTTCACCAAAAAAAGACAAAATGGATAGTTATAACACCAAATCTAGTAGGAAGTCTGATAGAACATGAGTGATGGCGTTTAAACATACACGCACCCAAACTTATATGGAATCACCATGTATTTCAAAGCAATATTTATTTCTTTCGAAAAAACTTGTTATTGTTGCGAAGATTAAAGGTTTTTATTGAAAATAAACAAATCGATAAGACAATCAGATACTACAGCTCAGTACGGTATAGGTTATTCATTTGCTTGAGTTTCAAATTGAACGAAAATAAATAAACTAACTTTTGCGTCCAAAAACGAAAATATGCCTCATGTGGGGTTATAGAACTTACAATGGGGAAATATTATTGGTCTTGTGGAGCAAGTAATGTTCTCAGAGGGACATAGCTGTAGAGCTAGGCGTAATACAGGGCGTTCTGTCCAAAACCTATGCTAGGTAACAGGAACTAGGAAGCTCAAAAATAAAACAAGGGAAATTCACCAAAAAGTAATAACGGCTCACCACGATCGTTTAATTGTCCAATCAGCTGGAAGACACCTACCCATTTCCCACCTTCAGCTCCAAAGGCAGCTTTCGGAAGCTACAGGTGTAACTGTTTTAGTTGAAACGATAAGAAGAAGAGTTCGTGTCAAGAAATATACAGCAGGAGATAGTTATGGGTTCTCGTGTTATCCAGGAAGCACAAGATTGATCGTCTAAATTGGTGTCTTCACCGTCAAAACTGGAACATTGGGAATTGACAAAATGTGCTATTTTCAGAAAAAGTTGGGATTTGTGTAAAATCAGATGACCCACGAAATCGTGTACTTAGAGGTCGAAAAGGACAAGCAAGAACGAAAACTATTAGATCTGTTCACAAATATACAAGGGGAAGTGTAATGTTCTGGAGAGGAATTGTGATTCTTAAAAAAACTCCTATAATTTTCATCCAATTAACTTTAACTGCTCACAGGTATGTTGATAACCTGTAGTTAAACTAGGGAGAGGTGCAACAGGAGAAAATTTAATTTTTATGGATGATAATGAACCTCCACATACCATTAGAGTGACAGAGACATCATTAAAGCAGAAGTTATCCCTTGTTTGGAGTGGCCTGCTTGCTCACCCGAGCTGAACCTTATAGAGTATTTGTGGGATATGCTTAAAAGAAAAATTAGAGCTCGCCGAGATAATCCACAAAATACCGCACGGCTAGTACAAGCTGCTCTTGAAGAATGAAGCAACCTACCACAAAAAAATGTTGATAATTTCATTAGCAGCGGTGCCGACGCAAATAAACTTGCATAAGGACTAGAGGTGATAAGTGATAACACTGACTACCAAAAAAAAAGACAAAAGAAATAAATAAAAATAATTTAAACATTATCCGTTTTACATTGACATTTTTTATGTTATTGACTTTAAAACAAGTAGTTTTAATTTGTGTGTTAAATACTTTATTGTTTTATTTAATTGTTATGTATTTGTTATTAAATTGCTTTAAAATAAATATTGTTTGACTTCATGTGTTTGTTTTTTTTAAATTCGCGCGAAATAATAAAAAATATCAGATGATTCCATATAAGCTTGGGTGTGTGTATATGCATCAGACGACCTAGCTACAGAACGCTCGAAAAAAAAAAACGATGAAAATCAAGTAAATACAGCAAACAGAGCCACAGGATGTCTGAATGAAACAATATGAAAGAATAAAAATAGCGGAAAAAATGAACGGTAGAATTTACAAAACAATAATTATCAGAGCAATAATGACATACGCGGCCAAAACATGACACGACACCGAAGAACACAGGATGCTAGAAACAGCAGAGATGAAATTCCCTAGAAAAATTGACGATAAGGCATTATGAGACAGATCTAGAAGTACAGTCATAGAACGATGCTAAAAAATGAACATTGAAGGAAGAACATTCACGACTGTGTAAGAAAGAGAACAATAGAATGAAACGATCATGTAAACAGAACGACAATAAATAAACCACTAAAGACCAGAAAAACTATGAAACGAGCACTCACTGGACCCACATTGAAAAACAGGCATGGCCAAATCTACATAAAAAGAAGAAGAAAAAGAAGAAGCTGATGATCGACTGGTTATCTGCTTACAACATTATAAAAGTGAGCTACTCCAAGCAATCTACAAATTGTACCAAGTGTGTCAAAATTCAATATGAAAATACGAGTAAACTTGTTGATGCGATTCAACTGCATTTCTCACAGCATTTAATTAAATATCCGTTTATTTTTAGTCTCTTTTATTTTATTTTTAATTCGTTTATTTATTTCCTTTTACTATTTTCATTACTCTTTCAATTTCTTCTTTCTTCAATGATGTCTGAAATGTTCTGTCATCTAGCTTTTTTTTGCTTGTCTTCTCTTATAACCCAGAACATTTTGTGAAGCCTTATATAGTATTTTTGATGTTTTCTAATTGTTCTCCCAAGCGTTCTTTTTCATTTTTTGCTAATATTGATACTATCACTCTTCTACTTTCATTTGACATACTAAGAATTGCCCTATCTTCATTATTTTCTGTCTTATGTTATTGCAAAATAAAGGTCTCTGGGATAAACAATTATAATAACTCTTAAACTAATTAATGGATCGGTCTCAAATTTTGAGGGTTTGTTAAGTACCCCAATATCCAACTTTCTTTTAGTAAAAGTTATTAACAAATAACGATTTTCACTTATTATGCAGTTTGCGTAGCAAAAAATTAACTTTTTAACTTTCAAAAATCGGCATTATGAAGGTTTTTCAATGTTCTAAAAAATTAAATTTTGTATGTCAACTATTTAGCTTCTGAATGAGGTGCAAAAAATCGAAAATCGCGATTTTTACACTAAATTGTTAATAATTAAAAAACGGACGCGAACTCTAGGCAGGAAACAGGTAGGTTTTCTTCCTATAGGTGTACAATAACTAAAAAAGTAGTCAGCCACCTGGACTTTTGAGTATCCCGAACATGGTCTATTTCTAGCTTATTCTCCTGGAGTATTATATCTGTACTTCTAGCTCTGTCCCATAATGTCTTACCATCGATTTTTCGAAGGGTCTTCATCTCTACTGTTTCTAGTATTCTTTTTGTCCTCTCTGTGTCAGGTTCTGTTTCTGCCGCGTATGTCATTATTGTTCTGATTACTGTTTTGTAAATTCTGTCTTTCAATTCTTTTCTGATATTTTTATTTCTTCATATTGTTTTATTCGGACAACCTGCGGCTCTGTTTGCAGTATTAAATTTATCTTCCACTTCTATTTTAACTTCTGTTGTAGAAGGTTGTTTAAACAAAATAGTGCTTTTCTGGCTTTATGATTATGTAGTAGCTTAATTAAACTACCATTTTTCTTGTTTGTCGCAATTAATGTTGTATAAACATCCTTTCACCATTTAAATAATTTAAATGCACAATATTCAAACAAAAACAAGCGGACCATTCAAATCGGTACAAATAAATAAAATTCAGGTTGAATTGCTTTCGAATTGATATTAAATATAGATTATCCAGCTCGCTCTTCTTTTTTAATTTCACAACGGAAAATGACTTGCCGAAACATCCTAAACGTAACCTGTCAGCGGCCAACAATCGCATAATTAACGATCTTTCAGACATAAATCGATTAATACCATTTAAACGAACAATTATCAAAATTTCTTTTATATCGTTCTATATTATCTGCGTAACTATATAATCCGACGCAACTAGATCTATAAACGGATCTTTAGTTTACTTGTAATAATAAACAATTATCTGTCTGAAAGTATCATGTTGTAACATCCGAACTACTACAGATAGTTGGGGTTAATGTATAACAATTAGAACTCCAACTACTTAAGTGTAAGTGCCGATTTTTTAAGCTTCGTCTAGGACTCAGGTGTAAAAAATGCACGAGGAAAAAGTTTTTCCTGTAGTTGGCTGTATACCATATAATACAAAAAAATAATGTGTGTACTTTGTACGCACGTAAGAAGTTATACTTCTATTATATGATTTCAACGAAATCAATATAGTTTAAACAGTTTCTCTACTACTTTCCAAAAAATTTTATTAAAAGAATACCAAAAATTAAAAAATAAAAGAATAAAACATACACAAACACATTGAAAAATGCCACAAATGATTTCTGAACAATAATTGTTGCCAAAAATTTTAATTAAATACGTATATTCTGAAAAAATTATATAATAATATACTTACAATCATAAAATCCACAAAAAAAATTAAAAAATACATAACTTGCATTGGGCTTGAACCTACTTTCCGTGTATCCCGCCGTACGAGAATCGAAGCGATTTCAAACTGCACCACGACCTTCGCGTGTACGTCATGTGGGAATATACACAAACTGAACAACTTTTTGACATTTTGTTTATATGAATTTTTATTAGTTTGATTTTTGTCGAATTAAAATACAACAATATATAGAGTAATAAAACGATACATTAGATGAAAATTTGTAGAAAGTTTGTTCGTAATCAGATTATGTAAATTAGGGGTATAGCATAGCAAGTACTAGGTAAGCACATTATTTTTTTTACATTTTCCAAATAGGTATGAAGATAATTTTTTATTGGAATACAACTGAAACATTTAGAATTACGTACCTGTGGCTTTTCAAAACTATTTAAAAATTCACTATAATTATAAATTTGATTTTATTTCTGTCCTCACAACAATAAAAACTAATATATTATACAACATTTTTGTTTACCGATAACCTCCATATTGAACAATTATTGACAGATCATTTCAACACCCAGTCAGAGCCCGTATAAAGACTAATACCAAACTGTCGGTGTGCGCATGCGCGCAGATCAATATAAATTCACCCTCAATCTCAATCGCGCCTAAAGAAGTATAACTTCAAAAAGAATAAAATCCTTTATATTTAAAATCCCCAAAAAGGGCTACATCACAGAACTAGTTTTCGATTGGTTGACAAATCATCATCAGTGCTTACGTGATCTAACATGCTGACCACCAAAATAGAATATTACAAAAATATGAGGGTAAAAACCCTTTAAAATTAATCCGTCAAGCAAACATTGATGAAATATGCTAACTAAGCATATATTTAAAATATTCCATGTACTACGCTCTCGGTACCATGTGAGCTCTGATACAACTTGTTCACATTGTAGTTTAATATGAACACTCAAAATAAAACATATTTTAAATAAGATGTTATTAACTTTTAGGGTATTGAACAGAGATATAAAAACAATATCAGTTTATAGTTTTGTATCACATGTTTAATATGCGTGAACTTGAAACAAGTATATTGTTATTATTTAGATCGATATAAAATATGCTGAGGAATCAGTATTGTGATATATATGTATAGTTAGAGAGTAGTAACTATGTAGGTGTTGGCCGATGTGTTATGAATCATTGTTATTATTGTTTACAATTGCTGTCTGTTACTCCGCTAAATAAAAGTATAATGTTAGCAGATTAATTCGTATTTCTTCTATTTAATTGATTTGGACCAGAAAGACATTAACAACACATTTATATATGACAACATGACACATTCACTTACCACCATACTGTCATGTGAACAAGTCGTATCAGAGCTCAGGTGGTACCGAGAGCGTAGTACATATTTGCGAATATTTTAAACATCCATGCTTAAGTTAGCATATTTCATAAATGTTTCCTTGACGGATTAATTTTAAAGGGTTTTTACCCTTATATTTTTGTAATATTATATTTTGGTGGTTAGCATGTTAGATCACGTAAGCACTGATGATGATTGGTAAACCAATCGAAAACTAGTTCTGTGATGTAGCCCTTTTTAGGGATTAAATATATACCTTTTATAAAATATATTATTTTTTTTAATTTGAAAAAGTGAATAATAAATCTAACAATAAAACACTGAAAACGTTTGTTTTCTATACTTCCACAAAATTTATTATAACTAAGTGACTACAGCTGTTTCGGCGGAGTGCCTTTCTCAAGTGATATAGTTTACAATGTGTTTGCCTTTTTAAGTCTTCAACTGAAGAGGTTGAGGAGTGGGGAGCTGTTTGTCTCGAGTTGGTCATTCAGAATTATATCTGTATTTTTCAGTTTATTAATTTCCGTAGATTCTAAAAAAGATAGCTTAAGGCCTTTATTTTGAATATGTAGAATTTGAAACTCTTCATTGAAAGAATGATTATGATCTAGAAGGTGAAGTGCGTATGTAGAAGTGTCTGTTTTTCTATTGTTGAATGCCCTTTTGTGTTCTGCTATCCGTTTGTCAAAAGTTCTGCCAGTTTGACCGATGTACGTTTTCGGACAGTCACCACAAGTTCAAACTAACTTGTGGTGACTGTCCGAAAACGTACATCGGTCAAACTGGCAGAACTTTTGACAAACGGATAGCAGAACACAAAAGGGCATTCAACAATAGAAAAACAGACACTTCTACATACGCACTTCACCTTCTAGATCATAATCATTCTTTCAATGAAGAGTTTCAAATTCTACATATTCAAAATAAAGGCCTTAAGCTATCTTTTTTAGAATCTACGGAAATTAATAAACTGAAAAATACAGATATAATTCTGAATGACCAACTCGAGACAAACAGCTCCCCACTCCTCAACCTCTTCAGTTGAAGACTTAAAAAGGCAAACACATTGTAAACTATATCACTTGAGAAAGGCACTCCGCCGAAACAGCTGTAGTCACTTAGTTATAATAAATTTTGTGGAAGTATAGAAAACAAACGTTTTCAGTGTTTTATTGTTAGATAAAATGAACTTCCATCAAGTAACGGTCGAATCCATCAATTGAATAATAAATCTTGGAAGGAACAAATAAAATTTAAAATTCTTCTTCTTGTAGTGCCTATCCGTTTCGGATGTTGGCTACCATCATGGTAATCTGTACTTTGCACACTGCTGATCTAAAAAGATTTGTAGTGGTTGTGTTGAACCACGTACGTAGATTTTTCAGCCAGGAAATCCTTCGCCTTCCTGGTACTCGCTTTCCTTCTACTTTTCCTTGCAAGGTTAGTTGCAGCAGTCCATATATTTCAGTGTTCATCGTGATGTGACCGAGGTATTCGATTTTGGCTGTTTTTATTTTGATTTTTATTTTGAATTTAAAATTAACTAATCATTATTTATTTAACATTTAACGATAAATATAACGATAAAAAATTATTGCCCTTCCATTTTTTAGAAATAAAGCTGCCATAACGGAAGTTCAAAAGTTGTAAACTGACCAATATATTTTGTCATTCCAACATTTCCACAAAACTAATAGTAGGGGAGCAAAGTATGTTAAATTTGCACTCGCTCGAGCGTTATGGGGACCTATTGGATTGTGAAGAGTAGGTCCTAAAACCAAAAAGAGTTATACCACCAACCTTGTAGTAGGTGAGGGAAGTATGCTAAATGTGTAGTTACTCGAGCGATATGGGGACCTATTGGGTTGTGAAGATTGGGTCCTAAAAGTAAAGTTTCCCATTTTAGTGGGCGCTTGCTATTTTTTAATTTAATTTTCCATTTCCAACAATCGTTTTTTCCGATTATAACGCCATCTATCCATAATTCGAAACAATGTTTCGAATAAAAGTTACTTATTTTTAGTAGGGCATCCCTTTTAAAGCATCCCCCCACCCCACCTCCCTGGGGGGTCGTGTTTGGTGCTATTCGATATATTTTTCAGAAATATTGAATAAGTGTATTTTACAGTTTTTTGATCTAATGTTCATTTCGCGAAATATCGCGGGATTCGTATTTAGAATATTAAATTTAGCCCCCACCCCTCTCCATGGAAAGTCGTGTTTGGTATCATTCTATAGATTTTTAAAAAATATTGAGCACATATTTTTTAGTTTTTCGATCTGTCATTCGTTTCGCGAAATATTCGCTTTTTTCTTGTGAAATTTTGGGGCTCACCCATTTCCTTACGCCCAGCTCAAATCGTCAGATTTTTGAAATATACACTCTTTTGCATGTACTTAACTTACCTTATCTTAATCTGACAATTTTGAGTTTTTTTAAGGATAGATTTTTTTTCGGTCCCCCCTTAACGAACTCACCTGTGTTAAGAGCCAATATATGGTAGAGAAACATCTGCAAGGTACCAGGTTTCTCACCATATCGCACATCTAGTTCAATTGTGCCACAACTGCAAAAAATTCGAATTTTGGGTTAAGGCTGTAAAATATTGCCTATATAATGGCCCATCTAATGCAATACAGCCTGAACTAAAATATTGTTTTGGATAAGTATAAAGTAAGTTACTTCGGTATTTCACTGTAGGGTTTTTGGAAGTTTTGAAAATGCAATATGGCCATAACTGGGAGATGTGGCGATAATATACACTGCTACAATACAACCGATGTAATTCAATACGTTCAATACGGCCACAACTGCAAAAATCAAGAGAGATGTGGCGATAATATACACTGCCACAATACAACCGATATAATTCAATACGGCCACAACTGCAAAAATCAATTGATTTTTTCATTATATTGCCGCCGTATCTTCTAGGTATCGTTTTATAAATGACTTTCTTCACAATGCAATATCGCCATAACTATCAAAATAATAATAACGTTTTATTTTTAATAAATTGTAATAAGATCCAGCCAATAAGTGTATAATTTCCTACCTAAATTGTAATTTTGAAGCCAGTCATTCTCAAAATAAATTTTACAGGGCAAAACGCTTTTACTACAGAACGTTTTGCTCATTTCTCGAGAATATTGTGTTTTGCACTTGTGGCACTATTGAACTAGGTGTGCGATATGATAATCTGACGCGCTCGAGTAACTGCAAAAATCCCCGCTTGGGCTCCTCTACCATAAAATACCAAAATCGTTGATCCTGAGCGATTCGCTTGATAGTTTACAAACCTTAAATTATGTATATTCTAGAAAACTTTCTAGAAAAAATGGTAAAATCTAATCTAGAACGAGTTCAAGAAAGTGGAATTATTGGTGGACAACACCAAGGACAAATATTTATCCATGATTACCTGATTCGGAAGCCGAAAACTTCAAACTATTATTACTCGCATACATATTGTAGCGTGATTAGTGTAATTACTTCTAATTACAATAAAACTAGCGGTTCGTAATTTATATACGACTTTATTTTTTATTTATACAAGTTTACTTTACAAACTTTAGCTTAAGACTAACTCTATTTACAAATATGTCCTATTTATATATGCGATACAGATATTCCAGAAATATCTATATATCTCCAGCTATGTCCATGTGACTCGACCGCTTGGACGTCATCGGCGCTGCATCGGCGTATCTCGAAACATCGATAGTGTTCTGTCTGTCCTAAGACGGGAGCTGGTATACGAGGGTAGGTCAATAATTATTTTGTTACACTGCTCCCCTCTTAAGATCTGAGCGTCCCGATCAGCAACTCTAGATGGCCCAGGATGGCGGAATCTACAGGATTCTCCAGCTCTGCATACACCCCTAGAAAAGAAGTAACAGTCTACTGTCTTTGAAGGGTATGACATCTTCGGGTTCATGCAACACACAGTAATCCGTACGCCAGTTTCTCTGAAGATCACTTCCAGCATGCTTCTCACAATCTTCCAATCCAGATTTTCTACTGCATGGCCAATTTTTGGTAAAGCCAAATCTTTGATGTCATAATTACAGACCATTTTCTTCAAATTAGTTAGAGCACGCCATATGTTCTCGTAGCTTGGCGTGTCCGTATAAGACTTCCTGGTCACTATATACAGCAAAGATCGAGGACCATCTTCCAATCGCAATACTCTTCCAATTTTAGGTTGTTGATTCCTTAACTCGTCCAGGCGGCCGAACTTTCTATTGAATACGGACGAGATTCCTTTAGTCATCTCGAGGTCTTGTGCAACACAGTGGGCTAGAGAGACGTTTTCTGGAACACCAAACAGATCTTGCTGAACTTCTGTGGTCACGCCGAATCTAGCACTCTTTCTTTCTGCGTAATTTGACATAAATTCCTTAAAAGTTGGCTGTGGTGCATCTTTCATCTCCTGTTGGAGGACTCGGGCTTCCTCTGTTTCATTTGAGCCAGCATATGGTGCAAGACGATTTATGTGAATAACTTTTGGTTTACCGTTTGGTAACTTCTTAATTCTGTATATTTCGTCATTTATTTTCTTCTTAACTTCATACGGACCTTCCCATTGTCTTTGCAGTTTAGGACACAGGCCTCGACGACGTTGTGGATTATAAAGCCAGACAAGATCACCTACTTCGAAGCTTTCATTCTTGCAGCGAGAATCATATTGATCTTTCATTCTGTCACTGGCTATCTGGATGTGTTGTCGGGCAAGTTCATGAATGTTGTTCATTCGTAACTTCAGGCGGTCTACGTATTCTTCGCCTGCAACATATTCCTCGGAAGGTCTGCAGCCAAACTCTAGGTCGCAGGGCAAACGAACTTCACGACCCAACATCAGGCAGGTTGGTGTTTGACCTGTAGTTTCATTCACGGCCGAGCGGTAGGCCATCAGGAATAAATGAATGTGTTGGTCCCAATCTCGCTGATGTTCAGATACAACTTTGGACAAGTGTTTACCCATCGTTCGATTCATCCTCTCGACCATTCCATCTGATTGAGGATGCAGGGGTGTGGTTCTGGTCTTATTGGCACCAATCAATTTACAAACGTTTTGGAAAAGAGCTGACTCAAAGTTTCGCCCTTGATCGGAGTGGATCTCCAAGGGAACACCAAATCGGCTGAAGAATTCTTTAACAAGTACCTCTGCAACGGTAGCAGCTTCTTGATTCGGTAATGCATAGGCCTCGGTCCATTTCGTAAAATAGTCCATGGCTACCAGAATGTATTTATTTCCAGCATCGGTTTCTGGAAATGGACCTGCAATGTCGATTGCTACTCTTTCCATAGGACTTCCAACATTGTACTGTCTCATGGGTGCTCTCTTTTTACCAACTGGACCATTACCGGATGCACACAGTTCACATTTCCGGCACCATCTTCTTACATCATCTTTACAGTTCACCCAATAGAACCGTTCTCGAACCTTTTGCAGAGTCTTCGTAATACCAAAGTGTCCACCTGATGTACCGTCATGCAACTGACGCAATACTTCTGACACTTTACTTTTAGGTACAATCAACTGAAGCTTAGATTCTGTACCATCATCGTTCTCAAAGGTTCTGTACAGAAGATCATCTTTTAGTATCAGGCAATTCCATTGGCTCCAGTAGGCCTTGACTTCCGGACTACATGCACTAATGTTTTGCCAACTAGGTCTCTCACCTCGACGCATCCAATCCAATACTCTTTTTATACATGGATCGTCTTCTTGGGATTCTTGTAACTGTTGTGGCTGCCATTGCTCATTAACGACGGTGGTTCGTCTCACGGGGCAAAATCGTTCCTCTAATTTGGCACAGTGATTACAATTTGCACTGCATGGTCGTCTCGAAAGGGCATCAGCATTTGAATGAACTCTTCCGGCCCTGTGTTCTATCTCATAATCATATTCTTGAAGTCGTTCTAACCATCTTGCCATCTGGCCCTCTGGATTACGGAATTGTATGAGCCATTTTAGAGCAGCGTGATCTGTTCGAAGAAGGAACTTTCTGCCGTACAAGTATTTATGGAAATGTTCGCAAGCCTTCACTACACCCAGCAGTTCTCTTCTGGTAACGCAATAGTTTCTTTCTGGTTTCGACAGGACTTTGCTGAAATAAGCGATGACTTTTTCCTGTCCATCCTGGATTTGTGAGAGAACAGCTCCTATGGCACTGTTGCTAGCATCGGTATCCAAAACAAATTTTCCTGCCTGTCCCGGGTAGCTTAATATCGGTGCACTGATCAGAGCCCTTTGTAGTTGTTCGAAAGCTTTTTGACACTCCTCACTCCATGTATATTCTTTGCCCTCCTCCGTCAACTTTGTTAGGGGCTTGGAGATATTGGCAAATCCTTTGACAAATCGTCGGTAATATGTACATAGGCCAAGGAAACTTCTAATTTCATGTTTATCTTTTGGTACTGGCCAATCTTTAATTGCATCAATCTTTTCAGGATCAGCTGTTACACCATTACTCGATACAATATGTCCTAAGTACTTAACTTCTCGTCGAAACATGTGACATTTCTTCGGATTTAACTTCAAGTTCGCTGCCCTCAATCGTTGAAAGACGTCTATTAGATTCTTGGCATGTTCATCAAAGGACCTTCCAACCACAATTACATCATCCAAGTAAACCAGGCATGTTTTCCATGTTAGACCTCTTAAAACTGCCTCCATTAATCTTTCAAATGTGGCAGGGGCATTACATAAACCAAACGGCATAGCCGTAAACTGCCAAAGCCCTGATCCTATCGAAAATGCGGTTTTCTCCCGATCGGCTGGCTCCATGTCTACTTGCCAATATCCACTTTTTAAATCGAGTGTGGAAAACCAACGAAAACCGGAGAGAGTATCCAATGTATCGTCTATTCTGGGCAAAGGATAACTAACTTTTTTTGGTACCGCATTGAGCTGGCGGTAGTCGATACAAAAACGCGTTGAACCATCTTTCTTCTTTACCAGAACTACTGGTGATGTCCATGGACTGTTCGATGGTTCAATTACCCCTTGTTTGTCCATATCCTTGATAATCTCTTCGGCTTCATCTCTTTTCGCAAATGGAAGTCGTCTAGGCCGTTGTCTGATTGGCTGAGCGTCTCCGGTATTTATTTTATGCGTTACTATGCTTGTTTTTCCCTTATCCTTCGTGTCAATAGCAAAAACATCTTGATACTTTATCAGCATAGATGTCACTTTTTCCGTTCGTTCATGATCAAGATCTTGGCATCTTTCAATGATCATCTCAACAAGCTCCTTTGGATACTTCGCCTTCGATGATTTCTCATTGGTATTCACAGAGCAAATTGAAGCCACGGGAACACACTGCCCGATCAAAGCTCCTCTACTTAACTTGATAGCAGTTTCCCTTAAATTCATAACTCTTACAGGGATCACATCTCGAACTTTTACCAAAGTTTTCGCCGTTAGGAACTCGACATTATCCACATCTTCGACCATCCTTAAACTTCCCTCTCGGCAGTGTCCATCAAGCATGGTCATCAGAATTTTCTCACTATTACCGGGTATGGTTACGTCGTATGTAGTAAGTAAGCGGATGACATCTTCTTTGTCGTCGTGAAAGGGCAACTCTTCACCATTGATCTTGAGAACTCCATTTTGAACATCCAATATTGCCCCCACTTTCCTTAGTACGTCCATCCCCAATATGAATTCGTCGGAGATCTCGGCAATTAATACTTGATGTTCAACTGTGGTCTGGCCAATGGATACTGACATATTAGCCTCGCCATATGTATTAATTAGCTCACCAGTCGCTGTTCTAAGCTTTACTGTTGCAGGTGATAATTTATTATGGTCTCGTACTACATCTGGACGTGCGATAGTTCTCGTTGCACCTGTATCCACCAAAAATGATCTACATCTATTACTGATACGACCTTCGATGTATAAGTTGTGGATTCCACCGGAGGACGTAAGGTTGACAGTTACTATGGGGGCTCTAGTTCTCGAGGTCGGCAGTTGCCCCTTGGTGTCGACCCGCTCTAGTTTTCCGACGGCTGTACGATCTTCTTACAATTACGACGAATGTGGCCTACGTCTCCACAATTCCAACATCTAGGCTCGCGTCTCTTTGGCATCTGATTACTTAATACTCTCCGTATCATTTCCTCCAGACGTTCATCGTTGTGTTTGTCACTTTCTTCAATGGTTCTTACTCTATGGCCTCGTGAAGTTTGACTAGCCGTTTCGTGTTCCAATGCAATAGCAAGTGCTTCATCTAAAACTTTCGGTCTTGCTAGTCGTAAAGCTTTCTGTAGTTCATTATCTTTCAGCCCATTGACGAAGGTATCTACTGCAATTTCTTCTAAAACGCTGTCTGGCACCTCTGGATAAGCCAACCGCACCACACGAGCCACATCTGCTTCAAATTCTTGCAGATTCTCACTTGCTCGTTGACTTCTACTTCGCAGTTGTGCTTTGTATACTTGTTGTAGATGGGCATCTCCATAGCGTTTTTCTAGACGAGTGAACAAGGTCTGGTAACAATTTTCTTGACCCTTAGGAATTGATCTTAATATATCTGCAGCATCACCTCGCAAAGCAGCAGTCAAGGAAACAGCCTTTTCCTGTTCGGTCCAATGATTGGCGGTCGCAATAGCTTCAAATTGTCTAAGATATATGGACCAAGAGGACTTTCCATCGAATGGTGGTAATTTGAATCTCATATTATGCGACGTTTCGTCTCTCGGTAGTTCATCTTTCACTACCGGATCTAACGCTGCGGCATTAACTGATGGTTGTACTTTTGTATCGGTTATCATGCTCTCTAGTCGTTTGATCTTTTCTTCTACGGTCTCTACACTTTTCTGCATCTTATCGAATGTTCTAGAAACTTCTTCAAATTTCTCGTCATTCTGTCTACACACGTCTTTAATTACTTGAGAAACACTTTCAAATTTCTCGTCGCTTTTTCTAGAAGTTTCATCGATCTTTTGAGAAACACTTTCAAATTTCTCGTTGTTCTGTCTACTAACTTCTTCAAGTTTCTCGTCGCTTCTTCTAGAAGTTTCATCGATCTTTTGAGAAACACTTTCAAATTTCTCGTTGTTCTGTCTACTAACTTCTTCAAGTTTCTCGTCGCTTCTTCTACTAACTTCTTCAAGTTTCTCGTCGCTTCTTCTAGAAGTTTCATCGATCGTTTCAGAAACAGTTTTTAATTTCGATAGGATTACTTGTTCTGCTGACTGGAAGTGGAACGTCTTTGGGTCTTCTCCGTTCTTCGTGAGGACATCCTCGAGTCGTGCTTGTAGGACTATCTTGAGCCCACTGCTGTCCAGATCCCGTTCCTCGAGCTGTTCACGGAGCTGTTTTACTGTAAGTTCTTGTAGCAACATCTTTGGTCGGCACACACGTACTTTCCAAAATGTCTTTTAACAGTCTTTCCGAATACCGAACAATCAACGCACTTTAACTATTCCCGACGAATAAAGTCCAAAAGTATTTTAAAGTCTCTCTGTAATTCACTTATTTATATCGCACTAAGTTAACCGAACACCGACACCAACTGTAGCGTGATTAGTGTAATTACTTCTAATTACAATAAAACTAGCAGTTCGTAATTTATATACGACTTTATTTTTTATTTATACAAGTTTACTTTACAAACTTTAGCTTAAGACTAACTCTATTTACAAATATGTCCTATTTATATATGCGATACAGATATTCCAGAAATATCTATATATCTCCAGCTATGTCCATGTGACTCGACCGCTTGGACGTCATCGGCGCTGCATCGGCGTATCTCGAAACATCGATAGTGTTCTGTCTGTCCTAAGACGGGAGCTGGTATACGAGGGTAGGTCAATAATTATTTTGTTACAATATGTATAAGGACATACAAGATATAGCCACTCTACCTGTTAACCATATATTATATAATCCCCCAAAATATCAAATTTGTGACTAAAGAAACAATGTAAATCACTTTTTAATTGACTGTCTACTTTTTGTTAATGAACGCAAAAGGTACAATATTCCGAAAAATATCAATAGAAAATCCACGAGGAAAAAGTTTTCCTGTAGTTGGCATGTAGTTTTCCATATTTTACAAAAAACAAGTAAAATCCTTTATAAAAGGTATATTTATTAATATTCCCTAAAAAGGGCTACATCACAGAACTAGTTTTCGATCTGATAGCAGATCATCATGAGTGCTGACAATATGTTGACATGCTAATCACCAAAATACAAAAATGTATGGGTAAAAACCCTTTAAACTTGATACGTCATGGAAACATTGATTATAATTGTGAAATTTAACATGGATGCACAAAATATCACATGCATTCTGCTCATGGTACCATTTGAGCCCAAATTGAGTTGTTCACATGTTGACTAGATGGTGGCAACTGGCTAGGGTAGACTAGATGGTAGGCCAGTTGCCACCATCTAGTCAACATGTGAACAACTCAATTTGGGCTCAAATAGATACCCGGAGTTGAATACATGTGACATTTTGTGCATCCATGTTCAATTTCACAATTTTAATCAATGTTTCTATGACGGATCAAGTTTAAATGGTTTTTACCCGAATATTTTTGTATTTTGGTGGTTAGCATGTCAGCATCTTGTCAGCACTGATGATGATCAGTTATCAGATCGAAAACTAGTTTTGTGATCTAGCCCCTTTTAGGGAATTTTAATAAATATACCTTTGATAAATATCAATAAATTTTTAATTACAGACTCTAATTATGTTGATATTTCAAATTATTTAAAATGTGTAGGTTTGTATTATTATAAAATTTAAAGTATTCGAATTGCATACCTACACTGTACTCTCGCTAATCACCTCATGGTAGATGCGGTAAATTGTTCAATAAAAAAAATAAATGAAAATGTTTTTGTCGGAAAAATGGAAAATGTATACATATTTCGCATATAATGTATATTTTCATTGGACTAAAACACTGACCATATAATTTGACGGTTTCATTTTTAATAAATTACTCCTGAGTTGCTGCCGTTTTAGCTCCAAGCATTGAAATAATGAAGAGATACTGATTTTTCTCGGTATAAAATGGCTTTGACGACCGTTTATTCAAACAATCGGCCCCTAATGAATTGATAACATCTAGAATCACTAACGTATGGCTTTGAGCTACCGTTTTCTACAATGGACGTCTAAATTAGTGCTTATTCAAACGAAAACCAAGACATGCGCGGACAATACGCGCTTTATGAACTTAAAAATACAAGGAATTGGTGCTATTTTGTTCTTTATACGGTTGGCTACTAGCTATATTTGAAATCTACATTAAAAGTAACAACAATTGTAAGATCCATAAAATTTATTCGTTTTCATTTAATTAGGAAAAATATAGAGTTAACCGTCTAAATTTCTTTTTACTTTTGACCATTTTAAATAATTTTTCACTACCCTCTGTGGCTCAGAGGGAGTATCTTTAATACCTTTGTAGTTTCCTGACTGTTTTTTTTTCTCCTTTTTTGAATACATAGTAGAATTAATTCGCTCGTTCTATATTCTTCCCATATTTTATTGTTGTTGTGGTTCCGTGTTGTATAATTTTGGTAATAATTAATGTAATTTACTATTTTGGTGGGGGACTAGAATTGGGAGCAAAATAATCGACTCACTCGCATTGTACACGTTAGATGTTTCGAATTTACTAAACCTGTTGTCCGATTTGAGTGATTTTTTAGTATGTTATAGCCTTATTATTTGAGAAAATCGATGTAATAATAATGTTGCTAGACAGGTAAATGTTATTATATACCGGGTGTAATAATCATACTTTGTTTTTTTCGTAAAGTTCGGAGCACCCTGTGGAATATTCTAGCATATATAAAATATTGAAATTAAAACTTAATTGTAACCTTTGGCTTTATTAACATTTTGTTTTTTGACTCATTTGCTTATGTTGAATATCAAAAAAGTTAGGTACGTTAACAACTAGCGATGTTTTTCATCAAGAAACCCTCAATTTCTTCTTAGTTTAATAAACAAGCCTAAAGTATGCTATAAGAAATTAACAAATTAATGTATGTCAAATTGATAACAGTCAAAAAATGTCTAGTTTGTTGTGAAAATTGGTAGATTTATTGATGAACAGAAAAACGTCTATTTTTGGATGTGCGAGGTGGCATTCGGATTTTTGCAGATAAAGTTAGGTGACAGCTTTAATAATATTAATTGACTTATGCTCCTTCTCAAATAGGCCAGGAACATTATTAAAAAAATTAAAACATTTAAAAATTTCGAAAAACATCGATTTTTTTTTTAATTTCTTTGCTTGTAACTTTAAAACGATTCATTTTGGAAAAAAGTCGTGGGGAACTAAAATAAAGATAATTGAATTTTGTATCGTATACATCTGGTAAAACATGTCTTAAATTATTAAACTTTCTGCAAAATACCAATACATACAAAATAAGGGGGCAAAATAAGCATGTTTTATTCAATGTTTTTCAACCACTTTGGTTGCACTTAGAACCTTCGTAATTGGTTTAGAAAATTCTTACAACATACTTAAATCGTCCACCAAATTTCATTAAAATCGACTTAATAGATTTTGCATAATAATTTGGCAATCTAAATTTTTTTTAAAAAGTTAAAATTTTTTAAAAGCTTTCTGAACAAAAAGTAGACCATGTAGAAATTTGCTATTTTTTTACATATAAAGAGGCGCTGTACCCGTACATCGGCCCACTAACCAGATGGGCCGATGATTTGAAGCATGTTATCGGTAACTAGATGCAAGCCGCACAAAATAGAGATAAATGGAAAGAGCTGAGGGAGACCTATGTCCAGCAGTGGACGCGTACGGGTTGATGATGAAGAATTTTATAAGCGAATTACGAAGGTTCTAAGTGTAACCAAAGTGATTGAAAAACATTGAATAAAAACAGGCTTATTTTGCCCCCTTATTTTGTATTTATTCCAATTTTGCAGAAAGGTTAATAATTTAAGACATTTTAAACTAGTCGTATATCATACAAAATGAATTATATTTATTTTATTTTCATAAAACTTTGTTCCAAAATGAATCGTTTTAAAGTTATAAGCCATGAAAGTAGAAAAAAATCGATGGTTTTCGAAATTTTTAAATATTTTAATTTTTTTATTAATGTTCCGGGCATATTTGAGAAGGAGCATAAGTCAATTATAATTACTGAAGTTGTCACCTAATTTTATCTGCAAAAATCCGAATGCCACCTCTCACATCCACCTCAAAACAGATCCGCCCTGATCTAATTATGTTTCCCTGAAAAATGTAATCATTTAATATTGACCTAGTGTCACAATAAGTCTACACCATAGTAGTCTATACTCTATGTATACTCTCTATACCATACTGTTTTTCACTGAGGATGGTCCCATAGGACTAAAAACTTCTGAATCTTTATAAATCCATATTGGATATATTTTAAAAACGTTTAATCATTTTGCAGTATAAGTTTTTACTTCATAATAAGAATTTTTTAAATTCTACAAAAACAGCTGGATGTCAAACTACAAGACCACCTTTGTTTCATAATACAGTTTTTTTATTCGTGATTTATTACATGCATATGAAAATATCGTTGATGATGATCCCAATCTCTTTAAAATACATGCACCCTCATCCTCTTCAACCAACAATTCTTCTATTTTTTTTCTCAAGGGGTCCTATAACCATTATTAACTATACATCGACTTCATTATCCATTAGTACTGTAAAAATTACCCATTTTTCTGTGTCACAACGACGCACTCGAGTTACCTGACAAAAAAGCGACACAATGCAAATATCTAGTTCAACCAGGGTACTTGAGAAACGTCAAACAGGCTCCCTATCCGTAACCAATGCATGCGACAATTTACAATACTTTTTAAGGAATTTTTATCAATAAAAAAGCCCGTGAAACGTATTCCGGGTCCCGTTGATATAAAGACCAGCTTGACATGTCTTAGACAGACTATTTGTCACGGCCCCAAACCGCACTGTTGTCCTCGGAGGCTATGATTAATTATTCTTCGGCCCAGATTATGCAACAGAATGGAATCTCAGTCAACCAGAGCGATTGTGGAAACAAACGAGGGTTAAGTGTAATGTCACAAGATCGTCCTGGAGGATAGATCTGAATGCTAGCTGTTTATGTTTAGGAAGATAATGGTGTGGATTATTGTCATTTATAAGGATCAGATTTCTTTTGACTTTTAACGTATTCTTATTGATAAAACATGATTAGTCACCACAGTAAAAATATCAAAATATAAAAAGCTAGAGCCACGGAAGATGCAATTAATTTTGGTTAATTATATAAACCTATTAAAATATCGGAACTAATTCGACCAGTCAAATAAGGTATCCCGGTACATAAATCATTCCTCTTCTTCTTCTTATTTCTTTATTTGGGATTTGATTAAGTCTGGATATTCGACGTGCTCTTCTTAGATTAGATAGTCCATTTAACCACTACGCCAGGGAAATAAGGCAAAAATATACCATGTTCGGGACAGTTGAGCAGCCAGGTTTTAAATAGGTTTTTTGAGTACTTTATACCTAATGCATTATAAATACAAAAATGCCCGTCATAGTTCGGACGAGAATTTTAGTTATTACAAATAAGTGTCAAAAATGTCAGTTTTTTCGTTTAAATCGTCACAGGTAAAAATACGGTAATTAGATATCTTATTTATAGTATTTTTCTTTTATTAGTAGATGAGCAAAGCTGAAAAACGGCAGTTTCTGAATTTTGGTCCCATCATTTGTAGGTTCAGAAATTTTGAAATAAAACTAAAATTTCGAAAATAAAAAATTTGCTATAACTTTTGCGAAAATGGCCTTTAGGCTTTCATATTGCATGAAAAGTTTAGTCAAACAGTTAGACAAGGCGAAAACGGCTGGTTCGTTGAAAAAATATTCTTATAAGATTTTTTTGCATAATAACATTCGTGAAACATCCCAGAATAAGATTCAAGAAGTCGCCCACGCGAAAAGTGGTCCAATTTTTTTTTAACAATTTTTTTTTTGTTCAAATTGCAAAAATCAATATTATCGGTCTGGACTAATTTTTTTAAAATTTTTTAGACCATTCTGGACAAAAAATATCTCTTATAATTTTTCTCTAAAGTTGATCTTTTTCGAGTTAAAAACAATTTAAAATTGAAAAAAACGAAAAATGGCGATTTTCAAGGCTTTAACTCGGTTAAAAGTTACTATTATGAAAGTCAGAAAGTGACTAAATCAAAGTTTAAAGCCCCCCTACAAGATCCTGAAGAAATTATTGTCATTATTTTATTACTAAGCTATTATTTTTAAGTAATAATAATGAGCAGTAAGACCGTATTAACGCGGCTGTAAAAGCTGTGAGTGCGAAAGAGTCCGGCAGTCCAATCGTGAATCTTACTCGCACTCACATTTTTTACAGCCACGTCAATACGATCTTACCGCTCATTATTATTACTTAAAAATAATACCTTAGTAATAAAATAATGACAAAAATTTCTTCATGATCTTGTAGGTGGGGCTATAAACTTTGATTTAGTTACCTTCTGACTTTCATAATAATAACTCTTAAACGAGATATTAAGCCTTGAAAATCGCCATTTTTCGTTTTTTTCAATTTTAAATTGCTTAGATTAACTTTAGAGAAAATTTATAAGAGATATTTTGTCCAGAATGGTCCAGAAAAATAAAAAAAAAATAGTCCGGACCGAAAATTATGATTTTTGCAATTTAAACAAAAAAAAAATTGTTCAAAAAAATTTGGACCACTTTTCGCGTGAGCGTCTTCTTGAACCTTATTCTGGGATGTCTCACGAATGTTATTATGCAAAAAAATTTCATGGGAATATTTTTTCCAACGAACCCGTCGTTTTCGCCTTGTCTAAGTCCATATAATGCACAAAAAAGTTTAAGACGATTCGTCAATTAGTTTAAATTTTATTTAATTTGTTTATCCCAAAGAGTTTTTGCAATGTTTTTGCAAACGTGAGAGAAGAATAGTTATGTTTTCAACGAATTTAAAAAAAAATCAATAAATAGTTATTTTTCTAACTAGTGCGGAAAGTTATACTTTCACGCACGAGACTGCCGTTGACCCGAACGACGCGATAGCGGAGTTCGGGCAAGCAGTCGAGTGCGGGGAAGACACTTTCCGCATGAGTTAGGAACAATATTTTTTCTAGGGCCGTACATTTGGAAAAAAGCCACAAAAAATAGAGTCATAAATATTTATTTACGAGTGAAAATACACAAATTAATTCTTTGACAAGGTTGTCAAAACCAAACTTTCAATATAATGGGGTTATCACGACGACGATATTGGTTTCCATGACGACGATTTAAAACCATTGTAATTGTCTACTGATTTGACTTTTAAATATTATGTCAAAATAATTTTATTTCATCGAATTATTGCGTTAATTTCATTAAAACATGAACACAATAAGATACATTTGAAATAAATTAGTAAATAATATCTAAATATTAGTTTATTGCATGTGCGCCGTGCGGGAAAATTTACTTTCACGCACGCCGTGCGGGAAAGTGTAACTTTCGGAAACGAAATGCGTGCTAGAAAGTGGCTGTTTAAGCACGGCCGTAGAAAAAAGTCATTTTTATCATTCCGAAAACATTTTACTAAAGTAGAGTCATTTTTGGCTTATAAACAATTTGAATAACTTTGTTAATATTGACTCTAGATTAAAACTAATTTAGGATTTGAAAAGCTGGTATTTTACACGAATTTAAAAAAACTTTTTGCCTAGGTTAATTATGGTCAAAGTTAGCGACTTTTTTTATTTAATTCACAGCTACTTTGTTTATAACAATAATTAAGCAACCTAACTAGCGCCATTTTGAAGCTAAAAGTATATAATTTATGTGTAAAAGTTTAAGTAAACTTTTAACTTCAACAAAGTGGTTAATAAAGTTTTCAAAATTACATCCTTACGAAATCGATTCGTGGTCGGTAGAGGGGAATTATTAAAATACGTGCACTCAAAAAATGAAATTGATTCTTCAAACATATGATGCAATTAATATCTCCGGAGTTTGTTGATGGATTTTGATCATAAGTTTTTTAATTCGTATGTACTGGTAGTCTTGTAGAGTACGTTATGTACACATATGTCCACCTACCATTACAAAATGTTAGGGGGGAACCCCCCTTATCTCTCAGGGATATGAAAAATAGATTACGACCGATTCTAAGATCTACCGAATCTACGTATATAATTTCATAAACATCGGTCAAGCGGTCTCAGAGGAGTATGGCAACTAACACTGTAGCAGGAGAATTTTATAGATGTAAATATATAGATGGCTATTAAAAAATGGGGGTTGGTGATAGAAGAGTAAAAATTAAGGGTTGTATTTATTTTTTAATTCTACACCATATAAAATTAAGGTAGACAATTTTGTCCAAAAAAATAAAAGAAATGTCAGGGGGGCAACCTCACTTGGGCAATAATTTATGGGTATGAAAAATAGATTAAAACATGTTTATGTTCCCTTCTATGTTTATATTCCCTTCAGAGTTGTGACTGCATAAACTTCACTGATGATGCATAAGGATGCTGAAATAGTTGCTATATGGAGATGGTAGTCCAACTCTGAATCGAATATAAACAAAACCTGCCATGAACCCTTTTTTATCTTTTTCATTTTACTCAGTTTTTGAGTATTTAGAAACTGTCTTTCGGTCCTTTTCCTAGACGAAGAGAAGGTAAATGCGTGGCCTAAGTGTCCTCTATTTGCTTTCCCCTATTTTCGTCGTCTCTACGTGATTATATATTGTAAAATCCGAAGATATGGGATGCAGCCAGAAAGCAGTTATTTACGAAAAGTCTTAGATTTAAAATATTGTTTATTATATTTTTATTTCAATTATTCTAATTGTTTAAAAAGTAGTAAACTTTGTATCTGGGGCTTTTCGTTGTTTTCCTCGTAATACGAGAGATGTCGCTAGATTGCGTCTCAAAAGGTGGGTTCATTGCATCGCGATGGTTTGACTTAAAAGAGGCAGAATGTTTATATTCCCTTCAGAGTTGTGACTGCAACTCTGAATCGAATATAAACAAAACCTGCCTTGAGCCCTTTTTTATCTTATAGATTAAAACATATTCTCAGTCTTACAGGATGTACGTGTAGAATTTCATAAAAAATCTGTCTAGTTGTTTCGGAGGAGTATGGTAACCAACACTGTTTCAGGAGAATTTTATATATATAGAAGTAACTGTGAATTAAAATAATAAAAGTGGATGACTTTGACCGCATTTAACCTAGGCAAAAAGGTTTTTTTTTCAAAATTCGTGTAAAAATACCAGAAGAATTTGAAATCCCAAAGTAGATTTACTCTACAGTCAATATTAACAAATCTATTCAAATTGTTTTTAAGGCAAAAATGACTCTACTTTAGTAAAATGTTTTCGGAATGACAAAAATGACATTTGCTTGTTTTTTTTAAATTCGTTGAAAATATAAGTGTTCTTTTTTCATGTATTTTTCACAGAATTGCTGTATCATTATTATTTTTTGAACATCTTAATATAACATTGCAAAAAAAGCTATTTGGGATAAACAAATTGAATAAAATTTAAACTAATTGACGAAACGTCTTCTAATTTTTTGTGCATGATATGTACTTACTGCTTGTGTCAACTTTTCATGCAATACCAAAGTCTTAAGTTCATTTTCGCAAAAGTTATAGCAAATTTTTTATGTTCGAAATTTTAGTCTTATTTTGCAATTAGCGAAGCAACAAAGAATCGAACCAAGATTCAAAAAGTGCCATTTTTAACCTTTTCTCATCTACTAAAAGAAGTATACTATAAATAAGATATTTAATTACCCTATTTTTACCTGTAGCGATTTAAACGAAAAAAAAAACTGCCATTTTTGACACTTATTTGTTAATAACTAAAATTCTCGTCCGAACTGTGACGGTCATTTTTGTATTTATAATGTATTAGGTATATAGCACCCAAAAAACCATTTGCAACCTGGCTGCTCAAGTGTCCCGACAAAAACCTTATTTCTCTGGACTACACTTCCAATTTCTTTTTCTCTTTGCCAATACTATGAGCCAGTGTTGAATATGCGTTTTTAATTTAGATATTAGGTTCACCGATTTGACATACTGTTGACTATTTATGATACGAGTATATGTACGTTCCGATTTTTCCAAAAATAAAAATGACCTCAGAGTACAACATGCAGCATCCGAATTTTAACCTGTTAAATATTTCGAAAACATCGTTTAACCTTTCGTTTTATAGTAATTGTTTTAAAGCAATTAGTTTTAATTTTATGTACCATTAAATACAGTGGTCTATACTTTTGAAACGTGTAGTAAATGGTTAAATGTGCTAAACAAATAATCGCACACTATAAAACCACTTTAACATAAAATTACACTGTAATTTTCAAACAATAAAAAATTTCTAATTAATTGCCTCAATACAAAAATCTGAATGCCAATCCGTAATTATATAAATTACAAACGACAGTTTGGCAGCCCAAGTGTATATTGGCTTCCAGGTGGGACGGTTTTTGCGACACGTTATTTTGGAACTACAACCGATTAACTATTACGAGAGATTACGAGAGAGCCATAGCTAAAAGAACACTAAAGCAACAAAGAGACAATAGGGAGTTTTTGTTGCTACGTAACGTAACGCATCTCCGTATACGTAAAGCAACTAACGTGTCGTAGAGGATGAATGTTAAAATAGGTAGTTTTTGTAACTGCCTTAACGTAACGTAAAGCAAATCGCAGTAATTTTTAAATTCCGTTGACATTAAAAAAATAAAACAATGTTCACACAATATACAATTAATATACAAATATAAAAAAAGATAAGTGACTGATGAAATTGTATGGTTTTAGTTGCTTCTATTTAAATATAAAAATATTACTTTTCCTTAGGTTAAAATTTTTTTATTTTTGTTTATACCTACTTTTTATTTGTAAATTATTGTACCTACATCAGAATTCCAGTATAATGTAAATAGTTTGTTAATATTTATTTGAAAATTTTACTGAAACTAGGTCATTTGTTTATCTAGTTATTAATTGTGGTGATCACTGTATTTCTTAAATTAATACAAGATTTGTTCGTTTTGCTTAATAAATAGACAACTTAAAAACAATAAAATTTTAAATCTATTATGAAGTTCCAATTTCCAATTACAAACACAGAATAATTTTACTTAAATAGACTAAACCAATAACCTATAACCTTAAAATGTTTATAAACGGGTAGTACGCTGATGAGATGTTCATTTGGTAGGTAATCGGGCAAGATTCTCGTGTACATTCGGTGATTTTCGTCTCGATAGGGATGCGTTCTCACGTACGTATCAGAGATTGGGGCCCGGATTACGTACACTCGATACGCATCGTATCCGCCATGTTTTACCGTAGCGCCTTATGGGAAAACATGGCGGATACGATTCGTATCAAGTATTCGTAATCCGGGCCCAGAGCGTTACTTTAGGTAATACGTATCGAGATACGGGAGTTCAACCATTAATGCGCAAGCGTATATGTCAAAAAGATGCGTTACGTTTACGTATTTGTGTGCACAAAAACTCCCTAATATTTACAACTAGTCCAGGGCGCATCTGTTTTGAGATGGACGTTGAGAGGTGACTCATATTTTTTTTTGCAGAAATTGCTTGGAATTTACTCATATAATAATAATTGAGTTATCCTCCACTCAAAAAGGTCCGGAACATTGTTTAAATAATCAAAATGTCAAAAAATGAAGGAAAAACTAGATTTTTTCTTCGTTTTTTGATTATAACTTCAAAAGAATTCACTTCCGAGTAAAGTTCCACATAAAAGTTGCATAATTAAATTTTCTAGAACATAAGATTAGTAACAAATTTTAAAAATTGTCTCTCTTGTTGCAAAATAGCAATAATTGCGAAAAAACCATAAAAAAACAAGTATTCGCATTTTACGGTTTTCAACCATTTATGCTACACTTAGGATCTTCATATTTTATCCAGATAAACTTTATGATATAATAAAACAATACTGTAAATTTCGTTAAGATCGGTTCAATAAATTTTGCAAAATAAATTTTGCAATCCAGGTTTCGCAAAATAAATTCATTTTTTCAAAATGTTGCAGGGTTGAAAATAAAGCAGATAGCAAGTTGAAATTGTTTACATATAGAAGAGTACTGTACCTTTCATTTTCAATTTGCAAAATTAAAATCGGTTAACTACCACGGCGTCAGAAATTTTTTTAAATAAATATTACTTTTTGGTGCTACGCGTAGGACAGCGGTGTTCGATTCACACAAGTTGTTTTCCATCAAAATTTCTTCAAATCTTTATCTAATATATTATTTTTTTACACTATATTTTGTTGTATTTTAATATTTCAATTCCACAAAAATCAAACTAATTTGATTATTGTTTGTGAAATATTGTTTAAATAATTGCATATCTTTAAAAATAATAAACTTTTATTCTCTAAGTTAAAATATATGAACAAAGAAAGTTTTCGCTAAAAAAATGTATTTATTTATATCGAAATGTACTAAAAATTAAAATTTATCAATCATTATCAAAGGTCATTGGATTTACAGTATTGTTTTATATTAGGTTTGTTCGTAGTACGATCCAATCGATCAGCAACCGTTGCCAACCATCAGACGCATGCGCAGTTAACAGTTAGCGCTGCGCAGTTAACAGTTCGAGTTCGTAGACTACGAACGCGCTTGCGTCTGACGGTTGGCAACGGTTGCTGATCGTTCTACGAACAAACCTTATATCATAAAGTTTTCCTAGGTGAAATATAAAGGCCCTAGGTGTCACAAAAATTTTTGAAAAACGTAAAATGCAAATACTTGTTTTTTTATGTTTTTTTTTCGCATTTATTGCTATTTTGCAACAAGGGTGACAATTTTTAAAATTTTTGACTAATTTTATAGTAAATTTAATTACACAACTTTTATGTCAGTGCAACTTTTCTCGGAAATGAATCCTTTTAAAGTTATAATCAAAAAACGAAGAAAAAAAATCGAATTTTTCCTGAATTTTTTTACATTTTGATTATTTAAACAATGTTCCGGACCTTTTTGAGTCGAAGGATAACTCAAATATTAGTATATGAGTTATTTTCAAGCAATTTCTGCAAAAAAATATGAGTCACCTCTCAACATCCAAATTCCAAATGTAAAACTAATATTTTTACAACTAATATTTTTACAGATGAGCCCTGGTCTAAACAGCAAATTGAAAAGGTAGAAGAAAAACATTGACAAAATCAAAGTAAAACATTCTACAGAGAGTTGAGTCAAGGAAATAACCATGTTTGATTGATGGGTGATCAGATGGGACATGAATTATAAATTGTAAAATTCTCTCATCTTCTTTAGTCTCAGCATCCGTTATGGCTTGCAAATTTGAAAGGAGGTGTAACCAGAGAAGGTTCCCATTGTTTTCAGTCTGGTGGGATGTAGAGTAATATTTTTGGTATTGATTTATGTGCTATTAGATTGAAAAGTTATTCTTTTAAAATAAAACAATTTATATAACTTTTGTGCCGTCACACGAAAAAATGTAGGCAAAGCTGTTACTTCTTCTCTTTAATACTATCCGATCCCATCTCTACATTTGCCGTAATGTTTACATGTAAGTTTTACGTTAATATTGCAATTATTTGCAATAAAATATTGTTTTATCGGGTATAAATACCTAAGAGTATGTTCGAGCTGTGGGTGTCAGGTGCTCGAGGGTCATAGACCCGCTTAGTACTTGGTACCTTCTCTGGACTCTGGTACCTCTTCTTCTGTTATCTCGGCACGCACCGTATGCCGTAGTGTAAGCCGGCTTTTCATACAGCACCTTAACGACTTCCTAATAATTACAAAATAGAAACAAAATTCAATATTCCCGCTCTTACGAAATATGGTTTCTTAAAAAGTAGACTATCAGTATATCTATCAAAGATAGGAATTATCCCATTATAGGCCAGTGCCCTATTTATAGATCACTGAAAATTTTAGTTTATTTTATGCAAAAATTTTAGTCTGTAGTCAACTGAATTTTAATTTTTGTTGTATTATATTTCCAATAACCTTTCAATAAAAAAATTATAAATATCAGACGAAGCTGGCTTCAGTTTTAAATCAACCCATTTAAACGAAATCGTTTCAAGGATAAAAATAAGTACAACTAGGAAGAAATTTTGAAGGTTTTTAAGATAAGTAATTAAGGTTTCTAAGCAAGTCGGATGGAGTATAGCTCTCCAATATTCTCTAACAAATTTATCCTTTAGCTTGTTCTTTTCATCTTCAAAAGATGCGTAAGCGCCTACTACCACTAAGTAGGGATGGCGGTTGTTGACAAAACACCGTTTTTCCGTTATACCGGTTTTTTTACATGCGGTTTAACCTGGCGGTTATAACCGGTCAAAAAACCGGTTTTTCCAATAACCGGTTTTCGGTTTTTTTAGTCAATAGCCAATACCCAGAAGATTACAATTACATTGCTCTTTATTTTTCGATACTCCATTCGAATTGATATCAGTCATTAGTGTTGTCAAATCGGTTTCAGTTAGCTTAAACTTGATCGTTCACGTGCGAGCGGCGAAAAATTTTCTTATTTTTTCTCTAAATTCATTATTTTTTTTCACGTATCCGGTTTTTCACCGGTTATTACTTTAAAATGAAAAAATCGGTTATAACCGGGACAAAAAACAAATTATTGCGGAGTAAAAAAACCGGTTTTAGGTTATAACCGGTAGGTTTTTCCCATCCCTACCACTAATGTCATTCCAGATTCATATTAACGTATTCGTATTTCGTTTATTTGTTCCCAGTTCTTAATACAGTAGACTCGCGATTATCCGAGGTAACAGGGACCGTGACTACCTCGGATACGGAAAAACTCGGTTAACACTGAGATTGGTTATATTGATAGAAAAACACGTAAATAATCATAAATGTGGATATTTTAATGACAAAATTAATACAGTACTGTCTATAAAAGATAATAGCTATTTGTATAACAAGGGAGGAAAGTGCTACTTTTCCTCCTGAGAATGAAGTTTACTGCCCGACGCGTAGCGGAGGGCAGTAATCATTCAAGGGAGGAAAAGGCACTTTACTCCCATGTTATACATATGGTTTTTCCACCTTCCTCAAATAACAAGTTATTTTTTCATTTTTACTTAATTTACTTATGTAACTAACCAACAAAATTTATTAAAACTAAAACTAACAAGTAGGTACAATATAACTGTCAACTGTCAAAGTAAGTCAAATTATTAATGTAAACATTGTTAAATCAAAATAACAATTTATACTGTTTTTTACCATTCTGCAAAATACAGGGTGTTTTAAAAATAAACGTTAAATGTATAGATACTTACGTAATAGAAAATAGATATTGTACAGGGCGTCAATAAGTTATATTTCATGAATGAAATACCATGACGTCACTTTTACTTTTCCTCCCTAGGGAGGAAAAGTACAACTTTGCTCCCTACAATCAGGTCCGGAAAAGTATACTTTCGGTAGAGGTAGGTGGAAAAAACATTTACCTTATCAATATTACTGTTTAAAAACGTCTTTGATTTTGCATAAGCTTTATTTCTCTTTTTAATATTGAGGCGGCGTTGTTGCGCCAAGGTTGAAAGTTGTAACTCACCAGTTATGACTTTTGCCTCGGTTAACCGAGGGACTCGGATGACCGAGTCTCGGATAATCGCGAGTCTACTGTATTCCGAATCGGCCTTTTCCTACCCTACTATAGAAAAGAATAAAATTGTTAACCCTTAATAAGACAACGGGAACAATTTTCCCACTTTACTTTGCCGCCAAATTTCGATTGTCACTATCAATACACATAATGTTGAATTTTGTGATATTAAGTATTCGTTTCATGGAAAAGTGTATTTATCCATAAAACGAATACTTAATATCACTGTTCCTTTTCATTTCTTTTTTATTTTTGCTTAAGGACTGTTACATAATATAATTTAAATCAATTTAATTTCTTTACTACCTCGCCTGCAAGCTTATAGCTTAGTCCGAGTCCGAATACCTTGCATATTCCATGTTCCAAAACTCATTAACCTTTTCCGTAAGCTGGGTCGTTTTCTGTTAGGACTGTCCGGCGTTTTCGTTCTAGTATTTTTTGCAATGATTTCTTTTCCAAGTGATGGAGAGCATACCCTTCGTCACAATTCCCTATTCTTCGGAGGACCATTATTTCTTCCACTCTCGTCTGCCCTGACCCTGTTTCCCACTGAATTTGGTGACCACCATCTTTCACAAGATTTCTCAGGTTTCCGGGAATTATCACTAGGAGATGACAGTCGGATAATTGAGTGTGAGAGGTTGAGTGATGCTAACAGCGAACAGCATCTTATATTCGCTGTATTATATCGCACCCATTTACTTCGTTTTGATGTGCCTTTCCTTGACGAATGTTGGCGATCAACATTGATATCTATATCTTATCTGCAGCAGAGTGGAAAATTGCAAAGATGTTGTGTTGACCAGATTCTGAGGCTGTTCAACCAAATTGTTCCTCTTCTTCCTGGACCTCGCATTCCTTGCAGGGTGGCTTGTAGGAGGGCGTATCTGAATTCATTTAAATTTGACGTTTTAAATTTGACATGTTTTGTGTTTATATTATTAATGACTCTCACACTACTAAAATAATTATGTTTAAGACATGTGATAGGCTGAATTGGCCGTTTGGATGATATTGAGAATAAGCACGACGTGTTTGTAGGCTATTGATTATGTATTTTGGAAAGGAACTACAACGTTAACGGGGTTTTATTGTTTCATATGGTCAATGGACCTCTAAATAATAAAAACCCGTGGAGTGCTACCATTTAAAGGGGTGCGTTTTTGAGAAAGGGGTGAATTAGTCCCTAGGCACAGGGCGAATTAGGGTGAGTTCTATGCACTTTTGGTACAAACATGTCTACAGGAAAATTGTTCCAGGTTAAATTTACTATCGAGACATCACCTTTTAAAGTCAAAAATATTTTTTTTTATAAAAATATATTCAAAAGAAAAGCAAGAAAAAAACACAAATGATAGCAATTTTGTTTTTTGCCCCATAACTTTTTTCCACGGGGATGTAGGTAGAGGTATTGCTTCACAAAAAAAATATTTCATCCTTTCTCTTTAAAATGGCGTTTGGTAGAAGTCGCTATGATTTATATTTTCCAAAATATGATTTTTCAAAGTTCGCCACTCACAGCGATTTTGGCCCATTTTGCTTGTTACTTCTCAAACATTGTTCTGTAAGTTTTTTCTACGTAGCTTTAGGTATATGCATTGTTACATTTAATAGGAAGAAAAGTTAATTTTCCTTAAAATGATCTCCTATAGAAGGTTGTATGGCTATTTTTAAGCAAGATATGGTTGTTGAAAATTTTATACTTTTAATGATTTTTGATATATTTTACGATTATTTCTAAATTTCTTATTATAACGTTTTTATGGTATATTTAGGTATATACATTGTACAATGAAAAAGAGAGCTTATTTTCTTTACTTTAAAATGGTGTATCGTAAAAAATTCTAGGGCTATTTTTAAACAAGATATGCTTTTTCAAAATGTGACATATACACATGCAAGAGGTCCTACTAAGTGGAAACCACATGGAAAACTTTTTTATTATTAACTTTATAAAAAAAATATTATTTATAAAATGCTCTGCATAGTCTAAAACCTAAGATGCAATCATCAGATATAAAATTGTTTCAATAGAGTACGAGGTATATTAAAAAATATGAATTTCGCTCAAGAGTAAAGTACCTTTATATTTCACAATATCGAAAACTCTTATTAAGAAAAGTTATTTGGAATTAAAAATTATGTTATAATATGCAATTATATTCTTCTAATTGAAAAAAATAAAAAAAATTAAAATTTTTCTCTAATTACGGATACCCTTGGATATCCTACGAAGATCTTGTTTAAAATAGTGCTAGAATTTTTTGCAATACACCATTTTAAAGTAAAGAAAACAAGCTTTACAATGTACATACCTAAATTTACAAGGAAAATATTCACAATGAGAAATTTAAAAAATAATCATTAAAAATATCAAAAATTATTAAAAGTATAAAACCTTGAAAAAGCATAGCTTGCTTATAAAGAGTCGTGTAACCTTATACAATAGACCATTTTAAAGGTAATTGACTTCTCTTTCTACTAAATGTACCATTGCATATACCTAGAAATGCGTAGAAAAAAGTTACAGAACAACGTTTCCGAAATAATGGGGAAAATGTCCCAAAAATGATGTGAGCGGCGAACTTTGAAAAATCCTATTTCAGAAACTATAAATCCCAGAGACTTTTACCACACTTTATTTTAAAGAGGAAGAATATAAGATATTTTTCACTAAAGCAATGCCTATACCTATATCCCTGTGGAAAAAAGTTATGGGGCAAAAAACAAAATGGCTGCCTTTCGTGTTTTTTCCTTGCTTTTCTTTTGAATATATTTTTGTAAAATAAAATATTTTTGACTTTAAGAGGTGAAGTTTCGATAGTAAATTTAATCTGGAACAATTTTTCTGTAGACATATTTGTACCAAAATTGCATAGAACTTACCCTAATGCACCCTGTGCCTAGGGACTAATTCACCCCTTTCTCAAAAACGCACCCATTTAAATGGTAGCACTCAGCGGTTTTTTCAAATTTAGAGATCCATTTACGATATGAGACAATAAAATCCCGTTAACGTTGTAGTTCCTTTTAGCTCTCTTATTTTGAACATTATCAATAGCCTATTGGTGAATGGGGGAATTCTATTTAAAAATAAATATAATAATATATTTTTTTTAATATTTATAATGGGAAATAAGCCACAATATTATTAAAAAATGATTTTTATTAACGTTTCGACGCCCAAATCGGGGTCAAAATACAAAATACTACTAACTAAGTATTTGGTCGTACATTTAATTTACTCTCAAAATTAATACCAAATTCTGACTTTACTATAATTTTGTTTAAATTATAAATAATATCAATAATACATGGATATATAATAGGGTGGTGCGAAAAAAGTCAAGTTGACAATCCCGTACCGCTACAGTGCGGAAAAGCTGCGATTGGCAATTACAAGAAAAACAAAACAAAAATTACCAAAATCGGACTTCATCCTCCGATCCCGCAACGGGCCCAAAGATTACGAAAAATTGAATGTATAATCTTTTCGGCTAGTACTCAAATCTAAGTATCCAAACTTAAATAACGGGAAAACATGCATTTTATAAAATATACTTACTAAAGACGTCAAAGTACTCAGTCCTCAAGAATACCTATCAAGTGAGCTCTAGATGAAGTTGATAGCATCAAAGCTAAGCGAGTTATGATAAAAATGAAGAACACTTTCGAATTTTTTACGAAAAAGTAAAAAATAAAACATACGCTATTTACACAAAAATTAAATTTGTAGTAGTTAGTCCCTATAAGACTTTCTTTATAAGGTGATACAGTAGCGATCAACAGGTAGCCAAAACGCGTTCCAAGATTGCGGCTGTAATTTTGAACATTTTTTCGAGATATTTGGCACACGTATTTGTAATATAATAAAGAATGGCGGTACAGAGCCCAATTTGAAAAATATATTAATATGTGGAAATTACTCTGTAATTAAATACAATATTAAAAAAACGAGCCTGTACCGCCACTAAGAAGAACAAAGAAATACACTTTCTTCAAATAAACTTTTTTATCAGATGCCTAGATTTTGTGTCATTTTGGAACTACTAATGAAATAAAAAATTTTAGTAGTTCCAAAATGACACAAAATCGAGGCATCGGATAAAAAAGTTTATTTGAAGAAAGTGTATTTTTTTGTTCTTCTTAATGGCGGTACAGGCTCGCTTTTTTAATATTGTATTTAATTACAGAGTAATTTCCACATATTAATATATTTTTCAAATTGGGCTCTGTACCGCCATTCTTTATTATATTACGAATACGTGTGCCAAATATCTCGAAAAAATCTTCAAAATTACAGCCGTAATCTTGGAACGCGTTTTGGCAACCTGTTGATCGCTACTGTTTCCTCTTAAGTATAAATAATAACCTCAAAAATTTTGACGGGTTTAGAAAGCATATTTTTGAAAAAAAAATTATTAAAAAAAATGATAATTTTTAAAATGTTTTTAGAAAAATTGGTTTTCTATAATTTTTTACTTAGGTATATCGATTATTTTTGTTAGTTTGATTCGAGTTATTATCACAAGAAAAGAAAATTAAAGAAAATTTGAAAAATTATGATTTTCTTTAAATATCTTTTTTTTTCAAAAATATGCTTTCTAAACCAGTCAACATTTTTGAGGTGATTATTTATACTAAAATAAAGAAAGTCTAGTCTAGTCTAGTCTAGGGACTACACAAATTTTAATTTTTGTGGAAATACCGTACGTATGTTTTATTTTTCACTTTTACCTAAAACATTCGAAAAGGTTCTCTTATTTTCATCAAGCTATTAGCTTTGGTGTTATCAACTTCATCTGGAGCTCAGTTGATAGGTATTTTGAGTACTTTGACAAGTGTTTAGTTAGTAAGTATATTTTATAAAATGCATCGTTTTCCCGTTATTTAAGCTTGATTACTTAGATTTTATTCTTAGTCGAAAAAAATATAAGTACATTCAATCACCTATAACTCACTCTTAATTAATTCTATAAGGTTTTTAAATTAAGGAATCTATTCGTTTTTTTCTTATCTTCAATTGTGGTAATCATAACTTTTTTGATGAAACTTATAGTTTTTGAATTATTTACGAAAAACCGCTTTACATCATACATATTTTTAAGAAAAATTTAAATTTTTGATCCTTAATAACTCAAAAAGTATTGATTTGTTTTAATAATTTGAAGGGTGTCGGGAAAAAATCATGGATGTCACCAAGAAATGATTTTGAGAAAAACGAATTTTAAAGTTATAAGACTATTTACGCCAAAAAAAATGTGTTGGGAGGTATTAAAGATAAACTTAATGATAGAAAAATGTATTGATAATATAAACTAATGTAAACAAAGCATAACAGTTAAATTGTTTTTAAGAAAATAAAAAATTAGTCGCGTAATGTCCACTTTTTAAAGAAGAAAACAATCCAAGTACAGGCGTTTAGTCACAGGATTATTCCTGTTTTGTTTTTGCTTTTTTGTTCCCTGCTTTTCATCTAAAACAAAATAAAACATTTTAGTTAAAAAATCGTATTTTTTAATTATTTTCTTCATAACCTCGTACATCCTTCCCATTTTTTTTCTTTTTTCCATCACTCTTTTCACTATTAGCCATTATGAGATAATATTATATTGAACTCACACTAAACAATACTGTACAGTTTTCGCAGTTATAAAACAATATGCTGCTCTGTTGTTATAATTTGTAAACAAACTAACGACTAACCTATCTAAACACGTGTGTATTACAAATCAACCGAAAAATATACATTTTACTACGCAGCGTGCCGACGTGGCAAGTGATATTGCTTGGGTGACAATCATTATTTTCACCTAATTACGCGTGGACAAATATCGTTTTCACCCGACATGGTCAATCTAAAAGGCTTAAAATCTCTGAACATTCGATGTTTTCTACCTATTTGAAGGAATGATGTGATAGTATTCGTTAAAATCTAGAGAATGACGTATTTACCTAAATATCACCCAATTGGTGACATCCATGATTTTCTCCCGACACCCTTCATTTGATACAACAAATTTTGCTTAAAATTTGTTTTTCTATCGATTTGTGGGGTTATTTTTAATAAAATAATTTTCACCCCCGAGACGGAAGCGCAAGTTGGCATCATGTCACTTTTGTTTTTTGAGGTATGTTCTAACTACTCACCAATTTTCCTATAAATCGATGGAGGTTCGACAAAATAGGAAGTGAAAACCTTTATTGACTGCACTATTTTCCCCTTTCACCACTTATTGCTACTTCCTGTGTCCACTGAGGTGTCAGCTTAAAAGGGATCATAAATGTTAATATACAATGGACGTATTTCACAGGACAAACTCCATATTACTTATGACAATGATTTTTCGGCTCTAGCTCTTAGTCTATAAGGATTTGCAGGTCTTCGTGGTTGTCCGCAAATACTATGGTGTCATCTTATTTGCCCATTTGCAATATAATATTACTTATGTTACTGTTAATCGTATTGAAAAATCAAGCTCATTAAAAATCTCAAATTAATTTTGTCGTAGATATAGTGGAGTAAGTTCATTACTCGCATTAATAGCTATTATTCTCTAGGAATAATCGCCATCATTATTGACTCGTGGTATAACCTTTTAATATTTCTTGCTTAGCAACTATATAATGATATAAATTCAAATAACACATCACATTTCAATGTAATCCTATTTTCGCGGGAAAATAAAGAACAATAGCGCTTGCCTAATAAAATGCTATTATCCAAAGAACGTCATCATCGTATTTTTTGTGGAGCAAATAAGTGTCAGTAATCATGAAATATTTCGTCATGAATAAAATAACATAATGAAAGAGACATACCGAAGTACATCCCTCCGAAACTTTCTGCTACCTATGTTTATGTGACTTTTTTCGCTTCAGCGCGTTTTCTTCATGAAATTTATCATGTGTTGCTTATGCCATTGTTTGTTTTGAATGGAGAACTGTCCCAGACATTATCAGGTTAAGATTTCCGTGCCCATGGGGCTAGTTTATGAGATTTCTTACAGAGTTGGGCTCTTTCTTTTTTATTGTACGGATTCTTTCACCTTACATAATATTCTTAAAGTTTTAAGGTTTTATTAATTAGAAGTTCATGGTTTATTGATGTTTTGAAAACGGTAAATTCTCTTAATTTTATTTTTTCAAAAATCATTATTTTGGAAACGTTTTTGTAGCCGAAAGTCGAAGTGTCAAAATTTGACTATATTTAATATACACACACCCAAACTTAAATGGAATCACCATGTATTTCAAAGTAATATTTATTTCTTTTGAAAAAACTTGTTATTGTTACGAAGAATAAAGATTTTTATTGAAAATAAACAAATCTATAAGATAATCAAGATAGTACAGCTCGGTACAGTATAGGTTATTTGCTTAATAAGTTGCAAATTGAACGAAAATAAATAAACTAACTTTTGCGCCCAAAAACGAAAATATGCCTCATGTGGGGTTATAGAAATTACAACGAGGAAAGATTATTGGTCTTGTGGAGCAAGTAATGTTCTCAGAGAGACATAGCTGTAGAGCTGGGTGTAACACAGGGCGTTCTGTCCAAAACTTATGCTGGGTAAAAGGAACTAGTAAAGCTCAAAAATAAAGCAAGGCAAAGTCGCCAAAAAGTAATAATGGCTCGCCACGATCGTTTAATAGTCCAATCAGCTGGAAGACACTGCACCATTTGTCACCTGCAGCTCCAACGGCAGCTTTTGGAAGCTACAGGTGTAACTGTTTCAGTTGAAACGATAAGAAGAAGAGTTCGTGCCAAGAAGTATACAGCAGGAGACAGTTATGGGTTCCCGAGTCTTCATCACAAAAACTGAAACATTGGGAATTGAAAAATGCTATTTTCATAAAAAGTCAGGATTTGTGTAAAATCAGATGACCCACTAAATCGTGTACTTAGAGGTCGAGGAAGACAAGCAAGAACGAAAACTGTCAGATCTGTTCACAAATATACAAGGGGAAGTGTAATGTTCTGGACAGAAATTGTGGTCCGTAAAAAAACTCCTTTAATTTTCATCCAATCAACTTTTACTGCTCACAGATTATGTTGATAACCTGTAGTTAGGCTCTGCAGAGGTGTAACAGCAGAAATTTAATTTTCTTGTATGATAATGGACCTTCACATACCATTAGAGTGACTAGAGACATCATTGAAGCAGAAAGTATCCCTTGTTTGGAGTGGTCTGCTTGCTCACCCGAGCTTTACCCTATTATAGAGTATTTGTGGGATATGCTTAAAAGAGAAATTAGAGCTCACAGAGAAAATCCACAAAACACCGCACGGCTAGTACAAGCTGCTCTTGAAAAATGGAGTAATCTACCACAACAAAATGTTGATAATTTGATTAGGAGCGTGCATACGCAAACTGAAGCTTGTATAAGGATTAGGGGTGATAACACTGACTACCAAAAAACACAAAAAAATAAATAAAAACAATTTAAACATTATTTGTTTTACATTGATATTTTTTTGCTATTGACTTTAAAACAACTAGTTTCAATTTGTTTGTTAAATACTTTATTGTTTAATTTAATTGTTATCGATTTGTTATTAAATTACTTTTTCTACAACCGTGTTAAAAATGCAATTTTTAGCACTCCATTAAAGGAGCGTTAAAAATGCTACTTCAAGGCACTAGTGCTTTAAAAATTTTAAGGTAATGCAGTTAAAAGTGAATTGTCAATTGTTCAAATGGTGAAACGTCAAAATATTTATATTTCATTTATTAACATTAATATTAATAGTACAACTTGCGCTATTTGAAAAAGGTGGTTTAATACCACGCATGTGAAAGTTTGCAGAATGAGCGATAGCCAATTCTGCAGTTCACATGAGTGCCTTAAAAATGTACTTTTTAACACGCATACCATACAATATTTTTTCTACAAACGTAATTACAGGACAATATCTACAAAAACTTTTACTTGAACTTGACTGACATTCCATTTTTATATTTTTTTGACATTACATCAAAATTGTCTATACGGTCAATACGAATTGCAGTGCCTTAAAAGTATTTTAAAGCACTAGTGCCTTAAAGTAGCATTTTTAACGCACGCATGGAGTGCTAAAAATTGATTTTTAAAATGATTGTAGAAAAAAGGTTTTTTAAAATATAATTTAAACTGTATTATTGCATTTTTAACACGTTTGTAGAAAAAACTATTAAAATTTGTTAGAATATAGAACAATATAAGTAGATGTTATTCTATAGTTGTTATGATTTACGTATTGACAGTATAGGCAGTTTTGATGTAATGTCAAGAAAAATATAAAAATGGAATGTCAGTCAAGTTCAAGCAAAAGTTTTTGTAGGTATTGTCCTGTAGTTGAGAATGAATAAATTATAATTGTTGATATATAAGACGTTTGTAGAAAAAATATTGTATTATATACATGTTAAAAAGTACATTTTTAAGGCACTCATGTGAATTGCAGAATAAGAAATATCAGGTGATTCCATATAAGTTTGGGTGTGTGTATTTGAAATTTTATTTAATTCCAAAAAAATTTATGAATAAAAGGTGGTGAGAATATCGACTTAAGCCAGAGTTAGTGGATCAAAATCAGGAACTCGTTTTCGACAGCAATTTTTACTTACAATTGGACAATTCTGATCCATAGAAATAAAAATATTTTTCGCCATTAGACATAATTTCTGAATACTAATAAAAATATCCACATTATCTTTAGACGGGGCTGTATCATCGCCCCATTAGCGAAATTATTCCGCTTCCGAACTTACTCAAAAAGAGGTTCTTATAATATATCCACAGGGTGCCAAACGGTGCGGTGGTCGGAAAATTGTTTAACAATTTTTTTAAACAAATTCACAAAAATAATTTTTTCACTTCGAACAAATTTTTGATTTAGATAATTTGGTATATTCTGAGCAAAAAAGGTCTCTTGTGAATTTTATTTAATATTGACTGTTGTCGAGTTATACGCGATTTAAAATTTGAAAAACGCAAAATTGGCCATATATCTCGGCAACAATCAATTTTAGGGAAAAATCACAGGAGACCTTTTTTGCTCAGAATAACCCAAATTATCTAATAACTTGATTTTGTCACTTTTTGAATTTTATAATAATAATTTTTAATTGAGTTATTAAGACTTGAAAATGGCCATTTCCGCATTTTTCAAATTTTTAATCGCATATAACTCGACAACAATCAATTTTAGAGAAAAATTACAAGAGACCTTTTTTGCTCAGAATGACCCAAGTCGTCTAAAAAAATATTGTTCAAAATGAAAAAATTATTGTTGTAAATCTGTTTAAAAAAATTGTTTAACCCGGCATCTGCCACGTGGCTTTGCAAGGCGCCAACTGCCACGTGGGGTGCTCACAGCACCCCTTAAAAATTTTCTGTGATCTACTTGTTTAAAAAACAAAATAATGTGTTGAGTAACACAAGAATATAAATAAACATGTTTTAATAACTTATTAGCCACTAATATGTTATAAAAGTTAAAAAATAAAATGAAAAAGATGTTATAAGCAAAATAGCAAGTACCAAGCCATAATAAATGAAGTCAAGTAAAATATCTAAAAAAAATCAGATTTAGTGAGTATAGAGTTTATATTAATAATTTAAATCAGGTATTTCAATAAAAAATGTAAATTTGACCTGTTTATCAAAAATACAAAAAAATTTAAAACTTAAAGTGCCAGATGATGACACCCCAATTCGACTTTAGAGCTATAAGTTCAGAATGACACTAAATTACCACTTCGAACACTAACACATATATGCTATATAATATTATAGAAAGCTACTATGACGCACAGCTCGGTTACCAAACTTGAAGTACCAAATATTTGATAAAAATGTGTTATGGGGTGCTGGTAGCACCCCACGTGGCAGGTGTCGGGTTAACTATTTTTCGACCACGTCACCGCTTGGCACCTTGTCTATATGTTATAAGGACCTCGTTTTGAGTAAGTTAGTGCAAAAAAATCGAATCGGAATAATTTCGCTAGTAGGGGCGGCGATACCGGTCTACTTCGAGATTTCAATGCTCAGTCATAACAGAAACTGTACGGACGTAGGCGCAAAATTTCGCACAATGTGTTTTAAATGTAATCATGTTTTTCGAATCTTAAGAAAACTAATAGTATTTTTGAAAAAGTTAAACGCAGAATGAAAGATTGACATGTAAATCAAAATGTAAATTCGTACAGGTTGAAACAAATTTTATATCAAAGTTTAGGTGGGTACAAAAGGTATTTTCAAGAAAGTATCCAAATCATACAAGGGGATCATTGTTTAAATAATTAAAAAGGGGTCATTTTTGCAAAAAAAATACTTTTTTAACGGCTGAGGTCATTCAATTACTAATGAAGGTCTGTAGGATTGTTTTCTGCAAAGTTGAAGGATAAATCTTTCGCATAAGACTTACTAAATTAAATTTGACCCCCGATTAATTTAAATAATTATACGTAAAACTTTAAAAACAAATTTGCAAAAAATTATTTTTAGCGTTTTAAATAAGCACTATAAAATATCTTATTTTACAGGACAAGTTGTGCTATGTTATCAGTATTCATTAAAATAAAATTGGTCCAAAAATAGTTAATATTTTTTGAGATATTGAATGTGTTTATTAAATGTTACTCTATTTTCAATTGCAAAAACGCGGTTGTTGCCAAAGAAATATTCACATGTAATAAATCTTATTATTTTTATTTTTATATATGTTTTCGATAAATGTATTGATAAATTCAAATTTCAATTAAACTTCCCCCTAAAATGGCATTTGAAAATTATTCAAATTTGTTTATAATTTGTTTTTTAATAACGTCGCGGAGATTAAGTATTTTGAAATTCCGTTTCGATAATTGCGTTCCTGGGATTTTTTCACTAATTAACAAATTTTTTTGTTTTTTTTTTCCTCTTCTTTTTTTTTCTAGGAGTTATAGGGTTAAGTTTCATTAAGAATGTCGAATCTCTAAGTTACAGATTGTAGACCTAAAAATATTAAGATTTAACTAAAATCACTTAAATAAAATGTGGCTACTTACTGAGTTACAGGGTGTTTCATTTAAAAATTTAAAAATTATTTTTACCAAGTACTTTCAAACTATTTGACGTATCCTTATCATACTTGGCAAAAAGTGTGGGTATTATACAGTCTACTAAACTGTGATAAATAAAGGTTTCTAGCCACTATCAGAGACGTACGACAGGGGATAGTTAATGGTTGACCCCTCCCAAATTTTTCGATTCTCCAATACTTTCTATGTAAATAATATACTCTTTACTGGTAACGATTAAGTCATTAGTTTTCGAGATATTGGACGTTAAAAATGAAACGGCATATTTATTCTGATTCATTCATTCATTCATTTTAATCTTCCAATATCTCTCAAGCTGATGACTTTATCGATACCAATAAAGTTATTTACATATAAAGTATTGGAGAATCGAAAAATTTCGCTAAAATAGTGATTCACTCAGTGGCGTAGAATTTGGGAAGGGTCAATCATCCACTATTCCCTGTCGTACGCCTCTGGCACTAGCTAGAAACGTTTATTAATCATAATTTAGTAGGGTGTATATTAGCCACACTTTCTGCCAAGTATGATAAGGATACGTCAAATAGTTTTAAAGTACTTGGTAACAATAATTTTTAAATTTTTAAATAAAACACCCTGTAACTCAGTAAGTAGCCACATTTTATTCATGAGATTTTAGTTAAATCTTAATATTTCTAGGTCTAGAATCTACAACTCAGAGATTCGACATTCTTAATAAAATTTAACCCTAAAAGGGCCCGTAGTAATATAACTCCAAGAAAAAAAAGAAGAGGAAAAAGCGACAAAAAAATTTTGTTAATTAGTAAAAAATTCCCAGCAACCCAATTATCGAAACGGCATTTCAAAATACTTAGTCCCCGCGACGTTATTAAAAAAACAAATTATAAACAAATTTGAATAACTGTCAAATGCCATTTTAGGGGGGAGATTAATTGAAATTTGAATTTATCAATACATTTATCGAAAACATACATAAAAATAAAAATAATGAGATCTTAAGCAGGTGAATATTTCTTTGGCAACAACCGCGTTTTTGCAATTGAAAATATAGTAACATTTAATAAACAAATTCAATATCTCAAAAAATATTAAATATTTTTCAACCAATTTTTTTTTGCTTAATACTGGTAATATGACGCAACTTAGTCTGTTAAATAAAATATTTTATAGTGCTTATTTAAAACTCTAAAAATAATTTTTTGCAAATTTGTTTTTAAAGTTTTATATACAATTATTTAAATAAATAGGGGGTCAAATTTAAATTAGTAAGTCTTATGTGAAAGATTTACCCTTCGACTTTGCAGAAAAAAATCCCATAGACCTTCATTAATAAGTGAATTACCTCAGCAGTTAAAAAAGTAATTTTTTTGCAAAAATGACCCCTTTTTAATTATTTAAACAATGATCCCCTTGTATGATTTGGATACTTTCTTGAAAATATCTTTTGTACCCACCTAAACTTTGATATAAAATTTGTCTTAACCTGTACGAATGTACGTTTTGACTTTTTTTATTTTATTAGGCTATAGTGTTTCTTTAATAAGTTACATGGGTGAAAAAAAGAGAAAATTTAGTGTGATTTTTAATTTTAAATTTATTTTATTTATCGTATGGCATAGATACAATATTCAATAGCTAGATAGAAACATAGATACAATACAATATTCAATATTAATTTTAAATATCTTATTCAAAAGAATCTTTCGGTTATCCTAAGGGACTATCGGCCCTCGTTAATATAAATCAAGTATATTTTTCCATCCATATATGCAGTGGCGGCTCGTCAGAGGAGGCAAGAGAGGCTCAGCCTCCCCATAAATTTTTTACACACTCTACACTGTTTTGTTTATCATGAATCGCGAAAACAACAAGTACAACTCTCACTATTATACAACGTGTAAATTCCATATTATCACTAATTATCCATACGTACGGAGCATTAGCATTAGAACGCATGATCGCGTCTCAGTTTTATTACATATTATTGTAGGCAGGACCCTGGGTTATCCCGAGATGCATGAACGGAGCACGGAGCCGAGAAGCCCAACAGTCTCCGTTGCTAATGCTCCGTGCAGCGCAGCAGGCGTTTACGGAGACCCGGTCTCCTAACAGTGGTATCTACGGTGCCATCACACGCTGCCCGGAGATATACCAAGGGAGGCATAATAGCTTCTCGGCTCCGTTGCGTGGTTGCGTGCGTCTCGGGACAACGAATTTTAGGGTCCTGACTAAAAATAATGAAAAATCTAAAAGTGCGACTTTTGTTATGAAATTTGGTATGTGGGGTTATAATAATATTTGGAACAACTTGCTCAAATAACTTCTTCCGATATCTCTAACTCAAAGCAAAATATCGGTAATTTATGGTGTTTTTGAATTCGCAGTAGGCCGCGTTTAGAATTAAAAAAATTCAGTTGAGTATCTTAAAAAATTTGAAGCTTCATTATGTATGGACTGCAAAACTTCAAATCTGTATTTATTTTAATATGCGAGGTATCTATTTACAAATAGATGGAATTGTTAACAAATAAACGACACAAACTTTGGTATTAAACTTTTACAATTAGACTAACTATTTTTAAAATGATATGATATCATGAAATTATGAATTAGGATGACATTATGAAATGTAAATAAAAAATGGTCAAAAAATGGGGCATTAAATTACATTTTTTGGCGCATTTTTTTGCTAGTGCAAATTTGTATAGATATTTTACAGTTAGGTATAGCCTCCCCTATTGTAAAAGTCACGAGCCGCCATTGCATATATGTATAGATGGTAGATAATTTTTCAATCTAGAGAATTCTCTACAAACATTTTCAAACATTCTCAAATTTTCTCAAATTCATATTTTTTTACTATCGTGGTAGAATATTTCTTTATGTTATTAAAATAAACAATATTTTAATTTTTCTCTGAGTATTACTTCCCAAAATAGAGAATTTTGGGCTTAGGATGAGTTTTATACGGAAGTGCTGCCCATGCTGCCGATTACGGCCCTGATTCGTCCGTTAGATCTAGTTCAGTGGTAAGGGCAATGATATATTGGCGTTCTGACAATGCATTCTAGTGGCTTGTTTTGTGTTTGTGCACTAAAATTGTACAATGTTTGCAAGCAACCCGACTACAATGGCAAAGTGCAATCCGACTGGATATCTACTTATCTAGATTTATAGACTTCTAATGCTTTTGTAAAGTATCGACAGCCCATTGTGTTTTTATTGAGTAGCAACAATATTATCACAGGAGCTCCTAAAATTTATTGGGCTTTTTTGATTAGTGTTTTCAACGAGGTTGACCACTCGTGTGGAAATCGCTCAAAAGGTCCCGGAGCATCTGCTTATCTCTGGTTGCGGTGAGATCTTTGTGCACTGATTTTACACGGTTTATTATAGTTACATTCTAAGATTTTTAACTGTTGACGCAAAATCAATCGTAATTTTATAGTAGCTCAGTCCCTCTTAAATCCGTAACTAAAAGGCCAAAAATAATAACTATAAAATTAATATCGTTTCAAACGCTATGAGCCATATTTAATATTAATTTATTAATAATATTTATTTATTTATAATAGACTATTTAATAGGTAAAAACTAAGTTTTCAATCTAATAGCACATAAAACAACATCCAAAAATGTTATTCTACATCCTACCAGACTGAAAACAATGGGAACTTTCTCTGGTAACACCTCCGAGGCTTCTACAATTTGCAAGCCATAACGGATGCTGAGACTAAGGAAGATGAGGGAATTTTAGAATTTATAATTCACGTCTTACCTGCTCAGCGCGGTAAAGTTCCAACGAGAATGGTTCCCCTCGTACTCCAATCAGAGTAAACATAAACATGTAAATCAAACATGAATAACCATTTTCAATTTCGTTGCAACACGAAACTACAGCTGAATGGAATAGTGATGAGGCTGTAGTTTGGTGTTGCAACGAAATTGAAGATGGTTATTCATTTTTTATTTACATGTTTACTGTGATTGGAGTACGAAGGAAACCATTCTCGTTGGAACTTTACCGCGCTGATCAGATGGGACGTTAATTATAAATTGTAAAGTTCCCTCATCTTCTTTAGTCTCAGCAACCATTATGGCTTGCAAATTGTACATAGAAGCCTCGGAGGTGTTACCAGAGAAGGTTCCCATTGTTTTCAGTCTGGTAGGATGTAGAATAATATTTTTGGATGTTGTTTTATGTTCTATTAGATTAAAAACTTAGTTTTTTGCTAGCAGTTGCCGCTAGGGCATCCCTGCCATTTCGTTCGTTGCAATCCGTGACTGCACGCCGGGGTTTGTCCTAGTTGGGTCAGAGAGAGCAGCATTTGTGCCTCCTGATGAGAGACTATATAAGTTTCGAAACCGGTAGAGGCGCTTGCTGCACTCTCTGATTGAACTGGAATGATGATACGGCTGTAGTTTCGTGTTGCAAGGAAATTGAAAATGGTTATTCATTTTTTTTTTCTATTTAATAGGTATAAATATTGCAGGCAAATATAATGTGGATTGTATTTGCAGTTCGTTCCTTATACCTGTGTCCCTTATTCTATCCATTTTGGTAACACCTTTAACTCTTGTTAAAAACTTCATCTTTATAGCCTGTATCTTGATCTGTTGCCGTTCCGTTAGTACTCATGATTCGCTACCAAAAATCAGAACGGGTCAATAAACTGCTTAATTTTTTTCTTCGTCTTTTGTATAGACATGACTCTGTCTGTTTTTTCAATGTGCCTCCAGTAAGTTGTCATTCCATCGTTTTCGTGGTCTTTCCACTGATCGTATTCCTATTGGGGAACCGTCTCTCGCCTTCCTTACTACTTTATTTGTTGTCATTCGGCTTATGTGGACATTCCATTCTACTCTTCTGTTTTTTACCCAGTTAATAATTTTGTCCACCTTGCATCTCCATAGTGTATCTGCACTTCTAGCTTTATCCCATAGTGTCTTACCATCGATTTTTCAGAGTTTTCATCTCTAGCAACCTTTTGTCTTCTCTGTATCAGGTTGTGTTTCTGGGGCGTATGTCATTATTGGTCTGATGGCTGTTTTGTAAATCCTGCCTTTTGTTTCTTTTCCGATATTTTTATTTCTCCATACAATTTCATTCAGGCAACTTAATCTTCCACTTCCGTTTCGAACTTTCCGTAGCTAATAGTGTGATGCTTAGGTAATTAAACTCCATGACCTGCACTAATTTACTTCTTAGTAGATTTTCTGTTATGACGGTGCATTTGATCTTTTTTGGGGGAAATTAACATGTTAAATGTTCAAGTGGTTATGATGAATTTTTGCAGAATACGTTGAAATCACCTACACTTTAAGAGATTAGTATTGGGTCGTCTGCATAGTAGATTGTTTTAAGTTGTTTTTATCTCATTTGGGATCCTTTTTTAGTTCTTACTTTTTTATTATGCTAATGGATGAAATAATATAAGATGTGGAATCGCTACAACTAGGATACAGACTAGGCCACAGTAGAATCAGTATGTGTGCTATGCGGATGTTGCAGCCCTGATTGCAGAGGACGAGAATGACCTATAAAGACAACTTTATCGATTCTATCAAGCATGTCGACGACTCAACATGAACATATCCATGCAGAAAACAAAATGCATTACCATTGCGAAAGACCCAATTAGATGCAAGCTAGTGGTAGAGTGGGGAAACCCATGTGATATTTCGTTACATGGAAGGTTTCACTCCTGTTGAAAGTTTTCTCATATTTTTGTCAAATCACGATCATAAAGCAGAAGATATACCTATATATTTAATTCTCTAATGACATACTTGCAAAAAAAAATGTTTATTTTAAAAACTGCACGGGAGAGTCCTACGACATAACATTGTCAGTTATGAGTGAAAAATACAATGGTGTTCAGGCTAAAATTAGAGAACATAATATCTAGGCGTTGTGGATTCCGTGTGCCGCCTACTCTCTAAATTTAGTTGCAAAAGCTGCAGCTGAGTGTTGTCCTGCTGCCATAGCATTCCTTGATTTCTTAAAGGTTATAATCGGATTAAAGGAACATTATCCAAAATTTCAGAAGACGATGAGCAAATATTTAAAACTTTTGTGGCTTGTTGCAGCGATTCAAATATTGTCTGTATAGTCGAATGTGTTTACTGGAAACAGCAATATTTGCAATATTTTGAAATTTCAGAGAGGACAATCAGCAAAAGTCGTATTCTTCAAGATCCAAATATTCAGGAGTGCAGGCACTTCATCAATTTATATTATTTTCAGGAATATTCGATTGACTCTCCACTGAATTATGAAACATCTACAGAGACTGAAATGACAATATCAGAGAAATTTAGGACTCAAAATGTTACTGTTATAGATCAGTTCAGTTCTTCTTTAAGTCGGAGGCTTTCTGCATATGAATTCATTCATTCCAATTTTGGGTTTTTACATCGTTTGGAAAATTTAACTCCCAATGAAGTTGAAACTCACTCACTGAAGCTTATCGACCTTTACAGACAAAGGCAATTGTCTGGTAATTCTAGACCAAACTATTTATAATGATAAAGTCACTACCTTTCTTTCTAATAATAATTTCTTGTCACTTCCAGAAGATCCTTCCAAAAAATTCATTAACAAACTCAAAGATAACCTTAAACCTTTTACAGAATTTTTTTCTGAACAATTTGCACCTTACTACAAAATTCCCAGTAATCCTTTAACTCCCAGACTGTACGGTTTACCTAAGATACATAAAGAGGGAATTCCCATTCGTCCAGTTGTTAGCTTCATAAACACTCCTGTTTCCATTCTTTCAAAATTTATTCTTAATCTCATTAACAACATGACGAACTTCACCCCTCGATTCTCAGTCAAAAACACAAGTCACCTTGTCAACAATCTCCAACAAATTCAGCTTCGTCCAAACATTACCATGCTATCTTTTGATGTTAGCAATCTTTTTACTTCAGTCCCAAAACAAGAAACTATTAATCTGGTACATTCTCTTCTAAGAGCAAATTCCATTACCATGTCTACCACCAATTCAAATTACTAGAATTTTCTCTAGCTCAAGACTTCTTTGTATTCAACAATAAATATTACAGACAACCTGATGGCTTAGCCATGGGTAGTTGCCTATCTCCTCTCCTAGCTGACATTTTTATGGATCATTTAGAATCCGTACATATCATGAAAAATCCTGATATTCTCCATTGGTTTCGCTATGTCGATGATTGTTTTCTGATCATCTCAGGTAACTCAAATACAGCTGACTCATTACTTTCTAGAATCAAGCAAATCCACCCCAACATTAAATTTACCATGGAATTAGAGTCTTCTCAATCAATCAATTTTCTCGACCTTACTATTACCAGATTAAATGACCACTTCGAATTCAGTATCTACAGGAAACCAACACAGACCGACCATGTTATCCCAGCATCTTCCAACCACCCAATGTCACACAAACTTGCTGCTTTTCATAGTTACATACACCGTCTTGAAACCATCCCCTTATCACAATCCAACTACAGTAAATAATTAAATATAATACGTCAAATTGCTTTCAACAACGGATACGATCCACACATCATAAGCAAGCTCATGCATAAAAGACAGCTCAGGGTCTTACGACATGCCGTGTTCCCTATGGGTTTGACAACCAAACCTACTTATGCTTCCATACCTTTTCACGAAGATCGACTATCTGGGGATATTTCAAATATTATAAAAAGATCAGTAGATAACGTCCAAATTTCTTTTAAGGTATCCAACAACATAGGACAGTCTCTATCTAACACCAAAGATATTATCAACTATATGAATCGTAGTGGTGTTTACAAACTACAATGTTCTGACTGTGATGCCACCTACATAGGAAGAACTTGTAGATCACTTGCTTCTCGCTCTCTTGAACACATCAGAAGAGAGAATACCTCTACCTTCTCACAACATCTCAAAGAGAAGAATCATACTCTGAACATCCCAGATGATGTTTCTCTTCTACACAATATCCCCCAAAGAGACTTTCTGAAGTTGGACTTGTACGAGGACCTGGAAATAGTCAAAGAAAAACAAAAAAGCCCAAATTGTGTCAACCGCCATGTTTCGTTTAACCGGGACTTCCATCCACTCCATCGACAACTTTTTTCTTAACTTCTTTTTAATTACAATAGTACTTTTCACCTCTTTATTACTCTATCGCTTTCACATAGCCACATTTACAGTTGATTTGACACAATTCATAATGATGTTCTTTCCTTATTCATCTCTATCCATCAACCACTATCACTATCCAATTATACACACACAAACCAATAGCTGCTATGATCACCCACATACATACCGTTTCATCTCTAAATTTTCATCAATAATTTAATTATATCCACCCCATATAATCATACTGCAACTAAATTTAATAGTCTCACTACTCTTTCTGGATCCTGTTCATGTTACATTTTAATTATATTCTCATAAATTTATAACACCACCCCTCTCCCGTATGTTAGCTATCTCATATATTGGTCTGTTTTGTCGAACCCTTAGAGTTCCAGGCGATATGCAGGGATCTTGAGAAATGGTGGCATGTATCTTAGCTTGTATTATATATCCCTCCCAGATCAGAAAACAGTTCTACACCTTTGTCACCCACACAGTGATTTTTATGGTACTTCCACATACTATAACAACTTCCAATTATTCTAATGTAATTGATAACTTTTAAATAAACACACAACTGCTTTTCTAAGCCCTAGATATCACATATAAAGGGTTTGATAATGTTTATTGAGTTTTCTGTATTATGTGTAATGTGGTTTGCCTACTTCCTCCAGTACAATATTTTAACATTTACATCAAGTCTATTTCCATTTTTACAGACTATCTACCACAGTGGAAACGACTGTTTTTATTGTTATTAATTTAACAAATTTTACAATAAATACCATAAAACAACAGGGAAATTATAACTTCCTGTGGAACTGTCATTCCTGTCATGTCACCATTCCGAATTTCCGTTATCAAAATCACTTGCTTCCATACAGTCATGATGTGAACTTGTCAGATAGAGCTCATTGGTACCTCGGCCCAAAAACATTGGATATCTTAATCATCCATCTTATAATTCACATCTTTGTCATATGTTCCGATGACGGATCAATTGTAAAGGGTTTTTACCCTGTTATTTTTACTTTGGTGGCTTGCATGTAGATTCTAAGTGAGTATAACTTATAACTTTTTATAACCTTAGTCAACATTTTAAATACTTTGCATCATTTTATCTGGTTGTACACATTTTAGGATTGCACTGATGATGATCGGTCAACCGATCGAAAACTAGTTCTGTCTTTGATGTAGCCCTGTATAGGGATTTTAACAAATATACCTTTTATAAAGGATTTTATGTTTTTGTAATGGTATACAGCCAACTACAGGAAATTTTTCCTCGTGGATTTACTTTATAGCAATGATTTAGATGAAAACCTAGGTGTCGAACTGGTACAATTTTTAAATATAATTTTTTATTTCATTTAAAGAGGAAATCAGCCCATCAAAGTAAAAAACTTCAAATGTACCGACTGCCAAAAGAAAAAAATGTGAAAGATGCGTTTCCAAACGTTGAGGTGACACTTCGTTTATGCGTATTTAGTCTGATGCTAACTAATTGCATTGGAGAGAGATCATTATCAAAACTTAAGTTAATTAAAAATCGACTCTATGTAGAATGACCATTGAACACTGCGTCTTAATGCAAATAAACATTTTCAATTAAAAAAATCTCGAATAGTAGGTACTCGGACTTTCACCATATATGTTAGTATGTTTATTGTTAATATTTTACTGTCACAAGATACAGTTCTTGTATTTTTTATTATTTAAAGGTAGATCAACTATATTTATAAAGCTAGATCAACATTTTTTAAATTCTATAACATACCATAGCATATGGATACCAGCATACGCATACCATAGCATATGCATAGCATACCATATGCATACCATAGCATAGGATATAGATACCATAACAACGGTAGGAGGTAGGGCCCCACACTAATTCTGCCCGAGGGCCTCCACTGCCTTAAATCCGGCTCTGTAAGTTCTTCTCTTGTTTCTCCTATCTGCATAACTTTTGTTTTGTTAATATTTATTTTCATTTCGTTTCCAATGTGTACTAATTTTCCTATTTCCTAAATAGTTCTACAAAGTGTTGTTTCCATCTTTTAACTATTTCCATTGTCTTTTCATGCATATTTCATGTTTTTTTTTGCGTTTTTATCGTCTTCGGGGTTCTGTAGAATAGCATTTAGTGACTTTTGCTGTCTTTTTCTATTTAATCTCTTTTTACCTTACCTTTGTTAAAAGATCGTCAACCGCTGTCGGTCACAATGTAGGTGATAAGAAGACTTCTTCTCCTTGAGGACAACCTACTAGTCATATAGTGGTTTACCAATCATTGCAGTTGAAATTTAATCGTTGAAATAGCGAAATATATTTCTCAAATTCTGTAACAAAGATAAATTCCGTCATAATTATAATCATTTTAACAATAAACCAAACAGCCAGTTTACATTTTTCTGTTGAGAATGTGGTATGTGAAAGCCAAACCGCTTTGTTTAAATGCTGAACAAAACCAGGATTGGTAACAAGTGCATATCGCACATTTCCATAAAAATGGCAACGTCAATCAGCCATAACCTACATCAGTTAAGTTAAAACATCCTACAATGGCACTTCACAATATTGCTATTATTGTGTTCATCAAAACGCCATTCTTGTAAAGTGATACTTAACATTTATTCAATATTCATTACAGGGTTTCCTAAGAACTACATATGTAAAACACATCGGTTATTGCAAGAGTTGGTTGTGGGGGAGATCTGGAATTTGTACCTCAATTTACTTTATTAGACATTTACACATAAAAAAGTGATATGTTTTACAAAAAAAGTAATGCAAAAAGCAAAGAAAAAAATATAAAGAAAGGATACCGCACACATATTATGGAAAATTTATTGTCAATAAAATTTACATGAATAGATCCGTCTCGAAATTACAATTATTTCATATCATTGCGGCAACTCTGAATGTTGATTAATAACGGCGTAAATTGTATTTAAATTTTATGGAAATCACATTTTAGAAGTCCATAAAATTATCATTCATAAACACTATTAGTCTAGTGGCTATTGAAAACAGCTTAACCCAGAGTGAGCTAAGCGGATTAAAGGAGCTATATACTTGGGAACGACTGACCAAATTATACCCACTTTATAAGCTATAAGATACATAAGAGTATGCCTCTGCCTTAATCATTGCAGAAAGATTTATGAACTGGCAATTTACAAAAATTTTTATCTCTAACTGACGTGCATATTCATTTGATTTTATCATCAATTTACGCCGTTGTTATCAAATTTCAGAGTTGGCGCATGGATATGAATGCACAGGCAAGAAATTTTAAAAATCTAACATTTAATTGAGAAGAAAACACTCCGTTTTTAAGTAGAAAATAATGCAACTATTGTACTCCATCAGCAGATTTTTTACAAATTTTTATACCACATCGACGCACTTTTATTGAAACGTTAATCATTTTCTAGTACCTACCCAACAATTAATTTAACACATGCAAATACAGGGTGTAACACAAATACAGATCATAAATTAAGTCACATATTCTGGGATCAAAAATAGTTCGAATGAACCTAACTTACCTTTGTACAAATGTGCATATAAAAAAAGTTACAGCCCTTTGAAGTTACAAAATGAAAATCGCTTTTTTCGAATAAATCGAAAACTATAAGAGATTTCTTATTGAAAATGGATATGAGGCATTCTTAGGGCAGAAGCATTTAAAGAAAAATTATAGTGAAATTTGTGCACCCTATAAAAATTTTAAGGGAGTTTTGTTCCTTTTAACCCCCTCAAACTTTCGTGTACGTTCCAATTAAATTATTATTGTGGTACCATTAGTTAAACTCAATATTTCTAAAACTTTTTTGCACCTTAGTATTTTTTCGATAAGACAGTTTTTATCGAGTTGCGTCTTCTTTTTTAATATGTTTACATACAAAATTTATGGAGGTTTTGTTCCTTTAAACACTTCAAAAGTTTGTGTACGTTCCAATTAAACTATTTCTGCGGACCATTAGTTAAACACAGTGTTTTTAAAACTTTTTTGCCTCTTTGTATTTTTTCGATTAAGCACCTCTTATCGAGATGCGGCTTCTTTTTTAATATGGTTCAAAATATACCTAAAAATGTAAATCATAAATAAATTTTCATATTACAGTCGAACCCGCTTATTAGAATACCGGTTATAGGAATATTCCGGTTTGAGGAATAGAAATTTGAGGACCTGAAACGATTCTACTAGCCACCAATGATCGGTTATTAGAATATCTCGGTTATAGAAATACTTTTGATTGGCACGAAGGCTATTCCAAGAAGCGGGTTCGACTGTATTATGTTCAAGCAATCTATATAGTGTAATGGGTAAGATTATTGTAGCTTTGGGTTGTTCTTCTTTAATATTAGGCCGGCAGCTGGTGTTTTCTGGTAATTAAATATGTAGTTAAAAATATTTATTTATACTTAGGTAAATACCGTTAAAGCAGGACATAATATTGTGTTAAAATTAATTTTATCAATTTTTTAATAACATTTAACCTCACAGGGACCTCCCTCTTACCGCATGCTTGCATTAATAACTGATGTAGAATAGCTTTTATAATTAATCTTGTTATTGTTAGAATTACTGATACTAAAAGAACTTTATAAAAACACAGTTAGATCTAAAATTACTTTAGGTATACAGTTCAAAACTTTTAAAATTCAGCACAAAATGCAAGCATGTCCCCGCTCTTTTTTTATTAAAAATACAAAATCTAAAAATATTTTTTTAACCGAGTCTTTTCATTAGTACACTTAGCCAAGCCGCACACCAAAGAAACATGAAACGAAAAACATGAAACGTGAAACGAAAAACATGTTTCATGAAACTAAAACACTGCTAAACAAATCTCAAAGTCCGCCTTCCAATGAAACGAGTGTGATTCATGCTCATGACACATTTTTATTTTCGGAGAGTTTCATAAATGGCCGGACGTATATTTGTTTAGCAGTGGTTTATTTCCATGAAACGTAATTTACGTTTCATGTTTCTTTGATGTGCGATCGGGCTTATGCTTGGAAAATGAATTGCACAACACAACAATTAAAATACTGATACACTTAACTCATTTTCTCTTTCTTCCGTATTTTCTTCGTCACTATCATCGCCCAATTCAATAATAAATTTATTTCGACCATTAATGTGGAAGTGCCCAATTTTCTTATAATATTCTTCTACTTTGATCACTTTGGCGATTCTTTTCTGCCAGTCTACTTTGGTAATATTGGCTACTTCTTTTTTAATTATCTCAATTACCTTTTTGTCAAATTTAGGAAATGTATTTGAACGCCTTATACTTGGTTTTAATTGTCCCCAAATTAACTCAATAGGATTGAAAACACAAAAGTAGGGGGGAAGTCTCAATATAGTGTGTCCATGCTTTTCGGCAATACTCTCTAGAGCGTATAATTTTCTAAATTGCTTCGTGTGTAGAACTTCAATAAGTTGTTTCTTGTGTAAAAATCTCGAAATACAAAGCATTTTCCATTAAAAAATTTTGCAGGTCAGCTTTGAAGATGTATTTGGTATTTTAGTGAGCTGTCGGGAATGATAGGAACCGTTGTCAAGCACTATTACGTTGTTTTTCTCCAAGTTTGGGATCAGCGAGTTTTCAAACCAATCTTCAAAAATGTCAGCTTCCATATTCTTGTGGTAGTCAACGTTACTATCTTCCATTTTCTTCCCATATAATTTTAAAGCATTCGGAACGCATCCCTCACTTCCTCCGCAATGTACAATAATTAGCCGCGAGCCTTTATTTGCAGGCATTTCTGGTATGCACATGCTTGAACCATCTGTCCATCCTTTCTTAACTGTATCGTGGGTATCATACCAAGTTTCATCTAAATAATAAATTCTCCTATTTTCTTGCCTATATTTAGTAATTTCTTCTAGGTACATATTACGTATGTTGACTATTCTTTGGCTTTCCATAATTGCTTGACGTTTTTTTATTTTTTTTTTTTCAACTTAAAGCCCATTTTTTTTATCCAATTTTGAAGAGTTTTCTCACAGCAGTTTATATTTCGACCGGTTGTTTCCAATTTCTTTCTTATTATTTCTATTGTAGGTATTTCATTGCTTTTGTAGCAGTCGTATATTGTGGTTTTGAATAGTTTTATGAGTGCAGGATTTAAAGGTCTTGAAAATTTTTAGTTACATCGTTCCTGGCGATGATAGGGTTCATTTTTAACTATTTTATATAAATTAGAAAGTGGAATTTCTGTTAAATCAAAGGTGGCTTGTGCCAATAGTGTTTCATCGAAGCCGAATTTCGTACGTAGATTTTTGTATACATTCAAACATACTTGCTGTGTTTCTGCATTTAAATGCATTCGAATCTTCTTTACGAGCTCTTTTTTTTTAGTAATTACATTCAAACTAGCACTGGCAATTTTTACAATATCAGCGTTATCGTACGCAATATTTACATTATCCCACGGGCGCCACATCACTATTCACATTAATTAAATTACAATAATTAACACTTGACACTCTCCAAACGAAATACTAAACCAATATTCAAAATAATTACAGCAACAAAACACTCGTATCACTTAACACACGTACACTCCAGTACTAACACACTGCTAGCTACCGAACTAAAACTAAGATTTTGCACTAAACTTGTGAATAGATATGCGGGAGGTCTGACCGTAAAAGTAAAAACACAGATGCTTCAAAGGGCCGCTTCTTAAACGTTTGACCTAATATCTATATTTGAAGAATATCATATTTCACCGGCTTAAAGCTATTCCACAGTATTTTTTACTTGGACAATACCTAGTCTTCATAATCGTACTTAACTATATGCAAATAAAATATGTGGTGGATTTGACAAATATTCAAAATATCTCAATAAAAACTGACTTTTCGAAAAAGTAATAGGAGGCAAAAAAGTTTTAAAAACAATGTGTTTAACTATTGGTACCACAGTAATAATCTAATCTGAACGTACACAAAAGTTTGGGGGGGGGGAAGGGCTAAAGGAACAAAACCCCCATAAAAATGTTTATGGAGTGTCCAAATCTCACTATAATTTTTTTTAAGATGCTACTGCCATAATAATGTCACATGTCCATTTTTAATAAAACATATCTAATAGTTTTCGATATATTGGTAAAAATCGATTTTCATTTTGTAACTTCAAAGGACTGTAACTTTTTTTCTGTGCACATTTTTACTAAGGTAAGTTAGGTTTAATCGAACTATTTTTGGTCCCAAAATATGTGTAAATTTATGACCTGTATTTTTGTTACACCCTGTATAAACAATGAATATATTTTCGCGCCTTTGAAATTTCAAAATTTGACAACGATTTGACATTTAAAAGCTCCATGAAACCAGCTCCGCCAAATTCCACGAAAGGCCGTCATTATGGTCTCGAATTAAATTAAATATTTCAAATTTTCGTATAAATATAATAATAACAATTAGCAAAATGTATAAAAAAATCAATAAAAACAAATGCACCAAAATATATGTGTATGTCTTAAACTACTAATATTATGAAACTAAATACAGATTTTGTATAATCGTCAAAAATGTTCTTCCCCGCATCAGTCTTATTTTTTATACAGATTATTTAAAATGTTACTTGGGAAATCTGCCACACATTCAGTCAGTAGCTGATGGTGATGGTAGCTACAAAATAAAAATAATTAACCGTACCGAATTGGACTGAATACTGGGTAGTTAGTATTGCATATTGGTATCCTTTTGAATTTTGAAGAGAGCAGATGTTATGTTACATTGTACTCATTCTTCATACTGATTATGTTGGTGTGGTTGTTCTATAATAAAGTGTTACTGACAATAACTAATATGCTTGTCGTTTTCTATTTGAAGCATTTTCTTAAATGGTGTCCCTTTGTTTGGATTATTTTAAAACAAATTATTTAAGTTTTAAATGTTTTTTACCGCTATTAAGTTTTTAAAATCATTAAAAATATTTAAAAATAAATAATATGAAAATTAATTCTTCTTCTTCCTCCCTTCTAGTTATTTTTTTATTTTTCTTCTTCTTCTTCTTGTTCTTCTTCTTGTGTAGATATGATTCTGTTTGTTTTTTAAAATGTGTCTCCACAGTTATCTTACCAAATTGGCAAAATTACTTACTAAAATCACTATTGCGTACAATAAATGGATAAAGTCCTTTAATTTACTCTTTCAAATGCCTTCTTCACGTCCACAAAACACAAATATGCCAGTTTGTTGTATTGATTTGTTACTTCATTATAAATGTAGCGTCGTTGCATGATCTTCCCGACCTTAAACCTCGTTGTTCTTCTGCTAATGTTATAATTTCATTAATTTTGTTTGTTTATCCCTACATCTCAGGGTAGAGGGGATAAAGATTATATATTGTTTGTTATCACTTTGGTTGTTAATTTTAATATTGTGTTTAATAAATTAATTCCTCTGTATTTCTCCGGGACCGATTTGTCCCTCTTTTTGAAGAATGGAGTTAAGATGCTTGATCTCTATTCTTGTGGTATCCTATTTTGTTATATTATTTTTTGGATACCTATATTCGAGTTTTAATAGTTGTTTAGTCAGATTTTGTCCTACGTACTTAAGGAGGTTATATATTCTGCCTTATCCTAGTAATATTTTTTTATTTATTTCCTTAATGCTTCCTTTACCACTCCCTCCTCAATGTCAGTTTCTTCGTTTGTCCTCACTTTGTTTTGGTGAGTTCATTATCGTAAACACACCAAACATTATCGTAAACACACCAAAATATCACTTGTTGGTGGTTCATTATCGTCACCTTTACCAAATAGGGATTGAAGGTAGTCTGCTCATGTTTTCTTCTGAATCTGTTTCGTTTTCATTAGTTCGTTCATCTCTTTTCTTTGTCTTCGGATCATTCGCCATAATTCTCTTTGTCTTCGGTAGAAGTCATGTTTCATCTGTTTTGATAAGTCCTGTTCCATGAGAGGCAGGAGAACCTGATGATATCAAAATTAAACATGGGGTCCAACAGGGATGTATTATATCACCTCTGCTGTTCAATATATACTCTGTTCAAGAAAGCATTTAAGTAGCAGTAGAGGATGTTGAAGCCGGGGTTCGAATGAACGAAGAATGTATATTATATAATATCAGATACGCCTACAACACGGTTGTATTCGCTGACAGCTATGAAACCCTCCAGGAATTAATGAATAGGGTCACTGTTGTAAGTCAGAGATAGGGACTTTCACTGAACATTAAGAAAATCAAATGTATGATGATATCTAAGAAGGAGCAGCAATTTTAACGAATCAGTGTGAACGGTCAATGAATAAAAAGAGTAAAAACATACACTTACGTTGTTATGAAAGTTAATGAATATTGAGACCATTCCCTAGAAATCAAATTTAGGATTGAGAAAGCAAGATCTGCTTTTCACAAAATAGATAAGCTGTTTAAATGTCACTATTTATCAATACCCATAAAAATCAGGTTACTGCCATGTTATATCTTCTCTATACTGTTGTATGGAGTTGAGTTGTGGACTCTCACAGACGCTACCTGCAAGAAAATTAAGGCTTTCGAAATGTGGCTATTTTGTCGAGTCCTGAAGATATCTTATATCGGCCACGTTACTAATGAGGATGTCTTATTAAAAATACAACAAGAAAAAAAGCTGTCAACTATAGTAAACACAGTCAAAATCGAATACATTGCTCACATCAGAGGAACAGCAGAAAGATATACTTAGATTGCTGCAACTTATGTTACAGGGAAAAGTAGAAGTAAAACGAGGACCAGGAAAGCGAAGGATTTCCTGGCTGAAAAATCTACGTACGTGGTTCAATACAACAATTACAAATATTTTCAGGGCAACAATGTGCAAAGTACATATTGCCGTGATGGTCGCCAACATCCGAAACGGATAGGCACTACAAGAAGCAGAAGAAGAAAAAGCAGTTATTTTTCTATTATCTTTTTCTACATACTAATAACTTTCACAGAACGGTACCGTACGATCAAGACTCGTGTTGCTGAGTTCTTATATTCGTAGATGTTGCTCTTGTCTATTCAATTCTGCTTAATACTGGCACATATAATGATTGTGGGGTAAAAATTTGAACATAATAAAATAATGTTTATAAACTCATCGTCATAACGATTAAGTGCTTTGTGCATATTTGATAAAAAGCTTTTAGACACATAAAACTTTAATAAAGTTATCATCAGATGCATTATTACTATTACTACAATACTAAAGTACCTTATGCTGGTATTCGCTATCTAAATTAAAGGAATTATAAGGAATATACACGTTATCAAATACATTAAATCCAATTATTTGAAATGAAACGTACTTTTACCCATTGATATCAAAAACCATTACGGCTATAAAGTTCCTATAATGCGAATTGCAGAGTATTAACATAAAAATAAAAATTCAAATTAATGAAAGCCACAGTCCTGTGTATTGACATCAGCGGATCAGAATAGTGATCGCTACCTGGAGGTAGAGGTGGGCTATGATCCGGCATGGAACTGAAGGAGCGATTAAAACACGTTGCATTAAAATGTATGTAAAGATGCAGTTGAGTCTCTGAATCTGTACCCGTGCGTCATCATTTAAAGCATACGAAATAAGTTGATGATAAGTCGGAAATTGAAATTTATTAAACGCAACAGCAAGTGACAGTAAGGGACTTGCTGTTGAGTTTAGTAAATTTGGACTAATTAACCCGTATTCGTCATATGTTTTTGATGTAAAACAGACTTCAAACCATTCCTCTGGTATTTCACCAATATGTCGTTAAAAAGTTTAACTAGAGCACCGATTGGTCTTCTTTTATTAATTTTTAGGTTCAGCTGGAATGTTGTCTGGTCCAGTTGCTTTCGGGAGTTTTTAAAAAGGTTTAAAAGCTATATTTAAGTAGACTAATGTATTTCATTCCGCTATGAGAATTACCAATAGCTAATAGAAAACCACCTATAAATATTTAGATCAAGAGGACAGATATGAAAAAGGTATAACCAATTAACACCCGCAGATCAACTGAAAACGTGGCATAGGAGAGAAGATATGTCATAAAATGTAGATTTTTTTTAACATGATTGAACATGAAATCCTATGCCATGCCCAATCGTCAACACATCATATACGCTGTGAGCTCGTAGGCAGAGGGGATAATTACAAATTCGCGAGCGCCAGTAGTGACAAGTTTGTAAACCTTTACTGGAAATTTGCTTTTTGACGTTCTGCATTAAGAGTTGCATATTATAGCTTTTAAATGTCTCACGAAAGTTGTTGTACCTATTAAAGAGTGTCGAAATACTCGTTACAATAGTAACTGTGTATTCTACAACTTTCCTGTCGCTAAGCATAAGGTGATTCAACGACAAAAATGGATTGATGCAATTAGAAAAAAGTAAGTAAACAAAATTTTAATTTTAAAACGGTAGAAAAATTTGAGCTAAAGGATCAGTTAGCACACTCTCGAATTTTGACGGTTTCAATTTTACAATTCAATCCTGAAACAAAATTTGAATGCGTGAATATAACGATCAATCACAGCAAACGTAGGATGCCGTTAACTGTCATTCATAAGTTAATATTTAAGAAGTATTATACTATAATTATATTAAATTATTATACTTTTTTGCACAATAAATTTTTTCTAATATTAGTTGTCAACATAAACGTCAAAACGATAAGCAAAATCTTAAAAATAATCATAATGAATAATAAATTCTGTACTTACTGCTATTAATTATCGATTACAATCCAATTACTTCTTTACGTTGTAAATATTACACGATAAGAATTAAATAACAAGTTTGAAACAACTATTATTTGCTTTTCTACTGTCCTCTTTAAAATTCCGGCCGAAATAGGAACACTAGTCAACCGTTAGATGGCGATAGCAGCCATACCAGCGAAACTCACAGAGTATAAGCAACACTTTTTTCTTTCCAGAAAATTTCCGGTAAAAGTTATACTAGTAATCCTGTAGGTAGGTGGCGATATTAGCGAAGCTCGGAGCGGATAGCTAAAACACTACTGACACCATGTAAGCTCTCTCCACAACACCTGTAAGTCTGTTTCTATTTCGTAGGTCTTCGATTCGGGTCTTGACTTTTATTGTTACTTGTATCCTTAAACACTCCATGCTTCTTTGTATTTTATCAAAAGGTATTTTAGACCAATAAGGTGTTTACTTTTGGTTTTGTTTCATTTTGTAGGTGATAAGTTGACTTTCCCTATGAAAGAATGCCTACCAAACATGTATAGTTTTATTATTTGTCCAAGCATAACAATATTCTTTACAGATACTTATATTGCTACTAAAATACTAAAACCTTGCAAAAAATATGCCAAATTTATTTTGGGACCTTTATTACGACAGGGATATGCCCTATCCTGTATTCTATTCAACATCACATTAGAGAAAATAATTAGAGAGTCAAAAGTCAACACCAGAGGAACAATAATAACAAAAACTGTACAAATATTGGCATTTGCAGATGATGTTGATATCATAGCTAGAAGCAAAAGAGAAATGATAGAAGCATTTAATGCTATAGAAAGAGCGGCACAAAACAGTGACCTAAATATTAATGAAATAAAAACCAAATACATGAAGGCCAGCAAATCGACAGGCCAAAGAAACCTACAGAATCTGACAATAGGAGACTATAACATCGAAAGCGTAAAATTTTTTTAATATCTAGGTTCACTAGTTACCGCAGATAACAATGTCAGCGAAGAAGTTAAGAGAAGAATACATATTGCTAATAAAACATATAATGGACTCATTAAACATCTAAGATCTAACAACATCACGAGAAAAACCAAATGCAAAATATACAAAACCCTGATAAAACCGGTCCTTATATATGGATCAGAGACATGGACACTGACGAAAAGCGACGAGAACTTACGTTTGAACGAAAAATCCTTAGACACATATGTATATAAGGGGGTGAAAGAAAATGACGTATGGCGCAGAAGATATTATAATTTTGAACTATACGCAGCATACAAAGAACCCGACGTCATAACATCCATTAAGATCGGACGTCTGCTCTGGATGGGCCATGTTGAACGAATGTTGGAGACCGAAACACCAAAACACATAATGAAGCAAACACCAGTAGGGAGAAGGTCAAAGGGAAGACCCAAACTTAGATACATGGAACAAGTGGAACAAGATCTGAAAACACTGGAGATTACCCACTGGAAGAACAAAGCAAGGAACAGAACAGAATGGCGGAAAATCCTAGAACAAGCCAGGACCCAAAAATGGTTGTCGAGCTACTGATGATGATGAAGGCGTTTACTTTTGGTTTTGTTTCATTTTGTAGGTGATAAGTTGACTTTCCCTATGAAAGAATGCCTACCAAACATGTATAGTTTTATCATTTGTCCAAGCATAACAATATTCTTTACAGATACTTATATTGCTACTAAAACCTTGCAAAAATTATGCCAAATTTATTAAATTTATAAAAAATATAACATAAATAATATCATAATAAATTAGTGGAATAATATGATAAAAAAACATACATACATACATACATATTGAATATAAATTAAAAAATAAATAAGAAATTTTAACAAAAATAGTACTAAATGATTAATAAGGTTAATAACTAAGATTGGTAATACCGACCACCTCTATTTTAAACCAAGTCGCAGGTAAAATTTCTCTGATCATTCTGGCAAAAGTCGATCTTTTGTACATCGGTGAACGGTTGCATCTAGTTACAGAGGATGATATGCAGTGCAATATGATTAATTATCTTCTGTGGTAAGCCCAACAGATAGTCCATTTGTGTAACGTTGCGCATGTGACTTTTTCTTAACGATCCACCGTCCATTGTTACCGGAAGTATTAGAAAAAGAGCCTGAATAGAGCCCAGAAAACGTTATTAATGATCTAGATCCAAAGCTTGAATTAAACGCTGTCAATTTGCCGTACAATGGCCTGTGCGGCTGCTGCTGAGCAGACTGACACTTGAGTTTGTTTAAATGATTGTTGATTCTTTTCAATTTACCATAGGATTTTTACCCTATATGGGCGGGTGATGGGAAAGAAGAGTCAATACGTACCTATACAGGAATAATTATAAAATTATATACCATTAGTAGAACTCGGAAAATATGAACTTAAAAAACATAAAATATGCATGCAAATATGCACAAAAAACAGTTGAAATATGCACTAAAATATGCTTTTATACATTTAATGCATAAAAATAAAAAACTCAGCAATCTTTGTATTGAAAGTATTTAATTTATTTTATGCTAAATTCACAAAAACATTTATTGAAATTTCTGCATCATTATATTCATGTATTTTTTATATTTATCATCATCATCATTCTTTATTATATTGTTATTAACCCTTCAACGCCCAACCTTTTTTAGGTTCCATGTATGCCCAAGCGTGGGTAAAAAATGTCCACCTCGAAAATAGCTAGTATATTTATTGAGAATTGTTGCAGATGGATTAAACTTAAGAATCCTATGCTTAATAAACACAGCATCTTCTAAAATATGAATATACACAATTTACACACCTTACAACAAAATTACGATGTACATCAAAATTAACATACCAGTAAAAGCCAGTAATTCAGATTTGTCCATTTTCTCCACATTCTTCCTTTCAGCCTCCTCATTGGCGGATAATTATGTCGATTATGTAATTATACGTCGATAATTATATGGATTATGTTCCTAACCAACAAGAAATTATATAGAAAACTTTAGTAACAAGTTTTACCAAGGGTGTACTTTTTGTGCCCACCCATATTTAACTCAAGATATTATTTTATTTTGAAAAATATCGGTAGAACCAAATTAACATTCGATAAAGCGCTGTCTTTTTAACAATAAATCATTTTTGAAGACTTTTTGAACACGTAATAAATATGTTATAAGGCAATACGCATTAGGTTGACATTTTTTACCCACCCTTGGGTGTTTAAGGGTTAAACGATATGAAAACTATATATTTATTATTAAATGTTTTTATAAATGTTCTAGAGAAAAAGTGTGTCGTCTATCTGATAATAATTGTTTATACGCAGAAAAACCTCTTTCTATTTCACCCCTGTTGAGCTGGCCCCCCACCTTGCAGGGATTAAAATAAAAATAGCGCTAAATTACGAGCTATTTATGAGATTACATATATCGGAAATTAAAAATTTCGGGCTCGTTACACTGGGCAGAAATTTAATATTGAGATATTAATTTGATCTTTGCGGTGGAATTGATATAGTTTAGATTTTTTCAACTCAAGAGAAAAATGTCGAGAAAAATTAAAATATGTCGAATCGAGGATATAATTCGTATAGATAGCGTATAAATTCTAAGAATAAACTTTTAAAATACGCGCATTTCGATTTTTGAGCTACAACCCCTTCGCAAGAAAACCTCCCCATCTTCCCGGCTCAAGAGAGAATTGTATTTAAATTGACAAAAATTAATTATTTTGTGATACATTTACTATTTATTTATGAGCTTGCAAAATATGCGCATTTCGATTATTGAATTGCAATGTGTCGTCACTGAAGGTAAAAATCAACTATTACCTTCTATTTCAGTCAACCACCATCTATTTTCATGAAAATTGGTGAATGGTTAGACGATACCTCAATAAACAAGAGTGAAATAGTGCCAACTTGCGCTTTTACCCTGAAGGTGGATGCCACCCCCTTTTTGGGGGTGAAAATTACTTTATTTAATTATAATACGAATATTAATATAATAATTAAAAATAACAATGGAAGTCTTAAATACAATCAAAACCAAAAAATTGGAATATCTCGGACATATTACACGTGGAGAGAGATACAACTTGCTACGGTACCCCGTCAAAATAGCCCCGTCAAAAAAGCTCCGACAAAATAGCCCCGACATAATATCCCGCACACAAAATACCCTGCAGACAAAATAGCCGCGGAATAATAGCCCGCCGACAAAATTGCCCCGACAAAATAGCCCCGACAAAAAAGCTCCCAATCAGAATTCATGAAAGAATTCCTTAAAAATACATTTTTTCGGAAATGGTAATTATTCTCTATTCAGATGTTTATCTTTACCACGTTAAATAAAAATGGTCTTTTCAGAGAACTCGAGTCCTGTCTTCCCTACCTCTTGGAAGTTTGAATATTTAAGTTAAGTGAAAATCAATGTTTATTTGTGATATAAACATTTTTTCTGTTTTCGGGCAACAGTAAAATGCATTTTAAATTAAATAAATTAAATACATTCTTCCTTTTTGTCAAATAATTTAAATTAAAAAAAAAGTTTTTGGACACCTTGTATAAATAATTTTGTAATTGTTTATAAGAGGCTGTTTTAGCCGGGGCTGTTTTGACCGGGGCTATTTTGTATTCGATCTATTTTGTCGGGGCTATTTTGTTTGCGGGCTATTTTGTCGAGGCTATTTTGTGTTCGGGCTATTTTGACGGGGCTTTTTTGACGGGGCTGTTTTGACCGGGCTATATTGACGGGTCACGACTTGCTACAGCTCATCATGCAGGGAAAGATTCAAGGAAAAAGAAGCATAAGGAGACGCAGAATATCGTGGCTGCGCAACCTGAGAGAATGGTACGGATGTACATCAAATGAACTTTTCAGAGCAGCCGTTTCCAAAGTCCGAATACCTATGATGATTGCCGACCTCCACCGCAGAGATGGCACTTAAAGAAGAAGAAGAAAAATAACTCCACAAATAGATAAAGAAGCAAATTCTAAGGAAAATTTGTTATATGTATAAAGTTATTAAAATACATAAATCAATATTTTTTCAGTTAACAAAGAACAAAGATTTTGATTTTTCGTGAAAAAATGCATGTGTTAAAGCGGTTTTTGATAACTAACTCAAAATATGCGCTTTTAATAAATGTATATGCACTTATTAAATTTTTCCGAAATATGCAAATATGCACTTAATATGCATTTTGCATATTTCCCGAACTCTAACCATTAGTAATGGTAAAGTTAATTCTGTGAAATAATGAGTTCAAATGATGAAAGACAGAAAAACGTATGCATTTATGGATAACATTTAAACAATGCCGGAACAAAAGAGACAAATTAGAATCCGTCGCGGGGAATCAGTCCGTATTAACATTTTGGTTTTATCATACAGAACAAGTAAAAACTTCGTTTGTTTAATAGTATAAAAAGTTTATTAAAAAACACTATTAAAAAGGCATCCAAAAGGATTCGCAAAACGTTTTCGATCTAGATCAGATCATCTTCACTGCGTTCTGCTTAGTATATGAAACTAGCAACCTTATAGAATGGGTGACATCGAGAAATATACTGATGTTAGTAGCGACTCTAAGTCGACGTTAAAAGATAAATTTAAGAGTGCTCAAAGGGCAATATGACTCACTGCTCTATAATAACGTGTGGTTCTTGCCAGTTCAATGGACACAATTGAACGTGTTCCGAACAATTATATAACATAATTTTTTTGCGCTCTTCATCAAGCAAAATCTTGACCACATGACTTAAGATAAAATTTTTATAGTTTCCCAAAAAGTCATTTAAAACTAAACCACAACTGTATCATCGTCTCGAGATCGTATCTACGATATCGTATCCAAGATACCACCACGTGACTTCCCCGGTACAATAGAAATCAAGGCATATATTTCACGTTCAGATCGACGTAAATGTGACTTTTTTAGACCGCCGTAGTTTATGTTGGCCCTACCCGCACCCTCTCATGCTGTGGTGGGTGTGAGAAAACTAACCACCTGATCTGAACTTGTCATCAATAATCTAAGGAGGTGACATCAATGACCCTAGATCAAGCAGAGGGTCCATTATAGGAATGCTTTATTTTATATTAAGAAAGCATAGCTTTCACTCTCGATTTTAGTGATTCTTCCAGGGTATGACTCACATTGTATTTTGTATTTTATTTGATTATTAATAAGTGATATTTATAATCTCTTCACTGTGGTTGAAATCCATTTTATTTTATCTTCCCAAGATATAGCTTCTATTTCAATATTATTAAGATTATTAAGATTAACAAGATATTATCAAGATTACCATCTCACTTTTATTACCATCATAATGTCATTGATGTTAGATGAATCGTTCTTCATTTTTATTTACTTTTTTATTGTCCGTTTTTATTCTTTGCGTTTCGTTAAATCTGAGCTGTTCATTAGTCTCCATTTGGAAATGTAAAAAGTGGCAAAGCGAGAGCTGCTGATAAAATTCCAAGTGGAATATGCATGCTTATAAATGATATCAATATTTTAGAGGCTATAACTTCATCTTCAATACCATTTATGCCAGTAGAAAACTAAGGAATAATTAAGTGGCACGCAGTTTGGTTTCCGTAACGAGTTTTGAACAAGAGAGGCATTGATTGGGAAGAGCATACTTACTTAAAGATGTTGAGATATATCTGTAGATGTATACTGCTGTTTTATTAACTTTCAAAAGGCATTTAATCATGTTAAACACTCTATATTGATCGAAGGATGGCCGAGACGTTCTAACTAACCAGCATCAGTTATTGGAAAAGTTATGGAATTATAGGCTCGTAATATTAAAAGAGCTCCAATAAAAGAGCTTTAATTTTATAACATTTATACGAGAGCATTTTTAGAATTGTGCTTTCCGAAAAACAAGAATATGTCATTAGGTGCTGGAAAGAAGCTGGTCTTCTTTAACACTCTAGCCCCTACCCAAAATTACAAAACAGGTATCAGAATAAATGCCAGAAATAACATAAAACGAAGTAAAAACAATATTTTCACAAAATTAAAAATAACAATTCCCATTGCTATGATGGAGTAGTAATCGCTGCGATCAAATTGAGTGAAAATAAAATTATCCAGAATTTCGTCAAACTTTTCACCGAATCCATTTATCGAGGAAAACCCCTTCGTAATGGATTAATGGTTTATGGAGTGGAGCTTGCCATCCTGTCAATAAGCTATCACACATACATTTTTGAAAAAAGAGCTTCAAAAAAACTAATCACTAAGTTAAACTTATATCAGTCCAGAGAAAAAGCTGGATATATGTAGATCAGGATACCGTGCTAACCTGATAGAGAAGTCTGCAGAATAGAAGAAACCATTGGTAGGTACTGATTTCCTGAGAAAACGTTGGGTGTTATAAGCCAGGAGAAAATGTCAACAGCATTGACAGAATGTCAAATAGATCATGTACACAGTAACATAATCCAACATATCTACCAAAATGTCACGGTTAGCGCAAGACTATCTGAACGAGAAACAAAAAAATTCTGTATACAGCGAGGAGTATGAAACAGAACACAAAATCGATAGAGAGGATTCGTCTGTTTTGGTTATATAATCCATATCTATGATCATTATATGATAACGGGGGCTATCAGTGTTTTACATAGTCTTAAAGCAGCTTTACATCAAGGCTATGCAAGCCTCAACCTATGCAAGTCCGTCTTGCATGTCATATCTCTTGCCTAGCCTGACCTTTTTACATCGGAGCTATTTCTGTGCAAATTTAATACCACTTTCATTGTTGCCAACAAAAGAAATATACCAAAACATTAACTTTAGATATTTCACTTGCAAATTTCAGTCCAACACGAAATATATTCAAGTGTAAATCATAAATTATTATTACTTCCAAGAAATAACATTTAGATTTACAAAATAAGGTTAAGTTTTATTCTGAACTGTAAATTTTGTTATATTGGCAACATGAATTTTGATAACTTGCATCAAAATAGCATGAAAAATAGAACATGTTTTAATTTTTTGTTTAGCACAGGAATTGCATGGAAATAGCGCGTGAGCATGCGCAGTTGCATGATCTGTCTTGCATGGATGTTGCCTAGCATGAAAATAGCATAATGTAAAACTGTCTTTATATGAGTTTTGTGAGACAGACGTTTGTTAGCTAAATACTTTGATATACTCTGATACCCCTGATGTATTATTATTGAAGTTAACCGATGTCCCTAGATATATCAATTCTTCCACTTCTTCTAAGTTTTGATGATTGACAATCTGCCTTAACATTTCCAGCTCTTCTGTTTGTGTTGGTTGGAAAGAATTTGTTTTTATTTTGATTTATCCGTAATCCCATTAAGTCCCAATATTAAAACTGAATGAATGACTTAAAATACCAACTGTTATAAAGTTTTATAGTTATATTTATTCGACTAAAATATTTATATCTAAACCACAATGAAAATATCATGTTTATAAAAAATAAATATCACCTATAAATTTCCTTTACTTTAAAATAAACATAGTTTCAAAAGTTATGCATCATCTAAAATTATGCTCGTTTTCATAGTTGATTTTTTCATGAACAAAGTAACGGATTCCGCTATTTTTTTTATTATTTTAGATTTTTCATTGGTCTTTACACACTTGAGCAAAGGTTTACTAAAACTTCGATTTTGTACTTATATAGGGTGAAAGAAAAGAAATGTTTTCTTATGTTAAGTTTGTACCTTGTTGAGAGAACAAGGTACAAGTGTGAGTATACATCAAAATCGTATTGTAGTCTTATGTTTTGTGAACATTTTGTTTTTTGGATGTCCCTGATATCTAAAGACCGGATTATATGTTTTTTGCATATCGATAACCATCAAAGATACAATCAAACGCTTCAGGATGTGGACGAATTATGATAATTAAAGGCGTTTGACACTAATTTAATTTTACATATTTAGAATATTTTCGGTTTTTTAACATATTTTGATGGTTTGAACATATTTTCAACCGTTTGACATATTTTGGCATATTTTTAACATATTTTGGCATATTTTGACATATTTTTGGCTGTAAACAGCTTGACACAGTTAACCATGTAACAATGGTTAGGTTTATAAATGATGCTTTCATGAACTTTTTCCTTCCCGACATTGTTCCAACTAACAAAATCTTGCTTATGGTTTCCGATGCTGCGTCATACATGGTCAAAGCTGGCCAACAACTAAAAGTTTTATATCCCAATTTATTTCATGTGACGTGTTTGGCGCAGGGTTTAAAGAGAGTGACGGAAGAAATTCGAAAGTCATTTACTAAATTTAATAATTTAATTAGCAACGTGAAGAAAATATTTTTAAAATCGCCTTTAAGGATTCAGATATATAAAGAAAACTTAGCAAATACTCCTTTGCAACCGGAGCCTATAATCACAAGTTGGGGAAAATATTTAAAAGCTGCCTGTTGTTATTCGGAACATTTTCTCTCTATAAAAGAACTAATTTTATGTTTTGAAGAAACAAATATTGGTGCGATTTCAAAATGCAAATCAATTTTAGAAAACAGATCACTGCACAATGAGCTTTGTTTTATTAAATCGAATTATGAATTTGTTTATAAAACCATCCTCAATCTTGAAACTGAATCGTTTCCACTACAAGAGTCTCTTAATTTAATTCAGAAATTTAAGGAAAACGCTGACCAACATTGTTAATGTTATAAAATTTGCACTAATCACATCAGTTGATGTTGAACAAAGATTGTCAACATACAAATTACTACTAACGGATATGCGACATAATTTTACTATTGAAAATATTGAAAAACATTTGATTGTGAATTGTTTTTATAAGAAGGAATAAAATGTAGAAACGTAAGTAATAGTAGTAGGTACTAGATAGGTATACATTGGTATATTTAGGTTAATTTTGTCACTATGTACTTACCGTTATTTAATAAAACTTTTTATACATTTTTTAATGCATATTTTTTTGTTACTTTAAAATGTTTTTCACATATTTCACATATTTGGAACATATTTTAAACTTTTAGGGAATATTTTCAACATATTTCACTTATATTTCAGACACATATATGCACATATTTCAGTCAAAACAGGAACATATAATCCGGTCTTTACTGATATCTTTAGAAACAAAGAAAATATAGGGTTTTATTCTTTAACACGTGTTTTAAACGAAACAAAAGTTTGAGACCTCCTGTAAGGAGAAAATACTACAAAGGTGGGAATACATCGAAGTTGTGTTATAGTCTCATCTTTTGTGAACATTTTATGTTTATAGTTTCTCTGATATCTTTAATAACACAGAAACTAGACGGTTTTACTAGTTAATATGTGTTTTAACTGGGGATGGCGGTTTTTGACAAAACACCGGTTTTCGGTTATACCGGTTGTTTGCTTACGGTTTAACCTGGCGGTTATAACATAAATATTTTACTTAAAAATAAATTGGATAATGCAATTTATCTTTTATTTTTACTACCATCAAAAAAATGATCATGTATTTCTTTTAACACGTTATATTTTTGTATAATAGATACATTTTAACTCATTTAATACTTCCTGTATGGGTGTATCGTTTTGAAAACGTAGGGAAATCCTTGGAGATTCGTATTCGTAATCGGTAATTCGATATTCATAATCAGAACATTATTTTTGGTAATCAGAAAAAGTCATTCACCCACTTTCAATGTCAAGAGTCAATTGTGAAAAATAGATGATCTTTGCGTCTACTTCAACCAGATCACTTCTTATGTAAATATTATGATTACAAATACATTTTCAACGAAATATTATAATAAAACTTAATTGTTTCTGGCTGATGTGAGTTTGCACTTTCAGTTTGCTTCTGTATTTATAAAATAAAATTTGAATTATGGTTTTGTTTGGAATAATTACTTGAGAATAATGATTATGATTGGGATCCAAAATAATACCTAACTTAATCCTAATCGCCGTAAAAACCTAAAATCCGGTTTTTACTTTAAAAAGAAAAAACGGGTTATAACCGGGACAAAAAACAACCGGTAAAACCGGTAATTGCGAAGTAAAAAAACCGGTTTTTGGTTTAAACCGGTAGGTTTTTCCCATCCCTAGTTTTAACTGACGACATGCGATACGTGAGGAGGATCTGTCTTATCATACGCCGAGATGAAATTATTTCCTAGATATATTGCGAAAGGAACAATCTTAAGGTCTCGACCAGAATGGGTAACGTTATGTCCCTTTCTGTTGTTAAAGTTTTGTTAACAGTTTTTTTTATTGTTAATTTAGTTTTGTTTCAGTTAAAGTCTTTGTTTGTCATGTTAAAGAATAAAACCGTCTACTTTCTTTGTTTCTAAAGATATCAGGGACATACAAAAAACAAAATGTTCACAAAATCTAAGACTACAATACAATTTCGATGTATATACCGATACTTATACCTTAAAACTGTCTCTGTGTCTCGCTTAACTTAATAAAAACATGTATTTTCTTCCACCCGGTATAAGTACAAAAAAGAAGTTTGAGTAAACCTTTGCCCAACTGTGTGAATACCAAAGAAAAATCTAAAATAATAAAAAAAATTAGCGGAATCCGTTAATCAGTTCACGAAAAAATCAACTTTGAAAATGAGCATAATTTTAGCTGATGCATAACTTTTGAAGCTATGGATATATTCGCATATTCAACAACTACGGTTAATTCTGAGGTCATCACTAACCCATTTACGTCCAAATCTCGTTGAATTACCAAAATTTATACAATCCTGTCCTGCTCCAGATCCTTACTTGTGGTTTTTTAAATTTATTGAAGGTATCATTCTGGTTCTTTCTTCCATTCAGCGTAGTTCCATAAATTTTTTATAAGAGATCCACAGGTAAAAATAGTGATATATTAGCCGCTATTTCAATGTCTCATTCTTAGATTTCTTCTTGGAATATATTCGAGAGCTGAAGTCATCATAAGAGTTTAAAAAGGTGCAATTAGAGACCAGTGATAGAATTAGTCATGGATGGTTTATTAAAATTCTAATGTTAAAATAATTTTAGAGAAAATTTGTTAAGGGGTAGGCGCAAAATCTTGACACAATGCTATTGTGCAATATTTTTTCGAACTCTGAAAAAATTAATAAATATTTTTGAAAAATTTAAAGGCAGAATGAAAGATTACATTATTACCGAGGGGTGAAAGTCTCTTAGAATAAACAAAAAGTACCTTTTGACTGAAATATTTTAAATTAAAAATGACGCTAAATTTTCTCTTTTTTACCCCTTTAACTTATTAAAATAAACATTATAGAAGTTTTCAGTGATTTTCGACCCTTCGTAATAATGCATTTAATATGACTTCATTTAATATGCATTGGCCCGAACTTCTGCGCCTAAGCTTTTAAGTAGAGGACTGGTGGTATAACTCCCATGAAATTATTTAAAAAAATGCTGATCCCATTTAAAATTATGTAATTATTGGCAAAATGGTTCCATTCTCTTATCCCAAAGCAATGCATGACATAAGTTCTAAAACAGCTGACTATACGCCAACATTGATTCTTTGAATCAAAAATTGGAGTTGCGGGAACCAAATGTGAAGTGATACATAATTTTAAATGTGTTGGTATCTTTATCTTTGTCAGGGTTACACACCGATCTACAGAAGGCTTTTTTTTGTAACTTACGACACTTCAAATAGAAAATACATAAAACTATTAGCAACTATTATTTGTTAGAATTTTACTTACTTTTTATCATTGGAAGTTGTATAATATGTGAAACTACTAAATTTTGAATATGTTCACGATGAGACATCGGACATATTTGCTGAAAATAATATAATTTAATAAATGATATAATTACGTCGGCATGACATTGCACAAAATAGCTATATTTTGTGGGGATGATTGTAATATGTACAAATTATGAAAATGTACATAAAAGAGGACAAAACAATGTTTACAGTAGGCTCAAACAAGAACTCGATGTAGGCACCGTAGGAATTGGATGTGGGGAACATATTCTATATAATGCATTTCAACTTGCTTTGGATGGTTTTCCAATCAAAATTCAGGTATTAGTTGTCAAACATAAACATTTTTATATCTACACAATTCGAGTAGCTCAGTTAAAGGATTTCTGTAAATGTGTACATAGATGTACATAGAACTACATACTAGATTTCTTTCTCTGTTACCGGAAACTGAAAAAAATCTAAATAATAAAAATATTCGAAGGAATACAATCATACCATCATACAAAAGAAGAAGTTTTTACTTCACTTTAAGTTTCCCAAGTAAAGAGTAGAAGCCTGGACAGTTTTCGAAGCTTCTTTGAGAAAAGTCGAGGCATTCGAGATGTGGTGTTGATCGTTGTGACTGAGGTCCTACGTGGAATGGGCAAGAAATGCGATCGATATTATTAAAACCATCAAAAAGCGCAAACTAAAGTATCTTGGCCACGTTATGAGGAATGAACAGAGATATGGCTTGTTGCAACTCATTCTTCAGGGCAAGGTAGGTATTTGGGAAGAGAGGATCAGGGAGAAGAAGAATATCTTGGCTTCAAAACATGAGAAAGTGGTTTAATACATCGACAACCAGACTGTTTAGAACAAGAATAAAAAACCGCTAAACGCCGTAAAAATGATTGGCGCATACAATATTCCAGCTACAAAAGATCTGATATGAATATTACGTGGCGCGAAAATGTATTTTCATTTTGATGCAAAACAAAATTCTAGTTTTATTTTAAAAGATTTTTCCATAATATTTGCTAAATTTGAAGTAAACGCGCCACAAAAGAGTAACTTTGATACAGTTTGAATTTTGAAACTTTTGTGGCGCTTTTACTTCAAATTTAGCAAATATTATGGAAAAATCTTTTAAAATTTTGTTTAAAATTTTGATTTTCTTTAAAACTAGAATTTTGTTTTGCCTCAAAATGAAAATACATTTTCGCATCACGTAATATTCCTATCAGATCTTTTGTAGCTGGAATATTGTACGCGCCCCTCATTTTTACGGCGTTTAGCGGTCTTTTATTCCTGTACCAGGAGTTTTTCAAAGTTATGTATAAATTAAATGTATGAAGTTGAATGCAATATTTCTCGATTACACGTTAAGCTTTATAAATGGTCGCATTATCTCCCAAAAATGATCTAGTGTACATCGAATGTACACTAGATTTTTTTTCTATTCGAAATAGATTGAAAAAAAAAATATTGGGATGGCCGGAAATGAACTCAGATTGCACGTTGCCAGATCAAATTTAGCGTCATAACCACTACAACTACATAAACCATTTCGGGAATAATCGTTAATTGGATTATACTTTTGTAGCTTAATAACTTCTAAACGGCTTAACCGATTTTGATCACTAGACATGAGTTTGAAATGTATTGACAAGTAGTATCTGATGAATCTAAGGTTAAGTATGATAACTGAAGCTATTACAAGAATTATTGGGCTTGAAAAACCGGTTTTCCCATAGAAAATAGATTTGATCATATTTATGAAGCCTATAACTTAAAAATTCGAATTTTGCCGGATATGAGGTATACACCGTTAGATTCGTCTAGAGTCCTTCTACAAACGCTCAGTTATTTACGCAATTCGTAGGTTAAAATTTTGAGTAATTGTCGAAAAACCAAAATTTTCAAAGTTTAGTTTTTCACTTTTTCGGCTATACTGAGCCGTTTATATGCCTGATCCTAACGGCTTAGACACCATTTGAAAGCTTAACTCAACACTATTAATTTGGTTTATTAGCGGTTCTCCTGTCTCTTCTTGAAGTGAAGATATATATAGGTACCCCCAAAAAATATGCCGTTTTGTACCTACCAAGTCCTATGTGGTCAAAAGTCACAAACTACACCGGTTTTGAATCGACCCTGACCCCCCTTCAAACACAGAAAAAAAAATACAGATTGGTTTAACTTTTACACACACATACATATCCACAAACATTGTCCCTTTTTTAAATAGAAATTGAGTCATATTTCTGAGCTCGGTAACTTTTGAATGGTATAATCGATTTTTAAAATTAGACATGCGTTGGAAAGGTAATGATCAGTACTATCAGAAGCCGCAAAGGTCGGACTTACATTTTCGAAATTTTTGGGAGTTTTGGGGACGAGAACGAAAAACAGAACCTAAAAAGGAAAGGCCGTAAAATCCACACCCTTGGACCAAAATGTATGGCTGACATATGAATGGGTGAGTCTTTTTGTGAACTTTAAGATGGGAATTGGTCCAATTTTCATTTCAGTCAGATTTAGAAAATCGAAAGTTTCGTGTGTATATATAGTGTCGCTTGTAGGGGGTTGTGCGCTACTGGCGAGAACTGCCGTTCTCTGGTAATAGCAGCAAGCAAAGTTAGGATAGCCATGTTGATCGCCAACGTCCGGAATGGATACGCACCGTAAGAAGAAGAAGTGTCCAAGAATAACACTATACTATTTAAACTACCAATAAAACCAGGGTTAAAATAATTCAAGCCTATGTCCTACATCCTCTTATGAAGACCTACAGAATGGAATTATTAGATTGGCGCGTTGGTATAAATACTACACATACACACAATCTAATAATGAGTGATTTGAATGCTAGGTTGGGATGGAAACTGGACAAAACCGAAATTGCTGTGGGTCCCGAGGGATTCGGAGAAACGAAAGCGATGAAATATTTTCGCGTTTATTCTTGGCCTCTCTTTACTCTGGCCTTTTTGCAATGAATACCCACCTTTAAAGAAACCCCAAAGAACCCCAGATAAACCGGAACTGGGCAAGTCTAGACTAAAAATGAAATCGATTTTGTATTAACCATAGAATATGCTTTATTGCCATGAAAAATTTTACAATTTTATCGACAAAGCTTATAAATAGTCAAAAAAACAAAACAGTAACAATCCAATTTACTAAAATTACATAAATCGTCAATATATTTAAATAATAATAATAATAATGAAGTTAAAACAGAAATAATCAATTGCAAAAATTTAAATAAATTGCAAATGCATAGTGTACCTAATAATTAATAAAAAAGGTTTAAAAGTTAAAAAGTTAAGCTGCTGCATATGACACCCAAATATAGATAAAAAAAATAATAAAAATACTACTTGTGCAAAGGGTACTGTAATTTCTTAGTTATTGACTAAAAAAATCTTCTACTGAATAATATGGTCTTTCAGACAGGTAGGCTTTTGTCAGTTTACGGAATTTGTGGAAAGATAGTGCAGATTTTAGTTGTAGAGGGAGATTGTTGTACATTTTTTTTGCGGAATATAATATCGATTTCTTTACTAACTCCGAGGACGGGGTCGGCAAATAGATGTCAAACGTAGAATTTCTCGTGAAGTAGTCATGATTAGGTCTTGGTGGAAAGACATGTAGATGTTTACGAATTAAGCAAACAGTTTCTAAAATATACAAAGATGGAAGGGTTAAAATTCCGTGATCTTTGAAATAACTTCTGCAATGTGTTGTTCTTCTGAGGCCAAACAGATATCTTATTGCTCTTTTTTGTAATTTGAAAATAACATCGAATTGGGCAGCTGTACCAGAACCCCAAAAAGGAAGACCATAACGAAGATGTGACTCGAACAAAGAAAAATATGTTATTTTGGAAGATGCTAAATTGAGTTCATTCGAAACAGATCTTATAGCATAGCAAGCTGAAGAGAGTTTTAAGGTTGCTGTCTAAAAAAATACCAAGAAATATTACAGAATCAACGGTACTGATCTGGCTGTTATTAAGAGGTAAGGGTTGAAGAGCTCCTTTATAAGATAATGCTACTGTTTTATCTACGTTAAACGAGAGTAAATTTGAGTCAGACCAGGTTTTTATTGTAAGTAGATCAGAAGTTATAGTAGCCTGAAGAGTTGCAATAGTTGAGTTGCTCCAAGTGATACTGGTATCATCAGCAAAAAGAAAGATTTTTCCATCGATTTTTAAATTAGTGATGTCATTAATAAAGATAAGGAAAAATAGAGGACCCAATACTGAACCTTGAGGTACCCCACATAGGATGTTTTTGAGACTAGAGTCTGTATCATTTGCTCTAACCAGTTGTTTCCTATCATCCGAGTAAGATTGGAACCAATCTAAAGAAATGCCTCGAATTCCGTATAAATTTAGTTTTTTTATCAAAATGTTGTGATTTACACAATCAAAAGCTTTGGCGTAGTCACAAAAAACGGTGGCAGTGTGAAGATTATTGTTCAGTGCTTGATAAATCTCATGTAGTACAGAAAACATGGCATCAGTGGTGCATTTATTATTTAAAAAGCCGAACTGATTTTGTGATAAAATGTTGTTTTCAACTAGAAAGGACATAAGTCGGGCTTTTATGAGTCTCTCAATAATTTTGGAGAGTACCGGTAGTAGTGCAATAGGTCTATAATTGTAAGTATTAGATATTTCACCACCCTTATGAAGAGGAATAATGATGGCTGTCTTCAGGCACTCTGGAAATTTACCTTTCTCAAAAGAATCATTAATTAGTGAGATGAGGACTTCTAACACATTTTCTGGAAGATTAGAAAAAAAATTTTTTTTTAATCAACAAAAACATGGTACATGAGCTGAAAATAGCCTCAGTGTACGTCAGACCGCAGGATCCGATCTTCGCAGAAGATCTAAACCTAATACTAGACTCAGACGAGCCAACAGTCATCATAGGCGACCTAAACGCGAGATCTCCCAACTGGTTTGACAGAAAAACAAATCGAAATGGTAAACAACTTTGTGGCTATCTAGAAAGAAAAGAAAACACCTTTGCAATCGGACCAGTTAAACCAGCACACTTCCAAGGATTAACAGCAACTTACTTGGACATTGCAATTATACATAATATAAGACAACAATACGAGATAGAAACAGTAGATGAGGGAGACAGTAGTCACAACCCAATCATCCTGACCCTTGGTGCATTAGAACTTAATCACACACAACCATACAAGAAGAAAAAGACAAACTGGTCTAATTTCAAAAGAGTCACTAGCGAAAACATAGGAGACATTCCAAACATCAAGAACAAAAGGGAACTAGAAGACAGCGTGATTAAGTTAGAACAAACAATACAGAATGCCATAACAGTCAGCACCAAAGAAGAAACAACAACAATCAAAAGAGGTAGGTTCAAAGACATATCAGATGAACTAAAGGAACTAATACAAGAGAAGAATAGAAAAAGAAGAAGAGCCTACAGAACAAGGGATCAGGAAGACAAAAGAATTGCAAATGAACTGGACCGAGAAGTTAAAAAACAGCTGGAAAACCATAGAAACGAATGCTGGAACAAATATATCCAAGAACTAGATCCAAATAAATCCGGGTTCTGGAAGGTATCAAAAATATTAAGAAATGAAAGGAAACCAATACCTGCCCTACACGGACAGCAGGGCTTAGTATACACAGAAGAAGAAAAGGCAGAAGTAATGAAAGACACCCTAGAAGTGGGTAATGAGCAAAACTTCCACGAAAACGAAGATATTGACTTTACAATAGAAGTAGAAAATAATGCAAAAAGAATAAGTAGAAGAATGGGAAGAATAAACCTAGAACACACGTCTCCTGAAGAAATTAAAGAATTAATAAAAAAGACAAATGCAAAAAAAGCGCCAGGGCCTGACAACATAACAAACAGAGCGCTAAAAAACCTGCCAACAAAAACAATAGTCTATATTACGAACATTGTAAACAGTATACTAATATTAAGATACTTCCCGGATAGATGGAAAGAAGCAAATGTTATTATGATAGGAAAACCGGGGAAAAATGGGACCTTTCCACAAAACTATAGACCAATAAGCTTACTACCAGCGATAAGCAAAATAGTGGAAAGAGTAATCCTGAAAAGACTAAAAGAAGAATCAGAAGCATTAGGAACTATCCCAGAATCGCAGTTTGGATTTAGATCAAGGCATTCATGCGAATTACAAGTATTAAGATTAACTGAATATATAACAAAAGGATTCAACGAAAAAATGTATACAGCGGCAGCTTTCCTTGACGTAAGTAAGGCCTTTGACAAAGTTTGGCATGAAGGACTACTGCACAAAATGCATGAAAATGGTTACAGTGAGGCGATGACATGCCTCCTTGCGTCATACCTTGCGAACCGTAGGTTCAGAGTTCGGATAGGGTCCACCCTGTCCGGGGTCGGAACCATGGAGGCAGGTGTGCCCCAGGGGGCGGTGCTGTCACCTTATCTGTACACCATATACACAGCAGACACACCAACAGTCCCACGAACCCTACTAAGCCTATATGCAGACGACACAGCAATAGCAGCTAGTAGTAGCGACCCAAACCTAGCCAGGAATCACCTACAAAGAGCCCTAAACCAACTGCAAAAATGGTGCATAAAATGGAAAATAGCACTAAACCCCGATAAAACACAGGCAGTAGTATTTCAATATAGAAAAGGCAGACCAGAAAGACAACTAACAATGAACAATACCCTGATAGAATGGAACAACCAAGTGAAATATCTAGGGGTCACACTAGACAAAAAACTTACATATACGGAACACGTAAAACAAACGGTCTATAAAGCTAAAGCCTTAAGAAGTCAACTCAGCCACCTGATAGGGAGTAGGAGTAAATTAAAATTTAAAACGAAGATCAGGATGGCTAATAGTATAATAATACCAACATTAACATATGCATCTGCAGCATGGGGATACACATGCAAATCAAACAGAAAGAAAATTCAAACAATACAAAACCAGATAATAAGAGACGCCCTAAATGTACCTAAATATGTACCGATAAAATATCTTTATAACAAAGACACAAAGCAGAAAAAGATCCTTAGAACGATGGATGAAAAAGCATATGCAATATTCAACGAAATAAGAGACCATCCAAATAGAATACTAAGAGAGTTGACAGAATACGATGAAAATATACGTACTACACACAGAAGGCCTAAACATCAAATAACAGGATATAGGGATGTCCCAGAAGAAGAATAAATAACGAACTCATGAAAAAATAGAAAGTCACAAAGTCGTAGGATCATGCAAAATAGAAGTGGGAAAAAAAAAAAAAAAAAAAAAAAAAAAACACGAACGGCTTGGCTGTTCCTGGAACAGCAAAGTAGCTCACCAAAAAAAAAAAAAAAAAAAAAATAGCATACGAAACTTCTATCTAGCCTTCAGCTCTATAAAATATTAGTACTGGCAAAATCAAGGAGACAACAACATAAAATGAAATAATGGACCCATCAGGCCCATTATTCAAGCCACTTAGGCTATAGGCCCATCAGGCAGGTCAATGAGAGACCTAGCGCGATCCTGATCATTGAGACCGTGTCCGGCAAGCACGAGCTTGGTGATCAGACCTGCGGCTGCCCAGCTGGCGAGGAGAACAATACGAAAGTATTGTCAAATTGGCAGCTGTGTGGCCGACACACACAGAGGCTCCGAGCGGAGAGACGCCAATCTAGGTTGGTGTCTCCCCGCTGGGAGCACACACTTAGGGACTCCAGTCCAAAATCATGTTAACAATAGTAAATTCAGTAAAGTAAATAGGGAGAAAAGCTAATTAGCTACCCCTTGAGATAGGTGGCTTAACCACAACCAAGAATAGACGGAGGGTGTTATCATTACCCAATCACCCGAAGTAAAAGTTCAGCCTCCCCCTCGTATTCACGTATGGGGGAGGGGTGGAGGAAAAAAAGCCTGGGGGTCAGGCGGGTACCGATCCAAATGATTCGCTCTTTGGGGCGTGACCTGTCTGATTTTCGGACATGCAGGTTCCGTCGACTGGTCGGCGGTACACGCATGTTCCTAGAGGCAGGGTTGAACGCGTGTGTGTGTGTGTGCATGAGGTCTCCTAATATGTTTTTATTGTTCTGTTGAATTAATAAACTATTTTTCTGATGGGTTTTTTTGGAGCGAGCTGTGTAAAACGTAGTTTTTGTTTTGATGGCATAACTTATAACTGCTACCATTAGAATATGCATTAGAGTTTATAGGTGTCTCTTTTTCTATTTCCACTACAACGTATTTTGCAATTTTTATATGACATAAATATTAAATATTAATTACCACATTATGCATAATTAGCTTATTGTCTTGTACAATCTCCATTTGGTTACAGAGTTAGCGGTAGCTATGCTCTCTTGTAGCTGTCTTGCAATAATACCACGTGTAGTTATTCGTAATATCAATACAGTAAAATAATAATATGTATGAACATCATTTTAATTTTCTAGGCGTCTTACTACTAATAAAGTTAGTCACAGTTCTGCTTCTCTTACTTATTCTCGCAAACTGTTTTTCTGAGGACTTACCGTAATTCATAGACAAACAAATTACATACTCTATGACAATAGAATAAAAATATACGTGAATATAAAACTAGAGGGTAATAGTCAACGGAAAGCTAACAACTGCTACAACTACTTTTACTATACTACACTTAAAAAATAAGCAAAAAATGTATCCAAAAAATCGGAGATCAAAATGTGTAAGTATTAAAAGGTGGGAAATAGGGCATATTGAAAGTAAAAATAGAAGAAAAAATGAGTTTTAATAAAAGAAAACCTTAAAAAATAAAAAAAAATATACTTTGTATTATCCGGGATACTACAATTGTTCAAATATACACTGCGCTGGAATAAATAATGTTACCCCCATATTAACCTATTTATTTTTAGCACATAATAGTCCAGAGAAATAGGATTTTTCTCGCGACACATCCCCCTTCAGGCCGAAACCAAATTTTTTGAGTAGTATGGACATCTATAATAATAACCTATACGTTTCCTGCAGCCGATTTGATGATATACATAGTTATAAACAAATGAAGATCAAAAAACGGTAAATTTTCGCTTTTTTCGTCTATTACCAAAAAGTTAGGCATTTTAAACAAATTTGAGAGTAAGAAACTCATAAATCGTATAAAAAACATCAATATGGCGTTCGCTGAATATGTCTATCCTTATTGGTTGCTTAGAAAATTGCAAAATAAATCATAAATTTTGAGTTTTTATAAATATTCATAACTTATGTAAAAATTAACTTTTTTATTAGTCGAAATGCTGAGACTTCTGGTGCTTAAATTACACCCTAAATTTAAAAGTAATTGGTAAAATAGTTTAAAAGTTATATAATTTGTTTATTCCAAATTTATTTTTTTTGCAACACTATAAGCCAGAAAATTATGAGGTTACAGTAATAGCCCAATAAATGACCGTTTCGGAGTGTAATTTCCCGGGGGCAACTCCGAATTGAATAAAAATTTGGATTTATGTTCTACTTACCCTCCACTTCAAAGTTGAATTTGTGCCGTTGGTTGCTTTTATTTGGGGGGTGACATTTACCCCTTCTCGGGGGTGAAAAACGCGTGTTTAAAATAAGGCCGGAAATGGATAAATTGACTTATTTGAAGCACCTTTTGTTCTATAAAGTTTTTTACGTAAAATACTTTTCGAGTTGTTCGCGATTTAAAATGTTGATTTTTCGACAAAAAAACTACGTTTTTAGACCGTTTTTCCCTCATAACTCAAAAAGTAAATATTTTATCGAAAAAAATATTTTTAGTAAAAGTGTAGCCTACAAAAAAATGAAAAAAAATTTTGTACCAGTAAAGTCTGCAAATTGAGTAGAAGCAAAGTTGTAGCTCATGAAAAATACGTTCTTATTCGTCTAATTCCAAATCGAATAATTCAACGCGAAATCACCGAAGAAAGAAGCGTTTTTCGGAAAAACCTTATTAACATTTTTAAAGTATCGAAAAAAAGCTTATTATTTGTTTTTTACAAAAGTTTACAGCATCAAAAATAAACGAGTTACACTGAAAAAAAAGTTGGCCCCTTTTTTTTGGTAAAAAGTCGTGAAAACCTCCCTCTATTTAGCACCCTAAATGAAATTATTCGTTTGGCTTTACCATCTATTTTAACTGTATGTGTATTGTTTATATAATCTGTAAGTTTGATTGGTTTGAAGTGCTTATTTTTGAAAACATTTGGTTTTATATTAAAAAAAAAAATTCTAAAAATTTTTGAAAAATTTCATTTTTTCAAAATAACTTAAAAAGTATTAGTGATAATAAAAATCTTAAAGAGTAAAAAAATGTCGGTTTTGCTATTATAAATATGTGAGTTTCATTTTGTTTCTCCGTAAGACAAAAATTGGTTAAGATATGGCTGTTCAAAATTTGCATACACTCGTGACTAGTGACCCATTCAAGCTTTGACAATTATAACCCTTTCAAAAATAAACACTTTAAACCAGTGAGACTGACAGATCATATAAAAAATAGATAGGTAAGTAAATTGTTAGTAAAGCGGTAGCGATTAATTTCATTTGGGGAGCTAAACACGGCGAGATTTTCATGATTTTTTACAAAAGAAAAAGAGGGCCAACTTTATTTTGAGCGTAACTCGCTTATTTTTAATGCTAATACTTTTGTTAACAATTAAAACAAAGATTTTTATAAACATTTTAAAAAAGTTTAAATAGGTTTTTCCCGAAAAGTGCTTAATTTTTCGGTGATTTCACCTTGAAATATTCGATTTTGAATTAGACGAATAAGAACGTATTTTTCATGAGCTACAACTTTGTTTTTATTTGATTGATAGACTTTACTGATACACCATTTTTTGGGTTTTTTATAAGCTACACTTTTGTTAAAGATATTTTTTTCGATAAAATATTTACTTTTTGAGTTATTTGCGAAAAACCGTCTGAAACCGTAGTTTTTTGTCGAAAAATCAACATTTTCAATGGCAAATAACTCGAAAAGTATTGACTTACGTAAAAAACTGTATAGAACAAAAGACGTAAAAAACTGTATAGAACAAAAGTTGCTTAAAATCAGTCAATTTATCCACTTCCGGTCTTATCTTGAACGTATGGTTTTTCACCCCCGAGAAGGGGTGACTGTCACCCCCCAAGTAAAAGCAACTAACGGCACAATTTCAACTTTGAAGTGGAGGATAAGTAGAACCTAAATCCAAATTGTCATGCAATTCGGAGTTGCCCCTGAAAATTACACGGTATCGCCGAATTTCCCGTTCATTTACTGGGCTATAATACTTCGGACAGTTTATGAAAGAAGTACATTTATACTATTAACTTAATAAAAAAATGACAAAAAGTAATTTTAAACAGTGTAAAATTATTTTGCAAAAACATGTCGATTTTTTGCTTACTTATAAACAATTAGAATAACTTTTTAACCGTTACCCGTAGAAAAATTACTTTTTCATATTTAGAAAGATTGAATTTTTATACATGTTAAGAAAGAAAAACAATTGTCCTAGGACAATTAGGGACGAAGTTAGCCCCGCCCCCCTTTTTTTCAATATTTCCAAAATAATTTTTCAATATTTAGAATTATTTTTTGTCACGTTTTCTTAATTAAACTAATAGTGTAAATCTTCATAAACTATCCAAAGTATTACTGTAACTTCATTATTTTCTGGCTTATAATGTTGCAAAAAAAATGAATTTGGGATAAACAAATTAAATAACTTTTGAACTATTTGACCAATTGCTTTGAAATTTAGGATATAATTTAAGCAACAGAAGTCTCAACATTCCGTGTAACAAGAAGGTGCTAGGTTAATTTTTACATAAGTTATGAATATTTATAAAAACTCAAAATTTATTATTTATTTTGCAATTTTATAAGCAACCAATAAGGATAGACATATTCAGCGAACGCCATATTGAAGTTTTTTATACGATTTATGAGTTTATTACTCTCAAATTTGTTTAAAATGCTTAACTTTTTGGTAATAGACGAAAAAAGCGAAAATTTGCCGTTTTTTGATCTTCATTTCTTTATAACTATGTATATCATCAAAATCGGCTACAGGAAACATATAGGTTATTATTATAGATGTCCATAGGGGAGCCTGGGTACGGTTGTAACAGGGTACGGTTGTAACAACTCGAATATTATCGAAACTGTGTATGGTAGGCGAGGGGCACAAGGGAAGGAATACGCAGAAAACGTGTCCCGACACGATTGTCAGTGCTGCATCACCTTTCGCGCGGTAATTACGGTAAGACCTATTGTGTTTTGTCAACGAAAAGTAAGTATTTTTGACGAATTTCTTTCTGTTATAACTTAAATATTAATATTGTCACGTATTTCAAAATATGCTTAAGTAATCGTCGCAGTTTAGAGATTATAATAAGCATATATGTTTTTGTATAGGTTATGCTACTTCGTGCTTGCGACAATATTATTATCAAAATGGGGGGTGGGGACGGTTGTAACAATTTTCATGGGGACGGTTGTAACAGTAATTTTAACATTACTGTAATTTTATAGGCACTATTTTTGTATTACAGATGCCTAGGCAACGCATAAGAAAGACCTCGAGAGGTGAAAACGACATATTGTTGTACAAGAACGCTTACGATGAAATTAAATTAGGTGCTTCTTTAAGACGAGCAGCAGATAAGTACGGCGTTAATTATGTTTCTCTTTTGAGATACAAGCGAAAGAGAGATGCGGTAGATGAAGATGACCAGGAACAGCTGGAAAATATTAAAATGGGATATGTGGCTCATAACAGAGTTTTTAACGAAGACCAAGAACGGCAATTAGCGAAGTATCTCATTCGTTGTGCGGATATATATTTTGGTCTCTCCACAAAAGAGGTAAGAAAGTTAGCCTTTGAACTTTCCGTAAAATATAATTTAAACGCTCCTTCCACTTGGCTGGAAAATAAAATGGCTGGAGAAGAATGGTTTCGTTCATTCATGAAGAGAAATTCCGAACTATCTATCCGCGCTGCTCAAGCCACAAGCCTGTCTCGGGCGACAAGTTTCAACCGATATAATGTCAATGTGTTTTATGATAATCTTCAGACTGTTATGGATCGCGATCACTTTGAACCTCAGGATATATATAATGTCGACGAAACCGGCGTTACTACAGTACAGAAGCCTGACAGAGTTGTTGCAAGACGTGGCACAAAGCAGGTGGGCGCAATTACTTCTGCTGAACGAGGCACCTTGGTCACACTAGCATTTGCAGCTAACGCATTAGGCAACGCCATTCCACCTATGTTCGTGTTTCCTCGAATTAGATATCAAGAGCATTTCATTAGAGACGGACCAGTGAGATCAATCGGTGCCGGTAATCCATCAGGGTGGATGCAAGAAGAGTCATTCATTATATTTCTTAAACATTTTCAAAAACATACGAATGCCTCTTTGTCGCATAAGATATTATTAGTGCTAGACAATCATTCGTCCCATATACATATTCAACTCCTTAGATTTTTGCAAAGATAATGGGATAGTATTACTGTCATTTCCGCCCCATTGCTCTCACAAGCTACAGCCCTTAGATAGATCCGTTTATGGGCCTTTCAAAAAATCCATTAATACTGCCTGTGATGCCTGGATGCGAAATTATCCAGGAAAAGTCATGACTATTTACGACATACCGGGTATTATAACTATCGCAATGCCACTTGCTCTCACTCAGGTGAATATCCAGGCCGGATTTCGAAAGACAGGAATCTTCCCATTCAACCGCGATTTGTTTCAAGAAATTGATTTTGCGCCATCGTTCGCGACAGACAGGCCTAATCCAAATGCTACTGAAGAGGTGGGCATTTCTAATCAACATAGCATTAGACTTGCACCTGATGACGAATCACTATCACCTTCGTTATTGAATGAGGATCCACCTTCATTCAGCGCAGTAAGCCCAACTGAGCCCGAAACTAGAGCTTCAACTAAAGAGGCTGCATCGCAGCCATTTACTAATAGTGATCCTAAAAAGGAAACATTCATTGACCATCAAATGCTCACACCAATTGAAATAGCCGAGCTCGAAGCAACAAGAACACCGCCTAGACAAACATCTCTAGAACCTAGCCAAGAATGGCAAGCTGGTACAGTGAATCCGGAATCAGACATCTCTCCTCGTGATGCTGTTTTGTGTCAGCGATCAGAACCGTCTACAAGCAAGCAGTCTGTGTTCTCGCCTGAGACTTTACGGCCTTACCCTAAAGCTCCACCTAGAAAACTAGGAAACAGAGGTCGAAAAACCAAAAAGTCTGCTATCTACACAGATACTCCAGAAAAGGAAGCTGCTAGAAAGGAGTATGAAGAGCGACAGAAACGGTTGAAAAATAGACAAACAAAGAAAAAAGTACTCGAATCATCTACTGGAAAGGTAATCAAAAACAAAGGGAAAGGAAAAGCGAAGAAAATGAAGATTAATACACCATCAGAATCATCATCAGAAGAAGAATATTATTGTCTTATTTGCTTAGAGACCTATTCAGCGAGTCGATCTGGAGACAGTTGGATTCAGTGCCAAGGTAGCTGCAAACAGTGGTCTCACGTGGCCTGTACTGATGGAAGTAAATATTATATCTGCCACAACTGTGATGAGTCTGATTAAATATAGGAAATTATAATTTGTTTAAACTCAGATTTTGTTTGATATTTTTTATTAATAAATTTGATTTTGATCTTGTTTGGTATTTTTGATTAATAAATCTGATTAAAAATAATAAAACTGATTTTATATGTGTGATTTATGTATTATTTTTGATTGTTACAACTGTCCCCTATTCGTGTTACAACCGCCCCTGGTATGGGGTCGGTTGTAACAATCGCACACACTTACTTAAATGACATATTCCCTCCATACTATTTTACTTGAGCTATAGGTTTTGACATTAATTTAAAGCCAAATGAATATTACTTCATATCAAAGACTTTGATCGTTGCTTACAGCTATAATAGCTGTGCCATGCAGTGTTCCCAGATGACTTTTTTGAGGATCAGGAGGTGTCGCCACGAACGATCAGGAGATTTCAGGAGACTCGCTCGTCTCAAAAATTGGTAGAATTCTGTAGTTTCAGTCTTTACGTTTATAGATAGGCAACTAGATGTCGCCACGAAAAATCAGTAGAATCAGTTGGTGGAGTATTTTTACGTTGTTCTGAAGCTATTTTCTTGTGGCATTTTTACAATTTTAACTATTTAGAATGGGAAATAAGCCACAATATTATTAAAAAATGATTTTTATTAACGTTTCGACGCCCAAATCGGGTGCCGTTGTCAAAATACAAAATACTATTAATATAAACAAAAATGTTGTTGCTTAGTAAAAAAATTCTTCTAATAATTTATTTAATTTGACTCATTTATATCGGCAATTCAGATACATAATATGATACATTTTAAAGTAGAAGACTTTAAAATGATATTGCCAATATTTATGAGTTGCGTTCCTGGGACGACTTTACTGAAAGATAGTTCATTCGATTACATGAAATCAACCCCAACTCAAGAATATCCGTCACAAAAAAAAAAAAAAAAATCATAGCATGTGATCTGTCTTCAGTATTTTTACGTTTATAGGTAGGCATGCAACTCTATAAAATCTGTAAGGGACGGCTGTGGCAACGCTAGATGGCGGCTAAAGCATAAAAATAAAAAAAAATGAAATAGGATAAAATTCTGAAAAATTCAAACTCTATACAAAACCGTTCTTGAATCGTTACGCGCATGCGCAATGACGAATAATGCTGCGCAGTAACACATTTTTCGTTACTGCGCATCCTCATAATCATTCAAGAACGGTTTTGTATCGAGTTGGAACAAAACCAGATGATTTTCAGAATTTCATCACTTCATCAGGAGGTTTAAGGACGCCATCAGTAGATCAGTAGGCGAGGGTCGCCATCAGTAGGTCTCCTGAAATTTCAGGAGGTCTGAGAACACTGGTGCCATGAAGCACTAAAGGAAAATTGTTACAACCGTACCCAGTCTACCCTACTACTCAAAAAATGTGGTTTCGGTCTGGAGGGGGTTGTGTCACCAACATGATATTTTTTTTCCTTATTTCTCTGAACTATAAGGAAAACGCTCGGACAGGTCGATTTTTAAAATAATCAGAGTATATTATAGCATCAATATTTCAAACTTTACGCGATTCCTGTTCAGGTGACAGTCATAACTTTGATTTTTTAAATGGGAAAGTACATCATATTACATTTTTTTTAAAAGCTTTTGAAATGCTGATAACAATAATGTATAATACTTGCTCAAAATTTGGGTGCAATGCTTTTTAAATGCAATTAACTTTTTTTAATTCTGAGAAAACTAGTAAGTATTTTTGAAAAATTTGAACGCAGAATGAAAGATTACATTTATTACCGAGGGTCGAAAGTCCCTGAAAACTTCTATAATGTTTATTTTAATAAGCTACAGGGGTGAAAAAGAAGAGAAAATTGAGTATGATTTTTAATTTTAAATACATCATTCAAAATAAACTTTTTGTTTATTCTAAGGGATTTTGTTTTTTTAAGTCGTCTATTTCTGAAATAATGAGTTTTTTCATACTTTTGCATCATACTGTATGAATTAGGATTCTAGGTTTTAATTTTTTTAAGGTTTGTGAACTTTTTTAGATTATAACTAAATATTTTGTAAATATTGTACAATATCTATTAGTATTAGGCCTGGATCCCGCGTATCAAAAAAAACTTTATTAATAGCAAGCTAAAAGTTTTTTAATATCTTAACGGTGTCTAGTCGGACAAACTTTGATGTACGGGAACACTGGAACAGGGGAAGTTTTAATTGTGGAACAGGTTACAGGTTTCGAACGTCAGACTACGAAAAGGTCCTATGTATTTTGTCGGACAGAACAATTGATTTGTTACCCTTTAATTAAACTCTCATGCAAAAATCAGCCTTCTATGTACCACCAATATGATTCCTGTCATTTGACATGTGCTGTCTACGTGTCGGACTTATTAAAATGCTCAATATATTTATAGGACAAACGTTTGTTTGATATAATATTTAAAATTTTCTATTGAATAAACTTAAAAACAACCTGCTACTTTTCACAATCATAAACTTGTCGGGATGACACCTTCCACAATTAAAATCACGTTCCACAATTAAAACTTCGCCTGTTACAGTGTTCCCATACATCAAAGTATGTCCGACTAGACACCGTTAAGCTATTAACAAATTTTTAGTTTGCTATTAATCAACTTTTTTTGGTATGCGGGATCCAAGCCTATATTTTTATAATTGTGGCTACCAACTTTTCTGGTTTTAGTTTGTCACCTCGCGACATTTTACCAAAGATTCGTCCTCGCTTGATCCCATCTCTGCATCACACTGAGCAAAAAAAAAGGAAATTCCTGGTGGGTTGTCACGTCTAGTGATAAAGTAGATTAAAATTAGAAAAATGACCTACAAAAAGCGCGAAGCAAAGCACGAACGAGCTGGCGGTCGCACAAATTTTAGAAGACAACATTCCTTTGGTCCCCTAGAATAAATACTACCTAAGCCAAGAACAAACATCAAAAATAAAAAGTGGAGATATGTGTTATTGTGTCAGGCACTCGGTGGCCAGAAAGAAGTGCACCACAAACAAATAGCGTTTAGTGAATGCTGTAGCTTGGGGTTTTTGTAAATATTGACTCATGGGCGTGCTATATACACCTTGATATAGAGTATCATCATTTATACTAAAATATATTGAAGGCAAATAAAAATTACAATTAATCATTACGTAAACTTGACAAAATTTAAATCACAAATTTTTCTGTAGTTTAAGTTGGTCTTAGATATCGTTAGATACATAAGCAAAAATATGGTAATTATATTCGGTAAGGATACAAAAGTTTATACGAACAATTATCTCTTTTTATATTAATATTCTTCTTCTTGACGCGCCCTATCAATTTCCCTTGACGTTGGCGATTAACATGGGGAAACTATTTCTGTCTCGAGCTATTCTAAATAGTTGCTCTGCTTTCTTTATACCTGTCCACTCCCTGATATTCTTCAACCAAGAGGCCTGTTTTCTACCAATTCCTCTGCGTCCTTCGATTTTACTCATCATAATAAGTTGAAGAATATTATATCGGTCTCCCCTTACTACGTGTCCAAAATAGGACATCTTCCACATACATTTGATGTTATCAAGCAGCTCGCGAGCAGTATTTGCCCTCGTAAGAACTGTCACATTTGCCAGCATAGCCGTCCATGGAATTTTTAAATACGTCTGTGCAGCCACATTTTAAAGGCCTCCAAACGATTAATGGTGGATATTTTTAATGTCTTTGCTTCGACGTCGTGTAAGAAGATTGACTATATATAACATTTAATCATGTGCTGTACCTAATTGTCTAATTCATAATGAGAATAATGTATATAGAAAGCTGAGAATATACAATATCATTGTAGATTTACAAGAGATATTGCAAAAATAAAGGCCAAAACTAAATATAGTCGGTTCACTAAACTCAGACACAACTGGCTAGTGATTTTAGTAAGTAATTTTGCCAATTTGGCAAAATTTGCATAAAAAATAATTACTAAATAGTTACAGTCGGACAAATGAAAGTTTTCTATAACAAACGTTTGTTATTTATAGAAAAAGACAGCAAATACAAAATAAGTTATTGATGTGATCGTTCATGGGTATTCTTTTATTTTTCCGACTGTAGTAATTTTGCCAATTTTGGCAAAATTGGCAAAAAACAAAAAAGTTACCCACTAAAATCACTAGCCAGTTGTGTCTGAGTTTAGCGAACCGACTATACTAGAAAACAAAATCCAACAAAAAACAAGAAAAAAGTAAAACCACGTAAAAAGTGACAAAAGCTATCTTAAGCAAAGCATGGCAAAAAAACATAAAGTAACCCATGAAAATTTTATTAAAACCAGAATTAGACGTACCATAACTAAAAACTATAAAAATTATATATATATATATATATATATATATATATATATATATATATATATATATATATATATATATATATATATTGTTGTGATCTGCTTCTTGTTAATTTTATATTGATTATTATTTATTTAATTAATCATTTAATTGTCGCAAATCATATATCAAAATTGAATAAAAAATCTCAGGGTGCCTTTTAATATAAAAAAAAACCAAATTATCTTACGTTATATTTATCTTCTCTCGTGGGTTCAGTATCTCTGAGTTGATCCTAATCGGGATAAAATAGGGAAAAGAAATAAAGCAAACTATTAGAATAAAAACACAGAATTGTCTTTTATTTATCAAATTAATACTCTGAAAACTATCGAATCTAAAAAACCTGTGGACACAGATGTCCGAATAAAATATATACCACTTAAAATTATTATCTTTACAAAAAAACAATTTATCGGTTTGTTCCCGATGACTTTGGTAAAACAAATTAAACCAAACAAATTTATGTCTTCGCAAGGTTACCTATATTTACTATTTATATTTTGAAATATTGGAAATTTAATTCATATGCTTTTTACTCAAAAATTTATTTCCCGAACATAAAAATCTCTTTCACATAAATTGACTGACCTTTTGCTTCCCTCACTCGGATGTCTTCTCGTGACCCCAAACAGCTCTCCCTCGTTGATTATGTTAAAGGCTACTCATCAAAGCCTCTCTCCGTTGTCCAGCTTCAAAACTATCAGCATACCAGCACTAATTCTCCAACAAACCGTGTCTCTTTGACACGTTCTCGATTCAAACAAAACTCCAAAAATTCTCTGCTCTCCTTCTCACAATAATACAGAATCAAAGAGGTATTTCGTCTCGATTTGATCTGTCTCTCGTTCCACTTTTCAACACTATTCTCCACTACCAACCAGCCACTGATATATGCTAACTATCTCTGCACTTAACACGTCGAAACCGCTCCTTCTCGCTGCCAACCATAATAATAATTTTTCAACCTCTCTCAATCATCCAATCCATCTTTTCCCCTTCCACATTCCAAGAATCAGAACATTGACTTTTCCATTTGACAAACAACAGTCACCCTCAAATTTGTTCCGACAATCCTAATTACTTTCGGAGAAACTCTCCCACATATACTCGTATTGAAATGAAGATATTAAAATTCCAACTTTATTTTCAATTATCAATTTCGAGAAATTGATAATTACCTATACAGTAAACAACTTTTTTCCATTTTAAATCTAAATACATAGTTCTTTTCACTTTAATTATTCACAAAAGTCTTTAATGGTTCCTCAGAAAGCTCGTTAAAAGAGAAATCTATTTACATCCTAACTAAATTCTAATAAATTTTAAAACAGCTCATATACAGGGTGTATCAAATTTATGTGCCCGCGTTATTAAAAAAAAATTTAATTTAATTTTTATTTTGCTTTTGATTGATAAAATGCAAACACAATAACATCCCCGCCTTGTTTTGAGATAAAATCAGTATTAATAAGTGCAACAAAAATATGATTTTCTCTCGACAACAACACTTTTCTATTGTGTCAAAATATTGAGTCCCACCTGAAAAACAATTGCTTTCTTTTTCCCAGTGTCTGTACTTAGATGGGATAGGGTAAGTTTTCGATCGAAAATTTCCTAAGTCTTTATTCTCAAATGAATTTTCATACTTTTTGGCTACTCTGTTTTCTTCATTTATTAAATTTTCACATTCCCTCAATTCTCTACACATGTTTATTGTGTATTCTGTCTTCTCCATTTTGCCTACTTCCTCTTTAAATACCGCAGTCTCAATTGTATCTTTTCCGCCTTCTTTTTCTATTCTGATCTCTTCTTCTTCTGGGCTCATCTCATATTTTGAGGAATCCCAAGCTTCATTTTCCTGTGTCAATCTGTTTTCTTCTTTTTCTTCTTCTGGGCTCATCTCTTTTTTCGAGGAATCCCAATCTTCATTTTCTTTTATCCATCTTCTTTCTTCTTTTTCTTCTTCTGGACTCATCTCTTTTTTCGAGGAATTCCAATCGTCAATTTCCTTTGTCACTCTTTTTTTCTTTTTCTTCTTCTGGGCTCATCTCCTTTTTCGAGGAATCCCAGGTTTCATTGTTTTTATTTATCTTCTGTTGCTTTCTCCTCTTTCTTCTCTGTCCCTGCTTCATTGCCAAATTCATTTCCACCGTTTGTTTTTTGTCTGCATTATCCTTTTTCCGTTTCTCATGTTCCTTGTCCATTTCCAGAATGTTAGGTTCTTCTTCTTTTCCATCTGTGATTTTCATCGTGTTATTTTTGAAATCTATCACCACATGCTTTTCTGACAATTCATCCACTCCTACGATCATATCATGCATCATCTTTGGCATTATAACACATTGTAGTGCATAAAATTTCTTCCCCAATCGAACCTTTATTCGTATTCCATCATTTATTGTTGCCAAAGTCCGTTTATTTGCGCCCACTAAAGTTACCCTAGGAATTTTGTAAATTAAATTCGTCAAATCAACCTCTTCTATTAATTTCCTGTTAATCAAAGTAATTTCTGACCCAGTATCAATCATAATTTTAATCGGTTTCTCATTTATAAAACCATCTACAAATTTTAAATTATATCCACTTCCTTTATCATTATTTCCTGCTATTTTAATAAATTCTTTCGGGTGACAAAAAATTCCTGTTTGTTCTTTTGTTTTTAGTGAGCGCCTTTGTGAAAAAACGATTGCTGTTCTTCTTCGCTTCTTCTTTCCTCGCTTTGTCTCTCATCCTCATATTCGCCTATTTGCGTATTGTTTACCGCTCTTCTATTTTCTTTCGGTCTGTTGGACCCGTATCGGTTTCCACGATTTTCCTGTTCATTCCTTCTATTATCATTTGTGTCTCCTTGATTTGTGCGTGTATTATTTCTATTCTGGTTTTCTCGGTATCTGTCTTCGTTCCATTGCCGATTTCTTTGTTCATAGTTTCCTCTTCCATTGTCTCTATTTTCGTTTTCACTCCTCGGAATAAATTCTCTTCTTGTATAGTCTCTCCGAAAGTTTTGTCTTCTATCTCTATAGTCTTGATTTTCGCGTTGTCTATAATTTTCTTGCGATCTTCTTATTTCTGTTTCCCTCATTTTTGCTTTTCGTATTTGTAAAAATTGGCACAAACTGTCGATATCTTTGTAGTTTTGTAGAGTTATGTGATCTTCTAAGGTATCTTCAAAATGTCTGGCTATCAGTTCTACTAGCTGTTCGGATGAATAATTGTACTGTAGATGTTTTGCATTATTATATAATTGTAGTGCATATGTTATCTCTGAAATACCCATTCTATCATGGTACCTCCCATTTTGCAATTCCTTGTTTATTTCTAGCTGTTGTATTTTTCCCCAGAAAAAACTCAGGAACTTTTGTTCGAATTTATGCCAATTGTCCAATTCTTCTTCTTTGCTATCGAACCATAAACTTGCCTCATCTTTAAGATGGTTCCTTATCGTTTCTTTGGCTGTCTCGAAGTTACCGATATGTCGTATTTTCTTTTTTAAATTGTTTATGAAAATTACTGGGTGTAATTTTTTTACATCCCCGCCAAATCTTATTTTCACATCCTCTGTACTATGGATAATCGTTTCCCTTCTTTCTCCGGAATTTTGTTGATTCTTGATTTCCTCCATTTGTCTTTCTATTTCTCGTATGTCCTCTTGAAATGCGTTTTCCAACTTATTTTCCAAATTTTCTAGTTCCTTTTTCTGGCAATTTGTTAACTCCTCCATTTTGTTTTGAATTTTCATTTCTTGTTCTTTCATGTGGTCCTTCATTCTAATTTCTTGTTCTTGCATGTGATCTTTAATTTTCATTTCTTGCTGTTCTATCTCGTTTTTCATTGTTGTCAAACATCCTTTTATTTCCTTTTCATACTTTTCTATGCGTTCCTCTATTTTCTTATTGTTCTCTTCTATTGCTTGTTTTGTTTCCTGTTGATTGTCATCCATTTTTTTCTCCACTTTATCCATTTTTTGATCCAATTTTTGTTGTGTTTCATCCATTTTTTGTTGTGTTTCATCCATTTTTTGTTGTGTTTCATCCATTTTTTGATCCACTTTATCCATTTTCTTTGATGTTTCTTCCTGATTTTTATCCATTGCTTGTTTTGTTTCCTCCTGATTTTTATCCATTGTCCTTTTTGCTTCATCCATTGCTTGTTTTGTTTCTCTTTGATTGTCATCCAGTTTTTGTGACTGGAGTTGCATCAGTTGTAATAGTTTATCTATTCCTGATAATTCCTGTTGTTCTGATGCCATGATTGTTGTTTCGAAAATATCTTCTTGTTCTATAAGTTCTTCTTGTTCCAAATGTTCTTCTTGTTTTTTGTTTTCTTTGCTTTTGCTTCTGGTTGTTATCGACATGTAGTTAAAATTTATCCCCGCCTAATATGAAATTCGAAAATACCTTGTATGCTGTCGAGACGAAAATTTTTCTCTCCCCAAATATAATCAATTTATCCCACAAATTTTTAAATATCTCAAATCTCAAATCAATCAAAAATAAAATAAATATGTAAAAATTGTACCTAGATAAAAAATTATGTCACACAAATATTTCAAAAATTTTAAATATATCAACTTTTTCCGACGGGCAAATAAATTTTCCTTCACCTGTTTTTCCGTTTCCTATTCCCTTCAAATTCACAACCAGAGATACTTTAAGGCCCTAACGTTGGCTCGCCATGTTGTTGTGATCTGCTTCTTGTTAATTTTATATTGATTATTATTTATTTAATTAATCATTTAATTGTCGCAAATCATATATCAAAATTGAATAAAAAATCTCAGGGTGTCTTTTAATATAAAAAAAAAAACCAAATTATCTTACGTTATATTTATCTTCTCTCGTGGGTTCAGTATCTCTGAGTTGATCCTAATCGGGATAAAATAGGGAAAAGAAATAAAGCAAACTATTAGAATAAAAACACAGAATTGTCTTTTATTTATCAAATTAATACTCTGAAAACTATCGAATCTAAAAAACCTGTGGACACACATGTCCGAATGAAATATATACCACTTAAAATTATTATCTTTACAAAAAAACAATTTATCGGTTTGTTCCCGATGACTTTGGTAAAACAAATTAAACCAAACAAATTTGTGTCTTCGCAAGGTTACCTATATTTACTATTTATATTTTGAAATATTGGAAATTTAATTCATATGCTTTTTACTCAAAAATTTATTTCCCGAACATAAAAATCTCTTTCACATAAATTGACTGACCTTTTGCTTCCCTCACTCGGATGTCTTCTCGTCACCCCAAACAGCTCTCCCTCGTTGATTATGTTAAAGGCTACTCATCAAAGCCTCTCTCCGTTGTCCAGCTTCAAAACTATCAGCATACCAGCACTAATTCTCCAACAAACCGTGTCTCTTTGACACGTTCTCGATTCAAACAAAACTCCAAAAATTCTCTGCTCTCCTTCTCACAATAATACAGAATCAAAGAGGTATTTCGTCTCGATTTGATTTGTCTCTCGTTCCACTTTTCAACACTATTCTCCACTATCAACCAGCCACTGATATATGCTAACTATCTCTGCACTTAACACGTCGAAACCGCTCCTTCTCGCTGCCAACCATAATAATAATTTTTCAACCTCTCTCAATCATCCAATCCATCTTTTCCCCTTTCACATTCCAAGAATCAGAACATTGACTTTTCCATTTGACAAACAACAGTCACCCTCAAATTTGTTCCGACAATCCTAATTACTTTCGGAGAAACTCTCCCACATATACTCGTATTGAAATGAAGATATTAAAATTCCAACTTTCTTTTCAATTATCAATTTCGAGAAATTGATAATTACCTATACAGTAAACAATTTTTTCCATTTTAAATCTAAATACATAGTTCTTTTCACTTTAATTATTCACAAAAGTCTTTAATGGTTCCTCGGAAAGCTCGTTAAAAGAGAAATCTATTTACATCCTAACTAAATTCTGATAAATTTTAAAACAGCTCATATACAGGGTGTATCAAATTTATGTGCCCGCGTTATTAAAAAAAAATTTAATTTAATTTTTATTTTGCTTTTGATTGATAAAATGCAAACACAATAATATATTGTTATATTTCTATTTGATATGAAAATCAAATTTTGATAATTATAGACAGAATTCAATTTAATATAAAATATTTTCAATTTTCTCAACCACGGGCATATAAATTTAGAACAACCTGTATACAACAAATTGTTATATGTAATTTTAAGAAGTGATTAGAAGAAGCTTACGAAACTCGGGACAATGCGCCGAGAATAAACAAAGTGAATGGCGCGTACCATTATCGTTGTTCGCGGAAGGTTCGATCATTAGCCTATGCTAAATAAGACTCATTTGAAATACATAATAGGTCATTATCGTTGTTCGCGGAAGGTTCGATCATTAGCCTATGCTAAATAAGACTCAGTTGAAGTAGATAATAGGTCATTAAATTTTGTAAATAGTAGAAAGTAATTTTAGAATGGGAATTAACTATTTTTTTTTTGAAATCCATTAAGCATATTTAGAAAGATTAAAAATTGGTTTTGAGGAATACTGCGAATGAGAGTTGGTGGTGGAAGGTTGATTTGTGAATCTGGAAGGGATATTTAGAAAGTAGGGGAATGAATGAAAAAGATAGATCAGAATGTTTTGAGCTGTCGAGAAGTGAAGTCGAGTAGTAGACGGTAGTGTACGGAGAGTGAGAAAGCCGGTGTAGTTCCGTGAGTGTGGAGATCTATCGTGGAACGAGAGGTAGGCCAGGTTGAGAGTAAAGAACCTCCTTGAGCCAAGAGTGTCCCGGTAGCTGATTGCAGTTTCGAAAAAGGTAGAACACAGCATCACGACAGAAGCAGGAGCGAGAGCTATACGAGCTAATCTTCAAAGGAGAACATTACTGAAAGCCAGGACGAGGTTTTGATCGCAGCCAAGGATAGCAGGAAACGGGTCTTGTGTGAAGACGTTCTCAGTTCACCAGAAAAAGGTCAGTCTCATTTGTTTGGACATGAATGTATGGGTTTTCGTATTAAATACCACATTATAAATTGAAGAACATAATCAATAATATCAGAAAAGCTTCATCAAACTTAAATAGAATTGTTGCTAATAAATCCTAATAGTTAAATGTTAATAAAAACTTTCAATTGGAAACCAAAAGGAAATAAGATTCCCATTTGTAAATGTTATGTTTAAGAATAATAAGATCTAGCACATATTAAGCAGTGATTGCCATTTAAATAAAATAAACAATATTTTGATTATAATTGTAACCCATATGTGTGTATTATTTTACTCTTTTCTTTCCTATCCCGATTAGGAACCATTGAGAAATACTGAGAAGCCACGTAAGTAAGTAATTAATTTTATACTTCGCCCTGAGATTGAAAACATATTGATATGTGATCTGGTTAATTAATTAGATTATTATTAATGCATTGATTAAATTAAATGACATATAAGAATATTATCTCATATCAATAATCTAGATCACAACAACTGTCGTCCAACGTGGAAAGCATTGAAAAGTATTTCTAGTGGCAAATTTGAAGGATAGAAAGAGTAAAGCCGGTATTTGAAAATTTATATGCCTGTGGTAAAAGGTGAGATACTTACATTTGATAACATACAATTTTAGATCTCTTTAGGTACAAATTTTACATAACTGATTTAATATTTTATTTTACGATATTTACATTTGATATATTTATTGACAATTTATAATATTTGGGTGAGAAAAAGTCGTCTTGATAACATACTAGTAAAATTTCATATTTGGCGGGGACAGTACTTCTTGAAAACAAATGTCTGTGACAAGAAGCCAAAGCAAAGACAACAAAAAACAAAAAGAACATTCAGACCAAGAAGATATTTTAGACACGACAATCATGGCATCAGAACAGCAAGAATTATCAGGAATAGATAAACTATTACAACTGATGCAACTCCAGTCACAAAAACTGGATGACAATCAAAGAGAAACAAAACAAGCAATGGATGAAGCAAAAAGGACAATGGATAAAAATCAGGAGGAAACAAAACTAGCAATGGATGAAGCAAAAAAGACAATGGATAAAAATCAAGAAGAAACATCAAAGAAAATGGATAAAGTGGATCAAAAAATTGATGAAACACAACAAAAAATGGATGAAACTCAACAAAAATTGGATCAAAAAATGGATGAAACACAACAAAAAATGAAACAAGCAATAGAAGAGAACAACAAGAAAATGGAGGAACGCATAGGAAAGTATGAAAAGGAAGTAAAAGGATGTTTGACAATGATCAAGAACGATATGGGACAACAAGAGACAGAGATTAAAGAAATCAAAAACAAAATAAAGGAAATAACGAATTGCCAGAAAAAGGAAATAGAAAATTTGGAAAACAAGTTGCAAAACGCTATTCAAGCAGACATAGAAGAAGTGGAAAGAAAGATTGCGGAAATCAATACGCAACAGAATGTCGGAGAAAGAAGAGAAATGGTTATACATAGCACAGATGACGTGAAGATAAGGTTTGGCGGGGATGTAAGAAGATTACACCCAGTGCCGTTCATAAATAGCCTGAAAAAGAAAATACAGCACATCGGAAATTTCGAAACAGCAAAAGAAACTATCAGAAACCATCTAAAATATGAAGCAAGCCTATGGTTCGATTGCAAAGAAGAAAAATTTGACAGTTGGCAACAATTTGAACAAAAATTTTTGAATTATTTCTGGGGAAAGGTCCAACAATTGGAAATTAACAAGGAATTGCAAAATGGGAAATACAATGATAGGATGGGTGTATCAGAAAGGACATATGCTTTGCAAATTTACAATAATGCAAAACATTTACAATATAATTACTCATCGGAACAATTAGTCGAACTGATTGCAAGACATTTCGAGGAAACGCTGGAAGACCATATCACATTGCAAAATTACAAAGACATAGATAGTTTATGCCAATTCCTACAAATAAGAGAATCACGTCTAAGAGAAAGAAAATCAAGAAGGTCGCGAGAAGATTACAGGCCCCGGGAAACACAAGATTACAGAGATAGAAATCAAAATGGGAGGGACTATACAAGACGAGATTTTAATCCCAGAAGGGAAAACGAAAATAGAGACAACGGAAGAGGAAATTATGAACAAAGAAATAGGCAATGGAATGAGGACAGAAATCGGGAATACCAGAATAGAAACACCACACGCTCAAATCAAGAAAACAGAAATAATGGTAGACAAAATGAACAGAGATATCGAGAAAACCGAAACAGATCCGACAGACCAAGAGAAAATAGAAGAGAAGTAAATAATACCCAGACAGATGAAAATGACGGAGAGAGACATTATGACGAAAATATAAACAACGATGAGCAACCGGCGTCTTTTCACGACGGCGCTCACTAAAAACCAAAAATCAAACAGGAATCTTTTGTCACCCCAAGGAGTTTATTAAATTGGCAGGAAACAACGAAAAGAAAAATGGAGTTAATTTAAAATTTGTGGATGGATTTATCAACGAGAAACCAATTAAAATTATGATAGACACTGGATCTGAAATAACATTGGTCAACAGAAAACTAATAGAAGAAGTTAACTTAACAAATTTAATTTACAAAATACCTAGGGTAAATTTAGTGGGCGCAAACAAACGGACATTGGCAACTATAAATGAAGGCATACGAGTAATGGTACGACTGGGTAAGAATATGTATGCACTACAATGTGTAATAATGCCAAACATGTCACATGACATGATAGTAGGAGTTGACGAATTGGCAGAAAAACATGTAGTGATAGATTTTAAAAATAATACGATGAAACTAACAGAAGAAAAAGAAAAAGAACAGGACAAGGAACATGAGAAACAAAATACGGACGAATCAGGTAAAGAACAAACAGTGGAAATGAATTTGGCAGCGAAGCAAGGACAAAGAAAAAAAAGGAGAAAAGGTCAGAAAAAGATAAAAGAAAATGAAACCTGTGGCTCCTCAAAAGAAGAGTTGAGCCCAGAAGAAGAAAATTTGAGAGTATCCGAAACAAAGGAAACCTGGGATTCCTCAAAAGAAGAGACGAGCTCAGGAGAAGAAGAAATAAAGCTAAAAAATGAAAGTGAAAAGAATATGATTGAAACAGTGGTATTTGAAGAGGAGGTATATGCAAACGAGGATGCAGAATGCACGGTAAACATGTGTGAAGAATCTGAGAAAGAAGACAGAAAATTAATATGTGGAGAAGGGAAAGAAAAAGAATTGCGGTTGATGTTAAGAAACTACGAAAATTTGATCAATGAGGAAAGCAGAGTGGCTAAAAAGTACGAACATTCATTTGAGGTGAAAAACTTGGGAAATTTTCGATCCAAGACTTACCCGATTCCATACAAGTATCGACAAGAGGTGAAAGAAGAAATAAATAAAATGTTGGAAGATCAAATCATCGAAAGATGTGATTCACCGTATGTTAACCCGATTGTGATAGTAAAGAAAAGCAATGGAGAATTGAGATTATGTTTAGATGCCAGGAATATCAACCAGCACACTGTATCACAATATGAATCACCTCTAAACATCGAGGCCATTTTTGGAAGAATCACCGGGTCACACATATTTTCGAAAATTGACTTAAAACACAGTTTTTGGTTGATACCGTTAGCTGAAAAGTGTAGAAACTACACCGCTTTTTCTATTGATGGTATTGTCTACCGGTTTAAGGTAGTGCCATTTGGATTGCAGAGTGCTTGTGCTGCACTCGTCCGAGCTCTACATACCATTTTGAATCGCCATGAAGATTTCATAGTTCATTATATCGATGATTTATTAATTTTTTCACAAGATACTCAGAGTCATCTGGAACACATAGAAATAATTCTGAAAGAATTGGACACAGCGGGATTGAAATTAAACATTGAAAAATGTCAATTTTTTCAAAAAGAAGTCATTTATTTGGGTTTTCAATTGGACACCAAAACAGTAAGATTAGCCGAAGACAGAGTCAAGCTCATAGATGAATACCCAAGACCAACGAATTTGAAAACATTGGGAGGTTTTCTTGGCACGATAAATTATTTTAAAAAGCTGATTCCCGATTTGAGCCAAAAGGAAATCCCTCTGATAAAATTGCTTAAAAAAAGAATAAAATGGAATTGGAAAGAAGAACAGGAGGAAGCTTTCGAAACATTTAAACGAGAATTCGCAAAAGGAACGAAAATATACCACCCCATTTACAATTTACCTTTTATACTCCGAACTGATGCGTCCATACAAAAATTTGCAGGAGTTTTGTCTCAAATACAAAACGACCAAGAAGTGCCGATATGTTTTATATCTCGAGTGACTAAAACACATGAGAGAAAATATAGTGTTACAGAATTGGAGTTTGCCAGTGTACTATATTGCGTAAACAAATTGAGGTTTTACTTATTGGGAGCAAAATTCACAATCGAAACAGACCATGCAGCTTTAGTACATATCATGAAGAATATATTAGTAAATAATAGAATACATAGAGGCATTCTATTATTACAGGAGTATGATTTTGAGTTCCGATATATAAAAGGGAAAGACAACATAATAGCCAACGCTCTAACACGGGATGAGGACACCGGAAAAAAGGAAACAATTACTCTACAGGTGGGACTAAATAGATTAATACAAGAAGAAGGGATATATTCGTTAAATGAGATAAGGACAAACCAGGAAGACCTAGAGGAAAGAGAAAAAAGAAGAGCGGAAGTAGAAAATGACATATATTTTAAGAGAATAGACGGAAAGGAACTATATTTAGTGACACAGACATTGGCCGAAAAGATAATAAAGAAATTACATGAGGACAATGTGCATATCGGTAGCAGAAAAGTTTGGCTCGTTTTTAGGGAAAATTACATCAGCCGACAGGATTACCGCATTGCAAAGGAAATTACCCAGAAGTGCGATGTATGTCAAAAATATAAGAGTCGGAATTTCAAAAACGAAAATGTTGCCAAAAATATTGAAGCCCGAAACAAACTAGACAATGACTGCGTTCACCAGATGCAAACACATTCACAAATGTTTGCGCTTTGATTCTAAACTTGTTGACAGCGAACTGAACGGATGGTTGTTTAGGTTAAAATTTGACATTTTGCTTGCTTGGTTTGAACGTAACCTAAAATAAATTTTCTCAATAAATACGTTTTTGAATTTATTTTTTTTATTAAAGGAAAAAAGAAAATTTATTTAATAGATAATAACGTAGCAGAATGTCTTCAGTAGCCTTTATTTTATATATAAAACCCTTATCAATATATTTTACAATATATACAATTTAAATTCCCGCCAGATTTCAACACGTTTGCAAAGTTCAACTTAAATATGTTATGTTTGCAAAAATGGCGACCGCTTTCCAAACATGTTTGACGTTAGCAAGTCGTTCAGAACCATAAAGCGCAAACTGATTGCCAACGTTTGCATCTGGTGAACGCGCCCATTGTAGCAATAGATATGTTAAGCGATCTAATTATGACCACTAAAAGGAACAAACATATTCTGGTAATGGTGGATGTGTTTTCAAAAAACGTAAAATTATATAGTTGCCGCACCACAAAGGGGGAAGAAATATTAAGAAAAATCGACAATTTTATAGCCATAGTAGGAACACCAAAAAAGATTCTACTGGACAATGCAACGTATTTCCGAAATGATCGTTTCAAGGGACAACTTCGAGAACGAGGAATAGAGACAAATTTTGTCAGCATCAGGCATCCACAGAGTAATCCTTCGGAACGATTCATACAGGAAGTGACGAAATTTCTTCGCATTGCAACAGATGGTCAACATCGCCACTGGGACAGGAAAATGGCGGAAATAGAAAGGTATCTAAATACAATTCCGAGCACAGTAACAAAAGAGACCCCAGAATACATCATGAAGGGTGTACTGCCGATAAGGCCATGGGAAGACCAAGAGCCAAAAGAATATCAACAGGTGATTGAAACCGTACAGAGAAGATTACGGCGAAGCAACGAAAAATATATCCAAAGACAGGAACAAAATAGAAAAAGAAGACCAGTGACTTTCCAAAAGGGTGAAAAAGTACTCGTGAGGGCATTACGAGTATCAAATCTTCCTGGGGGCATTTGCGCAAAGTTGATGCCTGTTTCCGAAGGCCCGTACATCGTGAATAATGAAAATGGGATAAATAGTTATGAGTTGAGGCACAGGAACTCGGAAAAGATCCGAGGAATTTATAATATTCACGATGTATACAAATATCACGAATAAAAGACAGAATTACATGAAGTAGATAGTAAGTTCTTATAGACAGAATTCAATTTAATATAAAATATTTTCAATTTTCTCAACCACGGGCATATAAATTTAGAACAACCTGTATACAACAAATTGTTATATGTAATTTTAAGAAGTGATTAGAAGAAGCTTACGAAACTCGGGACAATGCGCCGAGAATAAACAAAGTGAATGGCGCGTACCATTATCGTTGTTCGGGGAAGGTTCGATCATTAGCCTATGCTAAATAAGACTCATTTGAAATACATAATAGGTCATTATCGTTGTTCGCGGAAGGTTCGATCATTAGCCTATGCTAAATAAGACTCAGTTGAAGTAGATAATAGGTCATTAAATTTTGTAAATAGTAGAAAGTAATTTTAGAATGGGAATTAACTATTTTAAAAACTATAAAGATTAAAAATTGGTTTTGAGGAATACTGCGAATGAGAGTTGGTGGTGGAAGGTTGATTTGTGAATCTGGAAGGGATATTTAGAAAGTAGGGGAATGAATGAAAAAGATAGATCAGAATGTTTTGAGCTGTCGAGAAGTGAAGTCGAGTAGTAGACGGTAGTGTACGGAGAGTGAGAAAGCCGGTGTGTAGTGCCGTGAGTGTGGAGATCTATCGTGGAACGAGAGGTAGGCCAGGTTGAGAGTAAAGAACCTCCTTGAGCCAAGAGTGTCCCGGTAGCTGATTGCAGTTTCGAAAAAGGTAGAACACAGCATCACGACAGAAGCAGGAGCGAGAGCTATACGAGCTAATCTTCAAAGGAGAACATTACTGAAAGCCAGGACGAGGTTTTGATCGCAGCCAAGGATAGCAGGAAACGGGTCTTGTGTGAAGACGTTCTCAGTTCACCAGAAAAAGGTCAGTCTCATTTGTTTGGACATGAATGTATGGGTTTTCGTATTAAATACCACATTATTAATTGAAGAACATAATCAATAATATCAGAAAAGCTTCATCAAACTTAAATAGAATTGTTGCTAATAAATCCTAATAGTTAAATGTTAATAAAAACTTTCAATTGGAAACCAAAAGGAAATAAGATTCCCATTTGTAAATGTTATGTTTAAGAATAATAAGATCTAGCACATATTAAGCAGTGATTGCCATTTAAATAAAATAAACAATATTTGGATTATAATTGTAACCCATATGTGTGTATTATTTTACTCTTTTCTTTCCTATCCCGATTAGGAACCATTGAGAAATACTGAGAAGCCACGTAAGTAAGTAATTAATTTTATAATTCGCCCTGAGATTGAAAACATATTGATATGTGATCTGGTTAATTAATTAGATTATTATTAATGCATTGATTAAATTAAATGACATATAAGAATATTATCTCATATCAATAATCTAGATCACAACAATATATAACCGTGTTTCAGGCATATGACTCTTTCAATTTGTCTCGGTGGACTATGCTGGACATTTTACGTTGAAAGAATCTCACAACTGTAGATAGTCTACTTATAAAGACTCTGTGTAGCATTTTTCACTTGCACCACCACTAAGCGTTGTCATCTTAAGCTGGTAACTAGCCTCACTAGTCAGGCCTACATTTTGACACTAAAAGAAATATAGAAAGAAGATCAGTCTTATTATTTGTTTGGTCTGACAATGAGTCTAATTATTTGTATGGGACAAAAAACTACCTCCATGAACTCTATAAATGTTTACGAATGAAGACCACACTGCATCCATTAAAGATTTAGTGGCTCAAAACCGAATCAGTATCAAGTTCGCTAACCCGCTCAACCCTGCAAGCATAGGAACATAAAAATGAGACATTCAGTCAGCTAAGTTTCATCTTCATCGTGTGTTCAGAAACGAAATGCCTACTTATGAATCGTTATTACAATACTGTGTCAAATTCAGGCGATTCTTAATTCTAGACCATTATTTAGGATCTCAAAATGCGTAGATCTTTCTTTCTTTAACAGATATTTCCTTTCTTTGCCCTTCCCATTTTCTGGTAGGCTAATCTCTATTAGCCCCTCTGGAGCTTATATTAGTACAATTTTAGGAATCCCAGAAAACACACTCATCCTCTACCAGGAATTGTCCCAAAAGCAGTTATTGTTCTGGAAGCTGTTTCATACCTCCAAACCCTCCAATTTCGATCAGAGTGGTGTACTGACAAATGATGGTCTGGTTCGGACTATAGGACTTCAGACAAAGAACACAACTTCTGTTAGATCCATCATGCAAGAAAGTAATAGGTATGTAGTATGTAATATAGTTTGCTTTCTTCTCTTTTTTCTTTTCTCGTTTGATATGTTTATCTTTCCATCTATCTTTCCTTGCATTATGAATCGCAGGATTCCATACTTCTCACCACGCATCACATGTCCGAGATACTGCAGTTTTCTTTCTTTAATTGTAAGTTCAACTTCCTTCTCTTTACCTATTCTTCTCAATATTTCATTGTTCGTAACTCTATCTACCCAGAAAACCTTCATAATTCTTCTATAGGTCCACATTTCAAAGGCGTTAAGTCGTCTCATTGTCTCTACATTTAACGTCCATGATTCCACTCCATAGTATAGTACACTGTATACGTAACATTTTGTTAGGCGTACTTTAAGGGCTAATGTTAAATACTTGCTACATAGGACCTTTTTCATTTTCATAAAATTAGAACGTGCTTTTTCGATTCTGACTTTGATTTCTGCAGTGTAGTCATTATATTTTCTGTTATTAGTGTTTCTAGGCAAGTGTACTTTTTTGCTCTTTCGATGTACTGGCCCTCTACTATTAAGATTTCGTTAGTATTATAATTGTTTTTACTAATTTTCATAAACTTCGTCTTTTTGATATTGAGAGAGAGTCCGTACTCCCTACTACTCCTTACTATTTTACTCATGAGACTTTGCAAGTCTTGTAAACTATCGGCTATTATTACTGTATCATCTGCATATCTGATGTTGTTAACTAAGACTCCATTTACTCTTATGCCGACTGTGTCATCTTTCAGAGTTTCTCGCATTACCTATTCAGTCAGAATAAGCGTTAAATAATAGAGGTGTTAGTATGCAGCCTTGCCGGACTCTTCTCTTTATTTCCATTTCTTCAGATTACCTCTTTTTCAATTATTACTATTGCTCGCTGATTGTAATAGACGTGTGTTATTAGTCTTAAATCTCTTTCATCTAGGTTTTTAGTTTTCAGAATTTCCATGAGTCGATCATATTTTACTTTATCAAACGCTTTATTGTAGTCTATAAAACAGACGTAAAGAGGAAGGTTAACATCCAAACATCTCTGTGTCAGCACGTTGAAGGAGAATAATGCCTCTCACCCATACCATTACGGAGCCCATATTGAGTGTCACTAATATCCAGCTCCAGTTTAGAGTGTATTCTGGCGTGGATAATTTTCAGCAGAATTTTCAAGGTATGTAACATTAAGCTTATGGTTCGGTAGTCACTGCAATCTTTGGAATTCACTTTCTTTGGCAAACACACAAATGCTGATGTCAACATTTCTCTGGGGATGATTCCCGTAGTATAGATAGCGTTGAACAGTTCTAATATTATGTCCAGGATTTTCTCGTTGACCAACTTTATCAGATCGCTAGGTAATTCCTCTGGACCATCAGATTTATTGGTTTTCATAGAGTCTATTGCCTGACTAACCTCTGATTTAGTTATCTCTGGGCCCACATCTCCGGTTTGGCTATCTACGGATGTACTAGCTTCTCTCTGGTCATGAAATAGTTCCTCGATGTACTCTTTCCATCGTCGTAGGTTTGGAGTACTATAGTGAAATAAAAGAAATACTAATTTATGATATACATATTGAGAGTTCTTTTTCTTTCATTTGACGCCCATCATGGTTCATATTAATTTATAGTCTATACAAAATTACCTGTTACCCTTAGTTGGTCCGCCAAAGATCGCGCATCAAAAACTATTTGGTGTGCGGTATGTTCCATCGAACACCTGACCCATTATTATTCTGGGCGCCTCGTATTATCCATCTTTTCTCGTTACCTTTTTGCGTGCGTGCTTGATGCAAATTACCAAACAGATCACTTCTCATTTTCGCTAATGATCGAGTCAGTTCTCTCCGTCGGCATGTGACATTCCAGTGAGGATTCTTAATCGGTGGTGAACACGTGTTAATTTTTTATTTGAATGCAACCGAACTTTTTGAATGGATCGTGTTTCCCGATGAATTAAAACAGACGATATTAACTATAGTAATTTATGTATCGTTGTTTTTATGAACATATCGGATTTTATTTTAGTTGTACATTTTTTAAGTTTTCGAAAGTCTTGTGTTTCATAGCACAATATTTTTTTTATTATTAGCTCCTGTTAATGGATCTTTGTAATAAATTTACTGAGTTTCTATATCTCTGTGGCTTCAAGTGTTATCTTTTATTAAACGTTGGCAATAATCTTGAAAAATTCTTATCTCTTTTCGGTCTGCCCAAAGTAGTTTAACCGTAATTTGTGAAAAAATTCGAAAATATCATTTTTTCTCTCTTTTTCGTTGCTATATCTCAGCATCTAGGCAATTTAGGAAAAATTTGTGAAGACAAAAAGTTTTTCAAACTCAAAAATCAATGCATTTCAATAATTTTTTTAGGTATTTAAAAGCCACATAGAACCTTCAAAATTTACCCAGAAAACATTTTTAATATAAAAAAATCAGTACAGAAAATTTTAACACAACCCATCAAGTAGTTTTTGCAAAAAATGGATAGTACGTATTAATAAATAAAATAATTTTGCAATCTAAATTTTCGAAAAAAAAGTATCTATTAATTTTCATAATTATGCAATTTAAGAGCCAACAAAAAATAAATACTAAAGTCTTAAAAAATTAAAGATCTATATTATTATATACGTTTAATTGATAAAAATACATATCACAGATAACATTGATATTGTAATCTTAAACGAAAGAGACAGGAAAAAATGATGTAATTTTGTAAGAGAATATTAATTTATACATTTAAAAAAAAATCATTAAAATTGGTCTTAAAAAAAAGAAATAATGACACAATTTTGCAAGTGAATGTTGATTTATACATTTAACAAAATCATTAAATCTGGTCCACTAGAAGTTGAGATAATTCAAATTTTAAAGTGAGTCGCTATTTTGAACGTGTTATTTCATTTTTAAGACAGCTGAAATTGCTATAGTATTACTCATCAATGCATCTCGTTTTTTTTTTAATTTTTAAAGTGTAAATTTTTAAAGTATCAGCATTTTTACCAGATTTTACAAAGTAAAAAAAGGGAAAACTTATATCCACTACGTAGTTGGCACAACAAAGTTATTTGTTTAAAAAAAAAACCTTATAGTCGAGGAAATGAAGCATTTTGGCTCGCAAATTTTTTCAACTAGCATGGATTTACTTGAAATTTTGACAGAAAGTAGGGAATAGTCCAAGGATCATTTTCTATATCATGCCGCTGGACGCTAAAACCTTGGGGGTGGTTGCCACCCCACGGGGGAGGGGGGTTGAAACCTTTATTACATTTTAACCATGTAAATCGATGTAAAATGTAAGAAAAAAAGGTTCTTTTGTTTTTGAAAAAAACATTTTCTTCATAAAACTAATATTTTTCGAGTTATTCGCGCTTGAAAGTAACAATTTTTCGTCGAAAAAATCGACTTTTTACAGGGTTTTTTGAGAATACCTCGAATAATATGCATTTAATAAAAAAAAACTGCAGATAACAAAATTGTATGTTTTAGTAACACAAACTAAATTCTTTTTCTATAATATCTTTAAGACCAATACAAACCGATATACGGCATGTTTAAGGTTAGCTTTTCTCGTCAAATGCATAATTTGAAATATTCAAAGCCAAATAACGGGAAAACTTTGCATTTTTCGAGGAAAACAATAATTATCTTTTTTTAAGTATACAATTAAACCTTTCAAAGAATAATAATAAAAACTTTCTAACATGAAATAGAGCGACTTAGGATCAAAAAAAGGTCGATACCTGCTTTTCTCTACGAAAAAATCAGTGAAAATAACCCCCTAACTACCCTCCAAATTAAAAATTGGTCTTCACCTTTCGGTAATTCCTTGTATATTTGTATTGTCAATACACCTAAGAAGTTTGACTTATTTAAAAGGCCTAATTTTAGAAAAATTTGAGTTTAAAGAAAAATTGATTTTTTGCAATTTCGTATTTTTCACCTTTTACTTCCAAATATCTCCGAAGAAACTGGAGATACTGGATTCATTACAGTGAATAGTTCGTGAGATATAGCTGTTTAAATCCTCTATTTACGAGCAAACACCCCCTTATTCGAGACCTATAAACCCACCCCAATTAAAAACTAAGGGATCTAACGGAATTTAATTTATACAGTCTTATACACTCCTGGCCAAAAAAACCTAGACACCTTAAAAATAGGTCATTTTTGATGTCTCGAATCTCATAAACCTGTTGTCCGATTTTAGTGATTTTTTTAATATGTTAAAGCCTTTTTCTCTAAGAATATGGATGTAGTAATAGTGTTGCTGAACATGTAAATGTCATTGTATACCGGGTGTAACAATAATACTGTGTTTTTTCCTGAAAGTTCGTAACACCCTGTGGAATATTCTAGCATTTAAAAAATATTGAAATTAAAACTCAGTTGTAGCCCTAGCCTCTCTTAACATTCTGCTTTTTGACTCATTCTCTTATGTTGGATAATGAAAAAGTTAGGTACTTTGACAAGTAGCCAAGTTCTTCATCAATAAAGGGTGTTTCTAAATAAGTGCGACAAACTTAAAGGGGTAATTCTGCGTGAAAAAATAATGACCGTTTAATTTATAAACATATGTCTGCAAATGCTTCGTTTCCGAGATACCGGGTGTTAAATTTTTTCTTACACACTGACGATTTATTTATTGCTCTAAAACCGGTTGAGATATGCAAATTAAATTTGGTGGGTTTTAAGAGGCAGTCATTGCGCATTTTTTGACTGCAATTATGTATTTTATATTCACCATTGGCGTGCATACGGGTCATATTACCCGGTCATATTACCTGTATGCACGCCAATGGCGAATATAAAACTTTTAGTTGTATGTAAAAAATGTGAAATAACTACCTCTTAAAACCTACCAAATTTCATTTGCACATCTCAACCGGTTTTAGAGCAGTAAATAAATCATATGTTTGTAAGAAAAAATTCAACATCCCGTATCTCGGAAACGAAGCACTTGCGGACATATGTTTATAAAGCAAACTGTCATTATTTTTTTATGCATAATTAACCCTTAAAGTTTGTCGCACTTATTTAGAAACACCCTGTATTGATGATGAACATGGCTAGTTGTCAAAGTACCTAATTTTTTTATTATCCAACATAAGTGAATGAGTCAAAAAGCAGAATGTTAAGAAAGGCTAAGGCTACAATTGAGTTTAATTTCAATATTTTTTAAATGCTAGAATATTCCACAGGGTGTTACGAACTTTCAGGAAAAAACACAGTATTATTTTTACACCCGGTATACAGTGACATTTACATGTTCAGCAACACTATTACTACATCCATATTCTTAGAGAATAAGGCTATAACATATTAAAAAAATCACTAAAATCGGACAACAGGTTTATGGGATTCGAGACATCAAAAATGACCCATTTTTAAGGTGTCCAGGTTTTTTTGGCCAGGAGTGTAGTTCTTCAAAAATCCTACAAAATCATTTTTGGAAAAACTTTTTATCGCCAAAAATGAAGGAGATATGTTTATAAAACAATTTTTTTTTGTTTTGAAATATTCGAATAGTCCGCTTATGGAACATTTTCAATGCATGTATAATACCACAGAACGAACTGGTTCGTATACTGGAAGATGACTTAAAAACTATTTTTATTTGTACTTTTTCATATTTGTAAATTCGTATTTTTATGTAAATAAATGTTTTTATAATTCTGTAGTTCTATTTTTTTTCTGTATAGATCTATTAAATTATGTACTTATAAAAATTGTAATGTTCTTAAAGGTGGTTTTTAAGGGTTGAAATATTATGATATTATATCCTAAAGCATATTAGAACAATCATTATTTTTAGCCAATCAAAACCAAATTTTACCCATATTAAAGTTTACAATTTTTTTATATAATTTTTGACAATAAGGGATAGTTTACACCCCTAAAAATAATCGACGCCCTTGAGCATGTTATATAATATGAAGTACAGGGTGAGATGATCGCAATCCCAAATGTTTATGTAAATCGCAATCCCAAATTTTTCCTGGTGTGTGTGGTTCGATTAAGTAAAAGTCATTATAAAGTGTTCCGTCTTTAAAACCACTTTTATGCAAGAAATAGTGAAACAAATTGGGAGGTGAGTTTCACAACTATCAATGTATTTACCATTCATCACCTGGGATTACTAAGTTTTCTGTTTTAAAGACGTAGAAAGTAATTGCATACAAATAAACAAGACAAAACTAACCTAAAACCATAAATTTTAAAAAGATATCGCTCTGGTTTTTTGTGCGTTATTGACAAAAATTAAGTATAGTATAAAGCGTTCCATACACGTAAAATTAATAAAATACAATAAAAATATGCCTGATAGTCAAGATCGTGAATTTACGAAATTAAAAGAGTTTATTAAGGAAGAGAACAAGAGATTATCTGAATATTTCATATCTAGTCTTAAGGAGGAAGTAGCCTTCTTAAAAAAAGACATTGATGAACTGAAAGTTGAGAAAGAAAAACAAACTATTAGAGTTAAAAGACTGGAAACTGAAAATGTAGAACTAAAAAATCAAATTGAACGAATTGAAAATAAACTAAGAAAAAATAATATTGTTATTTTCGGCTTAAATGTACAAAAGTCAACACTTCTTGAGGATATCATCCAAGAGTTGAATCAGAGACTGGATATAAGTTTAGTAAATTCAGATATCAGTGGTTTCAATGTCTTTGGTAAAAATCCAACAAATAAATCAGTACTGGTAGAATTCGCAACATATTCAGCAAAAATTAGTGTTCTAAAAAAGTGCAAGCTTCTAAAAGGTACAACGGTGTTCATCGCCGAAGATCTATCCCCATCTCAACAAGCAGTAAGAAAGGAATTATTAAAATACCAATCTGAACTCAGGTCGTCAGGTAAAACGGTGAAGTTGAGAGGAAATAGGCTTATAGTTGATGGTCAATCTTTAACACTGGAAAAACTGTCTATTACTACTACTAACAAGACTGCTGAAGTAACCGACACATTATTGGATGAAACCAGAAAAACAAATCGTTACCCCACTAGAGCAGCATCTTCAAAAAATTAACTTTTTTTTACTGTATATTGTACTTATAGTTTTTTTTTCATCTTTTTTTGTTTTCTAGAATATTTTTAATTTAATAATCATTAATACTGGTACGCTATATTAATTATTGTAACATGAATTCGTTTCTGGAATACATTAATTACACTCCTATTGATACAAAAGTAGTTGACTCCATAAACGAATATAATTTGTGTTCCAATAAGAACTACTCTTTTCGTATTTTGCACCAAAATATTAGGTCCATTATTAAAAATTTTGATGAGTTTAATATTTACACACAACAAATAGAAAATGATATTGATTGTTTTGTATTAACTGAGACCAGACAAGTGGCATGTATAGATATTTTTAAATTGGATGGATATAATATCCATTATAACGAGGGTAATTTCAATCAAAATGACGGTGTGATAATATTCATAAAAAATAACCTTGACTACGAGGTGGAAATAGTAGAGGTTAACATTTTTAAATTCTTAAAATTAAAAATTAAACTCAATAACATAATGATACTTATTACAGCAATATACCGTTCGCCTGCAACCTCAGAAAGTGCGTTTATTGTAGCCTTAGAAAGTTATTTAAATATAATAAAAGCAGAACCAATCACATATAATATTATTGTTGGCGATATTAATATTGACATACTTGCAGACGATGAAATCGCTAATACTTATTTAAATTTACTGTCCGAATATAATTTTCATTCATTAATAAACAAAATAACGAGACCAAATAAATCGGGAGGTAGCTGTATAGATCATATGTTTGTTAAATCCACTAAAGAGTCTATTGAAGATATTTGCTCTCCTTTCATTATTACATCTTTAACTACCGATCACTTCTGTACAATAGGAGAACTAAACATTAACATGAACATTATTTGTAAAAAAAATATTAATAAACTTAAAAATAGTTACATTAATTATAACACATTAAGAGAAATACTAAGAAAGTATGATTGGAGCGAAATTTTCCTTTTACGTGACGTACAAGATATTGCAACTAAAATTGTAACAACTCTTCAAAAGAAAATAAAAGAATCTACTTATGAAAAAAAAATAAAACGGAACGAAGTTAAACGGAAAAAATGGATAACGTCTGGCATAATAAAATCAATAGACACAAAAAATAAATTATATAAAAAAATGATCCAAAATCCACATAATGAAATTCTTAAACAAGAATACAAAAATTACAAAAATTTTTTGACAAATTTAATAAAAAATACTAAGGCAGAATATTTCAAAAACGTAATTACTAACAAACCCGATAGTAGAAATACGTGGAAGGTTATTCGTGAACTGACCCAAACTGAGGTAAATTCTGTAGGCGTTAAACAGTTAGTAGAGGGTGACCGGATTATGAACTCTGATTTGGATATCGCTAATACCTTCAATAATTATTTTTCAGCTATTGGTGAAAAACTGGCTAACAATATAAAAAAACCGCCATCCAATAGTCCGAATAGAATCTCAGTCGCTCAAAGTGCTTTTTTTGATCCAATAGCTGAAAGTGAGGTTATAGCGATTATTCAATCCCTTAAGTTGAATAAAGCTCCCGGACCTGATTTATTAAAGGCAGAAATATTAAAAGAAGTTTCAGGAGAAATTGTATCCCCTTTAACATATTTATTAAATAAAATTATAGAAAATGGAAAATGTCCAACAGAATTTAAAGACGCAATTATCAAACCTGTATATAAATCAGGAAATAAGGATTTAAGCCAAAATTACCGCCCAATTTCACTAATCTCAAGCCTTGCAAAAATTATGGAAAAAGCGATTAAAACTCGGATGCTAAAATTTTTAGACCTACATAAAATCATATCTAATAATCAATTTGGCTTTGTTGAAGGCAGAGGTACAGATGATGCAATTGCTTCACTAATGGGTTGCATTTATGATTCAGTTGATAGAGGTAAGCCCACATTATGTGTATTTTTAGACTTGGCTAAAGCTTTCGACACAGTAAGCCATAAGCAACTCTTGGAAACTTTGGCTGATGTAGGTTTCAGAGGCAACGTATTAAGATTTTTTGAAAGTTATCTAGATAATAGGGTACAAAGGGTAAAAATAAATGAAAGTATGAGTGAGAGAAATGTGGTGAAGTACGGTGTTCCGCAAGGAACGATTCTTGGTCCATTGTTGTTTATAATTTATGTTAATAATTTACTGTCAATGAAATTAAAAGGTAAAATTATTAGTTATGCAGATGACACAGCTGTACTGTATACTGCAGATAATTGGGAGAATCTAAAATTATTGGCTGAAGAAGATTTAAAAAATTGTTTTGATTGGTTTGCGCACAAACAACTAACTGTTAACTTCACAAAAACTTTATTTTTGCCTTTTGGATCTTACAAAACAAGTCTGCCTAACTACGAAACACTAATAATATCCAATGAAGGATATAAGGATCAACATATTCTGTCTGCTCATTCTGTAAAGTATTTGGGAATTACAATTGATAGTCATTTAAAATGGAACCTACATATTGCGAATGTGACTAAAAACCTTCGAAGTTTACTCTATAAATTTAAATAGTTAAGCAATATTTTAGAACAGCGCCTTTTAAAAACTATGTACTTTGCCTTAGTAGAATCTAGATTATGCTATGGGATTCTTGGGTGGGGCGGGGCGTATGGCAATCATTTGGAACAACTAAATGTCGTCCAAAGAAAAATTTTAAAATCAATTTATCGCAAGCCAAAGCTTTACTCCACTGAATTATTATACAAGGAAACTAATATTTTTGATATTAGGCAGCTTTATTTTAAAGCGGTTACTGTATATCAATATAAAAATAAACAAACACTACAGTTTCCCTTGCATGAATACTCCACCAGAAACAGGAATAAAGCGATACCCCCTAAAAGTGAAAAAACAATTGGACAGCGTTGTTTCACTTACCTAGGACCTAGGTCCTTTAACGTTTTACCCATAAATGTTCAGAATGTCAAGAACATAAAACAATTTAAAAATAAATTAAAGAAATATATTATAGATACGCCTCTTTCAGTAATACATGAATTAATTGAAGTTAGAAAATAAAACAAGTGTTTGAATATTGGACTCATAGTTGTTGTACTTAATTGTGTTTTTTTTTTCTCATTTGTTGCTGTTATTTTTTGATAAATACATCGTAGGGATGCTGTATTTTTAAATTTTTTCCAGATTTTGAAATATAATTATTTTCTTTAATTATTTAAGTATTCAAAAAACAATGTAATGCTCTTTGCTTTTCTTTGTTCTCTTATTATTAAGTAATAGATATTATATTATTGTATTGCCTGTGAAAAGATAGTGTGTACCTACTCAGGATATTTTTGTTACATAATGAACCAAATTGACCACTGCACAAGCATTCTGCTTCAAGTGGTATTTTTGTGTTTATTTATAGGGAATTATAATGATTTTAATGTATTACCATTGTATGTATTGTATCTTTTCTCTGAATAAACATTATTTATTTATATATAAATCGATGCAAGCCGAAATTATTCTTTTAGGATAAGTAATTTTTTATATATAGCTCCAAAAAGGGTGGTTTTAAGGGTTGAAATATTATGATAGTATATCTTAAAGCATAAGCAATCATTATGTAACTAATAAGAACCAAATGTTGACAATACTAAAGTTTAAAATGCTGTTTTATAATTTTTTACAAGTAGTTTTTTTAGGGGTAGTTTTCACCTTTAAAAAACCAAAATCCTACAACAGCTCAATATAGAAAATGAACTAGAGGGAGAAATGAGAAATGAATGCCAAATTTTTGTACAAATCGATGCTGAACGAAAAAATTGCGAGTTTTGCCATTTTTTCAGTTTCATTTCCTCGACTATTATTAAACCTTAGTAGTGTTGTAAATGTCGGTTAGCATTGATCGATCATAAATTCGGCAATAATTGACCAATTTTAATGATCTTTTAAATATGCGTCTTATATGCGTTGAACTTTCAATATAAAATATGTCTAAAAAAATATTAATTGAAAATTAAAAAAGTTCTTCTATTTATTTATTTTCTTATAAATTGTACTTTTTTTTTTAATTCCCTAGGGTCTCTTGTTCAACATATTTCAATGATTTATTTGAAAGCTTGCCCTTTTATGTATGTGATACAAAATTTCGAAGTACCTACTTAAAACTTTTTTTGAGTTGGCTCCGCATAATTTTGAAAATTAATAACTTTTTTTCAAAAACTTGTTATTGCCATTTTTTTTATTTTGTGAAACTGCTTGATAGATTATGTTGAAAATTTGTGTAATGTTTTTTTTTTGTATTAAAATATTTCCTAAACAAATTTTAAAGGCTCTATGTGGCTTTTAAATAGTTGAAAAACATTATGGAAAAAACATGGATTTTTGACCCTTTTTTAATGGTTTTTGCTAATTTTGCAATAATAAAAACTATTTGTAACAATTCTAACTTGTAGAAAATTTAACTTCAAAACTTTTTTGTATTGCCAAGATATGGCAATGAAAATAAGAGAAAAAAAATAATTTTTAAATTTTTTTAACAGAATAGTTTAAAATGTAGCCCCCCTTTTCAAGTGTCCGCGTAGTGAAATTATTATTTCTAATAATATTTAGATGCGCTGAAGGGAAAAATTTTTATGCTAAGAAGTAAAAAATTTTACATACTTTAAAGATAAATTCTTATTATAAATTCTTCGGACGATCTTATTTGTGAATTTTATTCTCAGCATTTAACTATCGATTATTATGAATCACGACAATTTGAATGAAATAATACAAGACTTGAGCAGATAAATAACAATAACGCAAAAATTATCGGCATATACAATTGAAGATATTTGTCACCTATGTCTTGACTTTTCGCAGTATGATCACAGCTACATGCTGGCAACAATCAATTCGAATCCAATCACCTATGGCCGATGCATTCTTTTATTTCCAGCACTCCGAGTGGTTACATTTCTGACAACTGATTGATGCTCTCGAATATATTTACGTCAAAATCCATATTGGATTGATAGTTGATCGAAGAAAGGTCAAACTCGGGTTAGTTTAGATGAGGAGAGCAAATTCACAATTCAGTTCGATGTTATGGAGAGTGATCGATGAATCCTTAGTTGGACTGTTTTAAAAAATGTCCGCATTGCCGGTAAATGGCTTATCTTGTCTTCTTGGTTAAAATGCTAATTGTCGAAATTTTTGCACCCCTTGTTTCAGAAGTCAGAATGATATAATGGATCATTTATTCACTATCCATTTAATTTGGTAAGCCCACTTCGGTAATTTTAATAACAGAATATTTTGTATAGAAAGTATACAAATACTACACTGTCTCCATAAGAAATATATTTTTTACATTTTCAAAACCTGAAATTGATAATAAACAATCAATAAAAATTACCTATACGCACAGAGCCGTATTTTCAATATGATGCAAGTCTTCGAAATGCCGCCACTTAACCCTTAAACGCCCAACCTTTTATAGGTTCAAATCCCAAGGGTGGGTAAAAAATGTCCACCTCGAAAATAGCTAATATATTTATTGGGAGTTCTTACAAATGTTAGAAATGGATAAAATTTAAGAATTTTATGCATATATTAAACACAGCATCTTCTAAAATATTAATATAAAAGATGTACAAACCTTACAACAAAATTACGATGTACATCAAAATTAAAATACCAGTAAAAGCCAGTAACTGTCGATAATTATGTGCATTAAGTTTTTGCTAACGAAACAATATGTAGAAACGTTTACCCAAGGGTGGACATTTTGTGCCCGCCCATATTTTAAATTCAAGATATTTTCTTTTTAAAAATATCGGTAGAACCAAATTAACATTCGATAAAGGGTCGACTTTTTAACAATAAATAATTTTTGAAAAATTTTGGAACACGTAATAAGTATGTTATAAGAGAATACGCACTTGGTGGACATTTTTTTCCACCCTTGGGCGTTTAAGGGTTAAGCCGCGTCCTCGCTGGTAAAAATTTGCAACGCACCAGCTGTTTGTCGCAAATATTTGCTTGCTCGAGGTAAATTGTGCTAATGTGGACGTGTTCGACGCATAAATTGGACTCAAGAATTTTCGGCGAACACAACGCATACGCTCCATCGGTTGCCGTTTTTTAAGCTGCGTCCTCACTGGTAAATTTTGCGTGCGTATTTCATGTGCGATAGCATATAATTTGGACCACATATACTACACATATAAAGGTTCAAATTTAGATATGAGGCCATCTTAGATTTTTCCTTTTACAAAAATGGCGGGCATTCAAAATGACGGCTATACATATCAGTCTAAGAGCACGATAACTTTCGAACTAAAAGTCCGATTTTAACCAAATTTGGTATATAGGTTCCTTTTTTTATTAACAAGATCGAGTTCGTGAGCCAGAAGAATCGGTTTACCTAAAGTTGTGTTTTTCCTGGTTTTTATGTAAAAATATGCTTTTTTAAATTTTTTCAGCCTGTATAATATTTTTTTAAAAAGGTAATAGAGCCATTGAAAAGAACGTAAAAATATTCATTGGGAAATATTTTGAACTTTTTAATCACGTTCATTACGATTTAATAAATGCATAAGCTATCTTTAAATATGTATTTCTTATGGACACAATTTAACATTTGTTTCTTATGGGCGAAACTTAACATGGCTTCTTATGAGCATATTATGTGTAAAATTACACATTTTAAAGTAAGTCTAAAAAGATCAACGTTACCATGAAGCTGAAAATCATACGCAGATGACTTTTGCGAAAGATATCAAATCAGTAACTAGTGCAAGATCCAGGAAACCCATTCAGTGAAGATGGCTCTGATCTACTGGTACTTGACAACGGTCAAGTAAATTAAACCTACCAAAAATATCAAACCAGCTGTTAAAATATCAATCATTAACGGTGCTGAGATTAGGGTTAACAAAAACCTTTGAGGATTATGCTGATAGTGTATTCGTACTTTATATCAAATCTCTGCTTCAAAATGTAAGAAGAATATATTTCTCGAATGGGATGTAGACATGCCTGACAGTCTGAAGAAGGAAACACGAAGCAAATGAAGAAAAGGTGTTTGGAAGGGTGTTGAATCTAAAAGTCCACTTTCCAAAAACTGGGACGAGTTTCTTACAGTTGACGATAATAAGACTACATTGTTCACCTTTTTGGATGATACGTCCACAGACAAGCAGGTAATTACCATAATCGGTAGTGAAGTTCTAATCGTAAATCGTCAATATGTCTTGAGGCTAGCTCCTTGCACACAGGAAAAAGCTGACACTGGAATCATGAGGAATTTAATTGATGCTGTACAGCAAGGATATACCAAAGCTGAAATACGTACTTTAGACACAGATGTTTTATTTATTGAGATTTAGACACACAGATGTTAACTGTGGGTTGCTTTTGCAGGGGCAAATAACTACCTGATCTTCGCTGCGTATGACTTTTGAGCACGATCTTTGAGTCGTGGATCTCTGTACTGTCTTGCCATTGTTTCACGCTATAATTGCGTGTGACACCGTATCGTTCTTTGGAGGAAGAGAGAAAAAGACTGCGTGAGATACCTGGAATGCATATCCAAACATTACTAAAACGTTTTGTCCATTGGCTGACAGACCTACTCAGCAAACTTTACAAGATCTGCTGAAACCATTGAAGAGGTTTTTAGTATTGTTATATGACAATACTAGCAGTCATGACTAGGTTAATGATTCACGAATATACCTGTTTAGCCGCCAGAAATGTAGAGCAATCGACAATCTTCCTCCGATACCAGATGCTCTTATTTAGCACATAAAGAGAGCGATTTACCAGGCTGGTTACTGCTGGGCCCAAATGACGGTCGCAGCCCCAGTGCTCCCGTCACCAGTGAATTGGGGCTGGAAGAAAAAAGTTGAAGGTGGATAGGAAATATAGGGTGTTTCATTAATAATTGTCCATATAGTAACTGGAGAAACCTTAGTACAAAATAAGAAGATTTAACCTAAAACACTTAAATAAAATGTGGTTCCTTACTGAGTTACAGGGTGTTTTATCTAAAAATTTAAAAACTATTTTTGCTCAGCATTTTAAAACTATTCAACGTATCCTTTTCATACTTCGCAGAAAGTATAGGTACTTTTTTTTTTTTTTTTTTATTAACAAAAATCGCATCAGCCAAATTGGCTATTAGCGAAACAATAGTGGTGAACAATAATTTTTATTACATTTGTGTTTTTATATATTGTATAAAATGTTAATTGCACTTAGGAACCTCTTTAAATTTGACATATTGCACTGTAGGCCTAAAATGTCACTCAGTTTGTTTGGTATATTGTACAATATGCGCTTTGGCGTTAATGCTGCGCAATTCTCCAATAAATGTTTGATTGTTAACTTTTCTTCACAGTTGTCACATCTTGGTTCTTGTTTGTAGGAAAACACATGACTATTAGTTAATCGCGTATGACCCAATCGGAGTCGCGTTAATATTACCTGGTCTCTCCGACTTGTTGGTAATGTTGGCCAGGGTTTTATCGATTTTTTAATTTCGCGTAGCTTGGCCGATGACACTTTCCACTTTTCTTCCCACATATACCGCACTTTACGTTTGACCGCCGCTTTCACATCCGCACTCGTAAATGTTTCAGTACACTCCGCACTATCACTAGTTGCAGCTTCTTTTGCAGCGTTGTCTGCCTCTTCATTTCCTTGAATTCCAATATGGGATGGTATCCAGAGGAATATGATAATTTTTCCATTCAGTTGAGCGGTATGAACTTCTTGTTTTATTTTAATGACCAAAGGATTAGATGGGTAGACATATTGGATTGACTGTACCGAACTTAGAGAGTCTGTGAGTATGATATATTTGGTATTACTGGACGCATTGACAGCAAGGGTGGCCTGGTATAGAGCGTATAATTCAGCAGAGTAAATAGAGTACTCTGAAGGGAGTTTGTATTTATTTGTTGATGTTGGGGTTATGACTGCAGCACCAGTGCCTTCATTTGATTTAGATGCATCGGTGTATACTTGTGTATACTCCTTGTAATTGCGGAGTATATCATTGAAGGCGGATTTGATTAACTGTGGGTTTGTTGAATGTTTATCGAAAGAAATGAGGTGTGTTAGGCACTGAGGGTTCTTTATTTGCCACGGAGGAATTGAGGACAGTTTGGAAGGAAAGCATTCTGGGAACGCATAGTTTATTTGATTTAAGTAGCTTCTAATTCTTGCGTAGAAGGGTTTGGCCGTTCTTGGTTTATTTATGAAGAGATTTGGGAACTTTTCTGTAAAACAATTTTGTATAGTAGGGTTTTTTGAGTTACACCTGATTTTCGCGGCGTATGCTACACTTAAATAAACTCTTCTGTCTTCTAAGGAGGGTTCTCCAACTTCACAATACAGACTTTCGATTGGTGTTGTGCGAAAAGCTCCAGATATTATACGTAAAGCGAGATTGTGAAGACTGTCAAGTTTTTTCAGCAGCGTCTTAGCCGCTGTAGAATACACAGTAGACCCATAATCTAATTTTGATCTGATTAATGTTCTGTATAACATTAAAAGTGTTTGGCGATCCGCACCCCATTCTTTATTGGCCAGAGTTTTTAGAAGATTTAGTCGCTTGTGACAAGATAACATCAGATTTGTTATATGAAGTTTCCAGCTTAGGGTTTCTTCGAATGTCATGCCCAAGAACTTAATTGACGTTGCACGCTTTAGGTTTTCATCACATAGTCTTAGGTTGGGGATATTTGTGACGTTTCTCTTTGAAAACAGGATGAAGCGAGTTTTTTCAGCGGAAAAACAGAAACCTGTTTTTTGTGACCAGATTTCTAAGTCTTGTATAAAGTTCTGTGTATGACGAAATATATTTTGTATATTTTTACCTTTGCAGAAAACTACAAGATCATCTGCGTAGACTCGTGCCTTTACAGGCGATTTTAGGTTTTTGAGGATATCATTGATTGCCACTATGAAGAGAGTAGGACTTATAACCGAGCCTTGAGGGATACCATTTTCTGGATACATTATATCTGATGTTATGTTATTTGTCCTAACTCTGAAAGTTCTATTTTGAAGGAAATTTTTAATAAAGAATAGGCTGTGACCTTGAATGTTCCAACTATGTAATTTTTTTATTATATAGTCGTGCCAGGCTGTATCGAAAGCTCTTGATATGTCAAAGAAAACCGCTAGACATTTACCCCCTAGTGCGAATGCTTCAGAAATGTCACTCTCCAAATCTATGATATTATCTATAGTTGACCTTTGGTCTCTAAAACCACTTTGTTCTGGAATAATCAAATCTTGTCTCTCCAAGTGCCATCTTAGTCTATTGTTAATAATCTTTTCTAGTAACTTACACATGGCGCATGTTAAAGATATCGGTCTGTATGACTCGGGACTTGTCTTAATACTATTAGGTTTTTGTATAGGTATTACTATGGATTCATGCCATTTTTCAGGAAATTTGTGTTGAAGCCAAATAATGTTAAACAGATCTAGAAGTTGTTTGTGAGCGCTCGCTGGAAGGTGTTTAATAAAAATACTAGGAATATCGTCCGGGCCAGCGCTAGTTTCTTTAATATTTGATAATGCTTCCGTATACTCTAATTGAGAAATGGGTAAATTTAACGGTTCATCTGTGTTAGGAGTAATGCTGATTTTCTTATTTTCTTCATGTTGTTTGTAATTAATGAAAGATTTTTTATAATTAATATTACTGGATCGGTTTTTGTATGTGTTAGCAAGGATTTTAGCAATCTCAGTATTACTAGTAACTGGCTTTCCATTTCTCTCGAGGCTTTTGATATTCTGATTGCTGTTTAATCCAGATATTCTTCTGACTTTGTTCCATACTTCAGTCATGGGAGTGTTTGCATTTAACGTTGATACATATTGAGTCCATGACTGGCGTTTGGCATTTCTAGTTGTCTTCTTGGCTATTGCACGTTGTTTTGTATATTCAATTTTATTCTCGAGAGTCTTGTAGCGCTTGTATTTGTTAAAAGCTCTTTTGCTAGATTCGACTGCTGTTTTGCATTCATGGTTCCACCATGGGACGGGGTTGCGTTGTTTTATGTATGAAGTTTTTCCTATTGCTCTTTCTGCTGCTTCTGTGATAATGGTAACAATGTTCTTAAGGGTCTCGTCTATATTTGAGGTGCTTTTAAATGTGGTCATACTGCTTTCGACTAAATTTGAAAAAAGATTCCAGTTAGGTTTTTTTAAATTCCATTTTGGGGTAAATGTCCGTCCACGTTGGTTTTTGTTGTTATGAATAAAAATTGGGTAGTGATCACTGTTATACAAGAAATCCAGCCTATCCCAGGTGAGCTGTGGGGTCAGACCTGGTTCGCATATCGTAAGGTCTATACATGAAGATTCACCGTTCTGTATATTAAATCTAGTGGGTCTGCCGTCGTTTAAGACTGAAAGGTTGGACTGTTCAAATATCTCTTCCAGCAATCTTCCTCTGGTATTTATAGTAGAAGAGCCCCATGAAAAGTTGTGAGCATTAAAATCGCCCAAAATAAGCCTGGGTTGGGGAATTTGTTGTAAGAGTTCAGTTAATGCTTCTGAGTCTACTTGCGTTGATGAAGGTAAGTATAAGTTACAAACGTAGATATTTGGACTCGAGTTAACTTTAATGCAAATTGCTTCTAGATTAGTTTGGAGAGGAACTACTGTAGTTTCAATTGACTTTTTTACAAAGATAGCTACTCCACCACTGGCTTTATCTTGGTTAGTTCTGTTTTTGCAGTAATTTTTAAATTTTTTTAAAGCTTGTATGTTTTCATTTTTGAAATTAGTCTCCTGAAGACAAATTATATCTGGATTGTGTCTGGATAGAATTATTTGGAGCATTGGAAGGTTATTATAGAAACCGTTAATGTTCCACTGCAAAATTGATGAGAAGCCCATTTATAATAAATAAAACTGAAATTTGGGATTGTCACAGAAGTTCATGACTCTATTCTTGAGAAAACTCACTTTCAGTCTCTGATGCCTCAGTATCCGAGTAAGCCATCTGTAAATGCTTCAATAGTTTCTTTCTAATTTTTGTACATCTAGCTTTAATCGATCTTTGTTTGAAATACGGGTATATTGCTGTTAGCATTTTCACTAAAGCTTCAAATTCGCTAGTGTAGTTTTTTATGATGCTGACTGGGTCCTGTGCACCATAAACATTTTCAAATAGATCGGATATTTGATCAAAATCAAGAACAAATGAAGGGTTTTGCTCTGAGATGAATGCCTTGGTCGGTTCCATGAGTACGTGAGTTGGAGTCTTTCCCTTACTTTTCTTTGGTTTTTTAGCTGGAGCAACATTAGGTTTAACAAATGGTTCAAGACTTTGGTTTTCTGAATTATCATCTTGCGCTAGAGGAGGTGTAACAATGTCATCCAAACTGCGTTTTGAGCTATTTTGTGTGGACTGGGTTGTATCTATATTGATAATTGGTTGTGAGGTTGGAGTTTTTGAGGGGTTGGTTGAAAGTATTTCGGAAGGTATGGGTTGCGAAGATGATTGGGAGTGGGGGTTTTGGTTATAATTTTCAGAAACTGATTCTTGGATTGTTTTGCAATTTGCTGCAGTGTGGCCTGGCCTTTTACATGAAAAACAGATCAAGGAATCTTGTGCAAAATAAATTCTATAGTTGGTGTTATCATAATTCATTAATATGGATTCAGGTATTGGGGCAAGCGGTGGTGTGATAAAGATTTGTCGTCTAAAACTATAAATGTGGTTGAATTCCGGCAAACCGGCGCTTATCTTGAGAAATGACATGGGAGACATGGGTTGAAGGCCCAATTTTTCAATTTCTTGAATTAATACAGCATGCGGTATGGAGGGACAAGCGTTTGACAGAATTAGCCTTTGTGATGGAGTGATTAGTTTGCGTGCTTGGACTTTTTGGTTATTAATTTCTATGGATCCTCCATAATTATTCATGAAATTTTCAACAACATTTTTGTTTGCAAGGTACATACACACTCTGTTGTTAGAAAGCCTTGAGGAAAATAGGATATTTTTGGGCTCGATCAACTTTCCTAGTGAAATCAGATAATCTTGAAGTTTAAGGTTTTCAATGGATGGGAATACAATGGCTTGTTCTTTTGTTGGAAATTGTTGTTCAATCAAAGCAGTAGAATAAGTTTTAGTAGTGTTTTCCATTTGGGCGCTCCTGTAGTCAGAAGTCCCGGCAGTCGGATTTGACATATTTTATTTATTATTCAAAACTAAGTAAATCCTGAAATACGGACCTGTCTTACAACAGGTGATTTTATCATGTCGTTATAGATAACGAATAAACGTGTTTAGGGTTTTTTGTATCAAACCGACTTCTGATAAATAATAAATTCCAGTGAAATAACTTGGCTTTATATAATTTTAAAGAGTACTTACGTACAATAATTGAACGCACTATAGTACACTTATATATGCGAAAATAAAAATTTTTTACTCATTAGCTACTATCTAAAATAACTATTTTGTTTGGAGCTGACAAATACGCACCAACTAGTATACCTGCCAGGACCGAACTCTCAGTATAGGTACTGTACAAGCTACTAAATTACGTTAAACAAACGTTTCTGGCTATTACCAGAGGCGTACGACGGGGGAAAGTGAATGGTTGACCCTTTCCAAATTCTACGCCACTGGCGGAATTGCTATTTTAGTCCAATTTTTGTATTCTGCAATAGTTTCTATGAAAATAATATACTCTTCATTCGTAACGATAAAGTCATTAGTTTTCGAGATCTTTGAAGTTAAAACTGAAATGACACGGTTATTTTGATTAATGTATTGTGTCGCTTCATTTTTAATTTCAAATATCTCGAAAACTAATCATTTTATCGTTACGAATGAAGAGTATATTATTTACATAAAAAGTATTGAAAAATCAAAAAATTACACTAAAATAGCAATTTCGGCAGTTGCGTAGAATTTGGGAAGGGCCAACCAACCACTGTCCCCTGTCGTGCGCCTCTGGTAGTAGCTAGAAACGTTTGTTTATCATAATTTCGTAGGGTGTATAGTAGTCGCACTTTCTGGCAAGTATGAAAAGGATACGTCGAACAGTTTTAAAATGCTGAGCAAAAATAATTTTTAAATTTTTAGATAAAACACCCTGTAACTCAGTAAGGAACCACATTTTATTTAAGCGTTTTAGGTTAAATCTTCGTATCTTGTGCTAAGGTTTCTCCAGTTACTATATGGACAATTATTAATGAAAAACCCTGTATATTGGACAACATTATCAGAGGCTTCCGATGTATGCAGAGAACTAATTCGGTGTGGCTGCAAGAAAGCCTGCACATGGCAGTGTCTGTGCAATAAGACTGCCATGCAGTATACGGCACTTTGTGCTTATGGCGATATTTGTTTGCAATAACACATTACGTTGAATTTTATTTTTATAGAATATATCTTTTATTCCACTTTGCTATATTAGAGTATTATGGATATACGGTGAGGACGTTTGAGTTAGCATAAATTCATTATCTCGAGAATGGGCAAATAAGCCTCACTTACGTTGCACCATAATTTTCCATTCTTATCTACGCAAGTCTTAACTGAGATAAAGTTTAAGATGCAATCCATGTGGCAATTCATTGTAGCAAGCTGAAAATTGATCCAAGACTCAATGGTGCAACGCGTATGTTTCGTAAGCAGAGCTTAAGAGACATCTTAAGCTTAAGATCGTTTAGTGCAACCCGGCATTAAGACCATACTTTTTTATTATTCAACGTAAGTCAATAAATCAAGAAACAGAATGTTAAGAAAACATGAAGCTATAGTGGGATTTTAATTCATAAATCAATACTCAATAAAAACTCAAAATTTATACTAATTGCAATATTTTATTAGATACATTTCTCTATCTCATTGTATAAAAAGTTCCAAAAGATCTATTAGCTATCAATGATTTTTAATTAAAAATAATCCCTTTTGTCTCCGTTTCGACTGCCCATGGCTCATTTCGGTATCCACCTGGGAAATTGGTGTATTGGGTGTGCCTAGTGTTAAATTGTTTGAAATTACTTAATCAAGCTAACGGTAATACTAATTGTGGGTATTCTTCCTTTGACGTTTTTGATGATTGCTTTCCTTCAACTCATAAACTCTTCTACAAACTCGAGTATTATTATTGGAGATTCTATCGAACCGGGTTACGGCTCTATTACCTTTATATAAATTATTATGGTACTGCGGTAATACGATAATTGCTGGCTGTGTACTAATGAAAGGATGGACTGTTATTATTAGGTAAATAGTACAAATGATATAGAATCTTGCTAAGAAGATTATTAAATGACCAGGAAACGTACAAAGTCTATATTAACTAGTCTTAGAGTCAGATTATTTCAATAAAAAATTTTAACCGGATTAATTTGAATATTATGTATGTTTATATGAAATTTTTTTTCCAAATCTTTTCCTAGGATTTTTTCCTGAGGAAAAATTTTTGGAAAGCCAGGTCTAGGAATAAGAAGAACATCCTGGTTAAAGAACCTCAAAGCCTCGTTCATCACAACATCTTTGCAGCTTTCTGCGCTGCTATAATATAATAAGATAAAGATTGCCATGATGATCGCCAATATTCATCATCACTGATAGGCACATCAACAATAAGATGGCTCAAACCACAAGTTATTGGTTGTTGTGAAAATGACATTTTTATTACAAAAGAATGAAAGTTGTGATAGAGTTTCCGCCTTCAATGTTCACGTTTTTACTCCGTATAGAAGCACTGGGAACACGCAACATTTAAGGAGCCTTATTTTTGTCTCTGGGGTTAGGTCATGGATCTTGAATTTGAACACAAAGCTCATAGTCAAGAATGCCATTTTTGCCTTTCCGATGCGACATCTAATCTCTTGGGTATTGTCCCACGACTCATTGATTATAGTTCTTAAGTAGTTGTATTGTGAGACACGTTCAATTCTCATTTGTTTCACACACACGTTTGCTCCAGTTATGTTTTCCTTGCTGATTATTGATGATTAGCTTGGTTTTGCTAGTGTTTATATCCAGTCCATATGTTCTACTTGTTTCCGTTATTTTGTTCATTAAGTTTTGCAGCCCTTCTATGGTCTTGGAAAACATTGTATCATCTGCATACCTCAGGTTACTAAGTTTGACTCAATTTATTGAGATGCCTTCATCAATATCTTTTAGAGCTTCTTCAAAAATGTGCTCTGAGTACAGATTGAATGTCAGCGCTGAAATTATGCACAACTGTCTCACTCCCTTTAACCTGATTTTGACCTGATCTGTATTCGAAGCACCGCTGATTGATTCCAATGCAGGTTAGCTATTATTTTAATTTGTTTATGCTCATTCGTGAACATCCATAATTTGTTCATGCCTGACTCTATCGAAAGCCTTCTTGTGGTCAATCAGGCATGCAAAAACAACACAGCTGACATATCTACATTTCTGAAACAACACCTGCACGCTAAATAAAGCCTCCCTTGTATCATCCGCAATTAGAAAACCAAACTCATTGGGCGCAATTTGTTCCTCGCATTTCCGGTAAATTCTTTTGTGGATAATTTTTAAAAACAGCTTTAGCAGATCGCTCACTAGGCTTATGGTCCTATAGTCTTCACAGACTTTTGCTCCTGGTTTTTTGTGCAATGGTACGAACTCAGATTTGAGCCACTCTGCTGGTATTTGTCCTGCCTTGTATGTGTCATTAAATATTTCAGCTATTATTTTTATTTGTTCTGCATCTAATAGGTTCAGCAATTCTGTAGAGATTTCATCAAGTCCAGGAGCCTTTCCATCCTTCGTTTGTCTGATAGCTTCTTTTGGTAGAATTTCGGGACCTGAATTCAATTCAATGGTGGGTTCTGGTCCTGTTCTAAGGTCATGGAAAAGTTCGCCAAATATTCTTCTTATACTTTCTTTTTATCTTCTTTCGTTATAAAAATATTGTCTTCATCATCTGTTATTTTTCCACTGTTGCGTTTTCGGGACTTTCCAGCTATTCTTCACCTTTCAATGGACATTTAAGTTATCATATCGACTCTGGTACTCCTCTATTTCTTGATACTGTTCTGTTTTATGTTTCTCATTGGCTTCTCTTATCTTTCTTCTGACGATGGTATGTATTCTCTTATATGCTTTGCGATTTTCTTTGTTTTTTTCTCTGATCCATAAGTTCAAATATTTCATCGGTCATCCAAGATTTCCGTTTCTCTGTATTTTTCTTTAGGATTTGTTCGTTTATTTCTATAACTGTTTAATGTATGATGGTCAGACTTTTCTCTATATTGCCTTTCTGCATTCTAGCCCCTATGTATTGAGGTTTCCAAGAACATCTCAACATGATGGATCGACCAAATTACAGGACTATGAAACAGACATATGCATTAAGAAATTAGAACAATATCAAAAATATTAACATATCGTCTTCTTCTTCTTTTAGTGCCTATTCGTTTAGAATATTGGCGATAATTCTGGCTATAATTATTTTATTGACTGATTCTTTAAATAGATTAGTTGTTATTGTGGAGAACCATTTCCTCAGGTTCTTTAACAATGATATTCTTCTTCTCCCAATTCCTCGCTTTCCGAATACTTTACCTTGAAGGATTAGCTTCAGTAATCTGTATTTAATGCCGTTTCTCATTATGTGTCCGAGATATTCTAACTTTCTCCTTTTAATGGTATACTCCATTACGTATAATCACCTCTCTTTCTTTGCCCACTCTTCGTAATACGGTCTCGTTGGTTATCTTGTCCGTCCATGATATCCTTAGGATTGGCCTATCTCGAAGGCTTCAAGTTTTTTTTAGCCATATCTCGAAGGCTTCAAGTTTTTTCTCCATTGCTTTAGTGAGTGTCCAGGATTCAACTCCGTAATACAATATTGAGAAGATATAACATCGTAGGAGCCTTATTTTTATCTCCAGATTAAGGTTGTTGCTTTTAAAGAGTTTGGTCATGTTATTGAATGCGCTCCTGGCCTTCTCTATTCTACATTTTATTTCTTGTGTAACATATCGTAAGTAACTGTATTGATTTATTTAAATATTTTGTATAAAACAGTCATCCTGTTTGTGAAAATATGATCACCCGCCTTTGAAATAAATTTGTTTATCTAACGAATTAAGTTTTTTTCTTGTATTTTCTTTGAACACCTATTTCTTAGGTGCTAAAACGTTTTCGTATCGCTCGCATCGCCATAAAAAATTGTGTTTATAGATTTTATGGCAGTTAATGTACGTGTGTGCATTTCATTTTGCAATAACGTCAACTGTTAGTTCAACATACAATACATTTCCTTATTGTTTAATATTATATTAAATTGAGAGGTCACTTGCTAAAGTGTTTTGTGACAACGCGACAAGGTGATTCGCCTATGCTGTATACACATACTCATAATATGCAAAATAAGTTAGAATGCTTCGTAAAATAAAGTTGTTTAGATAATAAAACTAAATAGTTATTTTTACTAGTTATTCTTCTTCTTCTTTTTGTGTAGAAATGACTCTATGGTCTATGGACCCTATTGTCATTGAGGAACTGTCTCTCGCCGTTCTATTTGTTGCTATTCGTCTTATGTGGTCATTCCATTCTACTCTTCTTTTTTTTACTTCTTCTTCTTATACTTGTTGTAGATCTGTCGATCTGTTAAAGTATTTCTTGAGTGGTAGATTGCCAGCTATCTCTCCATCTATTTGGTGGTCTCCCCGGTGGACGCTTGCCAGCTGGTTTTACTTCTAGCGCAATTCTTCGTAGTATGTGCTCCTTCATTCTTTTTACATGACTTAACTGTTCTCTTCGTCTTTGCCTACCCCATCTTACTACATCTTGCACGCCACATTGTTCCCTGATGATGTTGTTTGTTATTCCATCCCTTCTTGTCTTCCCTGCTATTGCTTTTAGTGTCTTCATTTCGGCTGTTCGTAGCATGCTTTTGGTTTGATTGGTGTCTTCTCTTGATTCAATACCATAGGTCATAACAGGTCTGATGCAAGTTTTATAAATTTTAACTTTGCTGTCCATTCTCATACATATATGGGTTATTCCAGACCACATCTCTCAAACATCCGGACATGACTGCGGACTTGTTTATTTGTCCTCTTAGGTCTCTGGCTGGGTCATGATAACTTGATAAATCTACACCTAGATATTTGATCTGGTTTAGCTGTTTTTTACCCGACAATTAATTTTGTCCCCAGTAAACGAGGGACTATGACAGGGATTATTCTACTCAACTTATGCCTAGAAAAAATAATGTGAGAAGCGAAAATCAATAGAGAAGGACTCCTATATCAAAAAGACACCAAGTATTGGCATTTACGGATGATGTGCTGTTGCTGATAAGAGAAAAAAAGAGCTACAGGTGGTAGTACAGAGAATAGTAAAAGCAGCGAAGAAAATAGGACTGTACATAAATAAAACTAAAACAAAGTGTATGGAGTGGACAGATGGTCATTTCAGAAATTGACAAAAGTTGAAAGTAGAAGTAGAAGTAGAAGAAAGGACATCATACGAATTCGAAATGGTAGAAAGATTTACATACCTACGAGCAATCATATCACGTAAACCGAGTATTAAGGAAGAAATACAAGCTAGAATAATGGCAGGCAATAGAAGTGTATATGCGCTTAATGGATTGTTGAAAAGCAAGTTTTTATCAAGAAAGCCAAAAATACAGTTATACAAAACAACTATTGGGACCGTGCAAGTTCGGCAAAGCGACACCTATTTCTACGCTCTGCAACTTTATTCGCACTTTTAATTATATTGGCCAATTATATTAGTCCTGGTTACTGGATAATTGTCAAGGCCATAGTCAAAAAAATAATAAGAAGAAAAAATAAGATTCAGGTTATGTTATTAAAACGTAAACAATTGTATGTAGTAAATAAAATTAGTTATTAAAATGCAGTACTGCATACAAAATACAATTAATTAAATTTACCTTTATATAATAATTGCATATCATATCAATATTGTGGAGCAACATATAATGTTTCTTCTTAAATGACAGTAGATATGAAATGTACGTCAATTTGACAATTTCAATTGACAATATGAATTATTTAAGAAAGTTGCAATATTTCTCCGCTATTCGCGCGCGATCGTTTCTCGATCGATCTTGACAATGACAAAAAATGAACAAAATTTACTGCGTATCTGGGAAAGGAATATGCTGAGGAAGATATATGGAGGAATAATAAGGGACGGTTTATATATAAGAAGACCAAATTAATGACGAGTTAAACGAATTATATCTATAGTCGATTCGCTACTCTGAGACACAACTGTCTACACTACAATTACATTAAAGATGCAATAGAAATAAACAAGCACGAGGAGCACTCCCAAATCATGATTTGGGAGTGCTCCTCGTGCATTCAACGTGTCTTGGTTTGTTTATTTCTATATAGTGCATTTTTATTGTGATTGTAGTGTAGACAGTTGTGTCTCAGATTAGCGAATCACTATACAATCAACCTAATATAATAGGAGTGATAAAGGCACAGAGACTTAGATGGCGAGATTACTTAGAAAGGGTGCCGAACACGAGGACTCCAAAAAGGGTACTAAACTACACTATAGCTTCAAACGAGAGAAAAGGAAGGCCGAAAAATAGATGGAAGCAGGGGGTCGAAAAATATATCGACACCTGATATGAAAAACATTGTATCTCCACTTACAATGTTTTTCAACTATGGCTTAAATAGCATCTATAAACGATAACCTTCAATTTGGTCTAAGAACTTTTATCCTATCTTATGTAATTATAAAGTTATTTAACAAAATAACCTCATTGTAAGTGCAAATTTTTGATCACTGGGTGGAAAAAACGTTGTAACCAATGTTACAATATTAAAATTTTTTATTATTGATGAAAATTTTTTACTAAAACATTGTAACATCGGATACAATGTTTTTCTCGAAACATTTATTGAGTAAGTTTTTATAACTGCATTGTAAGTTGTGATACAAGAAAGCAAGGTACTGTAATATTACGATGAACAACATTGTAAGTCAATGTAGTCAGTAAGTAAATTCTATATTATTAACTGCTGAGCATAGTAAGCATGCCTCAAATCGTAAAAACTCACGTAAAAATACTAGTTTAGAATTTCAAACAAAAATAATAGCACCTATATCATTCACTGCTAAACTAACTTCTACTGATGAAACTCAGATAAAAGATAATCAATGGTCAAAGTGGATTGCACGCTCAAGTTACATCGACAGTGGAAACTTCTACATTCACCGAAGATACAAGTTCACCATTAGATACGTCTGCTAAGAAAAAACAATACCCCAAGAAGAAAAATCTTGGAAGGAAGGGACAAAGGGATCCTAGTGTTTGGAAAATGAATGTCTTGAAGAAACTGAGGAACTCTGGCCAAGAATATACTGGCAAAACTGGAAAATTATCGAAAATTAGAGAAGTGGGACCTGGATGTAACGATAAATGTATCAGAAAATGTAAATCGAAATTATCTGAAAATGATAGACTCAGTTTATTTAATAATTTTCGGGCAATGGCTGATAATGACCAACAAAGCGAATATTTATGTAGATAATAAATATGTTCTCAGACAAGAGAGGAAAGTTACAAAGCTAAAAGAGTCCAGAAGACACTGGCACAGTAAGACACATATGAATATAATTTGCAGTTGGCAGAACACCGACTACAAGTTTGTAAGAAAACATTTTTGGACACTTTTAACATAACAGATAATATGTGGTTAACTACACTATTCAAAAAAATTGATAGTCATGAAGGCGGAGGCCGTATACCTGGAAATATGCGTGGTCGCCACAAGAACAGGGCAAATGTTGTAGACGAAAGTATTAAAAATTCGATTCGTGCGCATATAAACTCTGTTCCAGCAAAAGAATCTCATTACGTAAGGCAAAGAACAAGTAAGATGTACTTTAACGTTTCCCAAATTGTATTCACCATATAATGAGTGGATGTTAGAGAATCACCCATGCGATAAACCAGCCACCAAGTCAGTACAGAAACATATTCAATACTGAGTTTAATATCGGTTTTTTTGCACCGAAAAAAGATATGTGTCTTACTTGAAATCTAAATAACACTAAAGCAGAGAAAGACCAAATAGAAAAAGAATATGCCTTACATATTGCAAATAAATATGTTGCACGTGAAGCCAAAAATCGCGATAAAGAGGTTTGTAAGAAAACAGAAACGGTTGTAACTGCCTGCTTTGATTTGCAAGTAACTGCAAAAAATATTAACTACGCTCCAATCAGAGGTATCATTGTTTTATTCTAAAAGGAAGTTTAAAGTGTATAACTTTATTATCTTTGATCTTGGATCTGCGGAAGTTTATTGTTATGCATGGGATGAAACCACAGGTAAAAAGGGGTCTAATGAAATAAATAGTGCGCTATTTGATTTTATTAAGAGAAAAGTTGCTGGTGGAGCATTAGAGTTTAGATTTTATTCAGATTGTTGTGGAGGACAAAATCGAAATCGAATAATATTTTTAATGTATATTTATGCAGCAAAGATCATGAATATTATTATTACACACACGTTTTTTGAGGTGGGCCACTCTCAATCTGAGGGTGATCCAATGCACGTCCTTATTGAGCGAAGAAAAAAGAACCAAGTTGTTTATGTACCACAACAGTGGTATACACTGATAAGGTGTGCTAAAGTCACAGGAAAACCATACGATTTAAAATAACTAAGTCAAAATGACATCTTGGACTTTAAATCAATGTTAAAGAAAATACCGAATTGGGATTTAGATATAGATAAACGCCAAGTTTTCTGGTCGAAAATACAAATATATAAACAACAACCACATATTATTAGTTTTTAGTACGATCTTATTTCTGATCAATTATCGTTTATAAACTTAGAATGCAAACCAAAATCGAGCAAAAGGGCTACCAAATCCAGGAATAAAAATATACACGATTTATGGGAAGTACAAATTCCTTTAGCATATAATGGGTTACTCCCCATAACAACTTCAAAATATAAAGATCTTGTTGCTTTGTGCTCTGATAAAGCTATACCAGAGCAATATTGCAGTTTTTATTTAAATTTTCCCCACTCTCAACAAACGGAATATTCGGATGATGGATGTGAATAAAAGTTTGCAAGGGGTTAATTTTGTTTATTTTTTAATAGAATATAAACTGTTTTATAATTTGTAAATGTTCATTTTGTAATAAATAAATCTAAAAGATATTATTTTATTTACGTACTTCTTGTTAGTATGTATGACGTAAATTCTTAAATACTACTTGTCTGAGCAAAAAAATCACGTTTCAAGTAAAACAAATAAAATAAATAAATTATAATCTCTTTATTTGGATATTTACTGATTAGTTACAAGTTATATGCACCTAACCAAAGAAACATACTGTGTTGAAATATCATTGTATGAACCACTTACAATGATTTTCACCTAAAATTCTGAAAAAATTTGCTATTGTAACTCGACCTAAATCAGGACCAGTAATGTTGAAAACAATGTGATATGTAAAAGTGAAAAGCTGAGAAAAAGTTATAAAATATGGATTAAAAACATTACAAAAAATATAAAAGCTGACCCAGTAAAAAAATAAAATGTTTTGGAAATTTCTTTAAATCGCTCTCCTGTAAACTAAGCAAAAGTGAGTTACAATGTTTTTCATATCAGGTGTCGATATGGAAAGAATGGGGCTAGAAAACTAGAAAAGAAAAATGAATAACAAGAAGGAATAGAGAAAATCACATATCAAGCCAGAGAAGATCTCAGTACGTAAAGAAAAGTGAAAATGAAGAAAGAACAAAGTTTTTAAGCCATGGGCCTGTAAGGTCTTTAGTGCTATAATTCTTGTTATATCTTCTATACGCTGCCTGCAGAAGGTTGAAATTGGTATGGCAGCACGCACGCTGATTATATTTGGACGATTGTTAACAACAAACGTCATTTTGAAGTCAATATACTTAAAATAGTAGTCAAAGACAAAAGATAGGAACTGATCAGTGTGACGTGTACAAACAAAACTAATATTTCAGAACGTCAGTTGAGTGATTACAATAATTATTGTTTCCAAGGCTAACCTGACCAAAGATATGTTTCAATTGAACAAGCTTAAACTTGGTCTTTTTTGGGGAAATTAATATGTTCAATTTTCAAGTAGTTATATTAAATTGGTACATCATCTTCACTTCGAGAGATTAGTATTGAGTCGTCTGCGTAGCAGATTATTTTAAGTTATACTTTTATATATAAATTATAAGTACTTTTTCTCCCATTTGGTATCCATTTTAAGTTCTTCCCTTTTTTTATTATTTCATCCAGGGTCAGGTTAAACAATAGAGGACTCAGGGAATCCATCTGTCTTAAGTAGTGTTAGCCTTCGGGTACAAACCTAAATTGTTTTTTTTGTAAAGATTTTACAGATCTGAGAGTTATTGTCATTCTATGTCATTTTCGACGGTGGCGCCCAAAATCCCGACAGCCAAAATCCCGACAGCCAAAATCCCGACGGCCAAAACACCGAACGCCAGAATCCCGACACGCCAGAATCCCGACAGGCCAAAATCGCGACTTGCAACAATCCTCGCATAAGCAAAAATCCCGACCACTACATTTTAAATATTTATTGTTTCCTTTTCAAATGCAATACCAAATCATATTATAGAGTATTGAAATTGAAAAATTAATTACTTACTAATAAGTACGGATACAAATTATTATGTATTTTAAATGAAAAAATCATTAAACACTTCATTTTATAATATAAAAGCTATACTTACTGAAATGGAAGGTTGTAAGTGACATTATAATATCTATTATATGAAAGTAAACTTGAATTCAGGATTTGATTATACATATATTATTGGACTATAATATTGGCAAAAAGATAAGTTAATTCATATACCCATGTTAGAAATTTTATTTAGAAAATTAGTTCATAATAAATGGTAAATACTTTTGTTTAGTAACAAAAAATAAAAAACAGATGGCCATAAACAAAAAACTAGAAATAAATGTAATTATCTATATGTTAAAAAGGAACTTATCAAACCTGTCGGGATTCTGGCGTGTCGGGATTTTGGCCTGTCGGGATTCTGACGTGTCGGTATTTTGGCCGTCGGGATTTTGGCTGTCGGGATTTTGGGGTAGACCCCATTTTCAAATATATTCTTAATAAAAAAGAAGAAATGCATTTCTTTCTTCAGGAAAAATTTAATTTTATTTCTTAATACGTTTTATATTTTATTGTAATTTTTTACTATTAAATTATTGTTATTACTGAAATGTTAAGCTATTATAACAAAGTCGTTTACGAAATTTACTCAGACATTTCTCATTTATTTTAAATTCTGTGTTCAGCCAGACTAGCGCCTTTAACGCTATTTCCAAGATTTAACAGCGTGAAATTAAGTATTGCTTTGTCTAAATTCTATTTGTCTTTTAAGGCTTCTGTTATATTGTATAAACCTATTAGTAGTTGTTGCTTCCTGATGGAATATTGTAGAATAATTTTGCATGCAACTAATCAGGTGCATAATCAGGTGCATAATATTTCGTTTATTTAGGAAATTGATATCATGAAAAAGGTTACATGGGTCGGCGGTTTCTTGCAATTTGTGTTTATCGTATACTGTCGAACCCGCTTATTAGAATACCTGTTAAAGAAATATCCCGGTTTAAGGAATAGAAATTTGAGGACCCGAAACGTTTCTAGTAGCCATTAATGATTGGTTATTAGAATATCCCGGTTATAAGAACATTTTTGCTTGGCACGAAGGCTATTCCAATAAGCGGGTTCAACTGTACTAACAAAGATACGTTATAAGAAAATCAATAATAGTAAATTAGTATTCCATTTTTTTAAGTTTCGGAATCCAGGTATAGGCCCGCGTACCAAAAAAAGTTTATCAATAGCAAGCTGAAAATTTGTTAATAGCTTAACAGTGTCTAGTCGGACAAACTTTGATGCACGGGAACACTGGAACAGGGGAAGTTTTAATTGTGGAACGTGTCATCCTGACATGTTGATTATTGTGATTATTTCATTCATAGGAGATTCTGACCAATAGAAAGCTACAGAAATCTAAATTAAAAATTGATAATTTTTGATAATTGCCCGTCGTCAAGTATATTACGTCAGATGCCCTTCGTTACTATGAAAAAATACATTCAGTGACATTAATGACAATTAATGTTTTAAAAATTATAAAGGTGATGACTTTCAAGCGTCAAATATTTATAACAACTGTGTGTTTAATTGTACTAATTTGTACTTACATAAATAAATTACAATAACATTTTGGTTTTGAACAGTTTTATTCATGAAATAATCGCAACAAATTGCACTCGATCTCTAAAATTAATATAGAATTTTAGAGCTCTTGTGCAATTACAACTGAAAATTAGCAGGTTGTTTTAAAGTTTATTCAATAGCAAACTTTATATAATATATGAAAAAATGTTTGTCCGACAAATATGTTGGGCTGGGCGTTTTTAAGTCCGACAGCTAGAACATCTCAAATGAGAGAAATTATGTTGATGGTAAATAGCAGTCTGATTTTTGCATGAGAGTTTAATGAAAGGGTAACAAATCAGTTGGAACTTCTGTCCGACAAAATACATGGGACGAATTCGTAGTCTGACTTTCCAAATTTTTAACCTGTTCCACAATTAAAACTTCCCCTGTTCCAGTGTTCCTGTACCTACATCAACCTATTAACAAATTTTCATCTTGCTATCAATAAACTTTTTTTGGTACGCGTGATCCTGGCCTAGTATAAGCCTTTCTCAAAATATAAAATCCAATATCTTGAAAATTAAACAAACTATTAAAATAATTAAAATTTATGGTACAATTTTAATTAAGGATATATTAATTATTAAAAAAATCACTCACCTGGCAGTTAAATGTCCGCTCTAAATCCTGAAGGAAAACTAGAAAGGAAATAGATATATACATATTATGTTATATCTCATTAGTTATACAAGTTTACTCTTAATGGTAAGTCCAGTGGTTTGAATCTCTTTAACATATACATATACAGTCCGTCTAATATACTTACCGTTGCACGTCATTATCTCCGTCAGAGATCTAAGTTGACAGAGTTGCCAAAGTATAAAAAAATCAATCAGTGTCAATACCGCAACTGCCAAATAAATGTTACCAATTTATGCCAAAATATCACCTTCGTTCGAATACAGTTACAGTGTGTTCCTAACAAATGTGCTTTATAAATACGCTTTATAATACCTTTATACAAATGAAATGAAACAAATAAATTTGTATTTCTCTAAGTTAACATTAATACAAATCTTCAAATATTATTTCTATGCGTATATAATAAAAAATGTCTAGTGGCTGTAATTCCAGTGTACTCAGCAAAATGATTCTAAAAAGGAACAGACCTATCACTTAAATATTTCGTGTTGGTATCATGTGACGTCACGGGATATGTCTCGGATGACGTGCAACGGTAAGTAAATTAGATGGAGTATACGTTGTTCTTGGGATTTGTCTAGGATCTTAAGTGCAAACTGGTTTTCATGATCTTCCAGGTTGGTAATGTATGCAGTGGATCATATTCCTGTATGCGCTCCAATGGAAAATATAAAATTCTTAATTGTATCTCAAAAAATACGCAATAACTACCTCTTAAAGCCCACCAAATTTCATTTGCATATCTCAACCGGTTTTGGAGCAATAAATTTTGTAAGAAAAATTCCAACACCACTTGTCTCGGAAACGAGTCATTTGCGGACACGTTTATAAAGCAAACTGTAATTATTTTTTCATACAGAATTATCCCTTAAAGTTTGTTGTACTCATTAAAAGCAAACCTGTATTGATAAAAAACATGGCTAGTTGTTACAGTACCTAACTTTTTTACTTTCCAACATATAAGCGAATGAATAAAAAAATAGAATGTTAAGAAAACGTGAGGCTATAGTTGGGTTTTAATTTTAGTATTTTATAAATGCTAGAAAATTCCACAAGGTATGGTGAACTTGGAGAAAAAAAAAACACAGTTTGATTGGTACACCCGGTATACAATGACAACTTACTAGTCTAACAACAATATTATTACAGCGATATTGTTAGAGAATTATAGTGCAGCCGATATGTGAAACAATTGTGCATTTAATGATAGAAGTATATAATTTGGACCACATATATTATAAAGGTTCAAATTTAGATACGAGGCCATCTCAGATTTTGACAAAATGAAGACTGTACATATGTGACTAATAGCACGATAAATTTTGATCGAGACGTCAGATTTCAACCAAATTTGGTATATAGGTTCCTTTTTGATGTATAAGATCGAAGTCTTGAGCGGGAACAATCGGTTTACCAAAAGTTGTGATTTTCCTGGTTTTTATGTAAAAATATATTGTTTTTTTTCAATTCTTTCACCCTGTATGTAATAATTTTTAATTTTTAATAAAAGTTAATACCGCCATTGAAAAGAGCGTACAAATATTGTTTAGGAAATATTTTGAACTTTTTAGTTATGTTAATTACCATTTAATAAATGCATAACGTATCTTCACATGTACCTATGTGAGGCAAATTCGTGCAAATAAAGAATGATTGTGCATTTAATGGTAGAAGCATATAATTTGGACCACATATACTACACATATAAAGGTTCAAATGTAGATATGAGGCCATCTCAGTTTTTGTTCCTTTTACAAAAATGACGGACATTCAAAATGGCGAATATACATATATGATCAATAGCAAGGTAACTTTTGGCCTGCACATGGATTCGCTCCCGGGTTCAGGTAGGAAGACCTAACCCTTCGGTCATAACTTAACTTTCGGGTATGAGTTTCGGAGCCAACTCGTGTACAATAAAAGTGGTTTTATAGGGGTTGGGAGCGAATCCGTGTGCGCTGAACTTTTGAACAAAAAGTCCGATTTCAGTCAAATTTGGCATCAAGGTTCTTTTTTTGATAAAACCGGTCTTCAACCGGAAGAATCGGTTTACCAGAAGTTGTGTTTTACTGTTTTTTATGTAAAAATATGTTGTTTCTTTTTCAATTCTTTCACCCTGTATGTATTAATTTTTCAAAAAGTTAATACCGCTATTGAAAAGAGTGTAAAAATATTTTTTAGGAAATATTTTGAACTTTTTAGTTATGTTAATTACCATCTAATAAATGCGTAACGTATGTTCACATTTTCCTATGGGCGGCACATTCATTTTGAATGGCCGCCATTTTTGTAAAAGACAAAATCTGAGATGGCCTCATATTTAAATTTTAATCTCTGTATGTGTAGGAGGTCTGGATCCCGCGTATGAAAAAAAATTTGATTAATAGCAAGCTGAAAATTTGTTAATAGCTTATGGGTGTCTAGTCGGACAAACTTTGATATATGGGAACATTGGAACAGGGGAAGTTTTAATTGTGGAACAGGTTAAAAATTTGGAACGGTCAGACCACGGAAACGGCACATGTATTTTGTCCGACAGAACAGACTTAAACTCTCCAAACAGGGATTAAACTCTCATGCAAAAATCAGACTGCTATTTATCACCAAAAGGGCGTTTTAATGAGTGGAACATGTAGAATATGTCAAATGACAGGAATTATGACAGGTGATAAATAGCAGTCTGATTTTTTCATGAGAGTTTAATCTCTGTTCGGAGAGTTCGGAGAAGTCTATTCTGTCGGACAAAATAAATGTGCCGTTTTCGTGGTCTGACCGTTCCAAATTTTTAAACTGTTCCACAATTAAAACTGCCCCTGTTCCAGTGTTCCCATATATCAAAGTTTATCCGACTAGACACCCTTAAGCTATTAACAAATTTTCAGCTTGCTATTAATCAACTTTTTTTTCATACGCGGGATCCAAACCTATAGTATCTGTGCTCCAAATTATATGCTTCTACCATCAAATGCACAATAATTCTTATATTATTATTTGCACGAATCTGCCGCACATAGCTACACCTACATGTGAAGATACGTTATGCATTTATTAAATGGTAATTATTATAACTGAAGAGTTCCAAATTTTTCCTTAATAATATTTTTACGCTCTTTTCAACGCCAGTTGAATGTTACCTTTTTGAAAAATTAATATATACAGGGTGAAAGGATTGAAAAAATAAACAACATATTTTTACATAAAAAATCAGGAAATACACAACTTCTGGTAAACCGGTAATTGCGGTTCAAGAGCTCGATCTTGTACATTAAAAAAAGAACCTATGTATATATTAAATTTGGTTGAAATCGGATTTTTCGTTCAAAAGTTATCCTTCTATTAGTCACATATGTATAGTTGCCATTTTGAATGCCCGCCAATTTTGTAAAAGGCAAAATCTGAGATGGCCTCATATCTAAATTTTAACTTTTATATGTGTAGTATATGTGGTCCAAATTATATGCTTCTACCATTAAATGCACAATAATTCTTATAATATTTGCACGGATCTGCCGCACATAGGTACATGTGAAGATAAGTTATGCATTTATTACAAGGTAATTTACATAACTAAAAAGTTCAAAATATTTCCTAAAAAATATTTTTACGCTCTTTTCAATTCCGGTATTACCTTTTTGAAAAATTAATATATACAGGGTGAAAGAATTGAAGAAAAACAACCTATTTTTGGAACTCGATCTTACACATCAAAAAAAGAACCCATATAACCAAATTCGGTTGAAGTCGGACTTTTCGTTTAAAAGTTATCATGCTATTAGTCACATATGTATCGTCGCCATTTTGAAAGCCCGCCATTTTTGTAAAAGGTAAAATCTGAGATGGCCTCGTATCTAATTTGGAACCTTTATAATGTGTATTATATGTGGTCCAAATTATATGCTTCTATCATTAAATGCACAATTCTTATAATATTTGCACGAATCTGCCGCACTATTAGGCTGTAACATATTAAAAAATCACCTAAATCGGACAACAGGTTTAGGAAATTCAAGACATCAAAAATGACCCATTTTAAGGTGGGCGGTTAATTTTGCCGGTGAGTGTATTTATGTGTGTGTATACCTACCTATATTTCCTTCGATACACGAGAAACGCATTCCAGATTTGAGATTTTGAAGAATTCCTCGACATACACGATGCCTCTATATAAAATAACCGTTTTTGCTGTCATTACCCGAACGATATCGTAGATCTAAATCGATCAAGCTCGATTAGCGGCTGCTATCTTAACATCCTCATCAAAAAGCAGTTCATCTGGTGACAGATAGATTATGGCTTTTAAACACAAACTCGGGCTTGCTAATAGCGGGATGCCAATCTCTCTAGCCGCAAACAGATTTATGGCAAGAACTCTTTGAAAACGCTTCGTGGGGCTGAAGAATTGTAGTTCTCTCTATGTGAAGCATGGAGGGCGGTTTAGGGCTACTAAAGGGATGGGATGCTAAAGAAGTGTTTGATTTTATGTACATTACAATTTTACATTGTTATACTAGTCTTCAATATTTATCAAAATTCAAATTCTGTTCAGTTTTATGTACCTTCATGCCATTCATTCAACGGCACTTTTGTTATCGTAATTTTTAATTTAACAGATAGCATGAATAATTATTGATGTAATTTAAATGCATTTCTAGTCGATACTGAAAAAGCAAAGAATACTGCAGCGTATGTGAGAGGTTGTTTTGTGGTGGAATTAAAATATACTAAAAGAATAAAAAATTAGTACAAATGAAGGGGTTAGTGCAAAAGTGGTTAAGTCACATTTTTATTTATGAAGTATAGATAATAAATAATTAAGTTTATGTAGAAATTTATTTATTTATGAGAAAAAATAATTTTAAATAAAAATAGACTTGACTACGTTCTATGAAAAAAAACAGATAAATATTAAAAACTGTAATATTGTCAAAAATGTATTTCTAAAAATTTTAAGTGTACATCAAATTTGTACATCAAATTTTACTCATATACAGGGTGTTTCATTAGTAATTGTTCATATAGTAACTGGAGAAACCTTAGCACAAAATATGAAGATTTAACCTAAAACACTTGATAAAAGATAAAATATTCCTCCTGACCGAGATACAGAGTGTTTTATTACAAATATCCTAAAATTATTTTAGCCCATTGTTTTAACACCTTCCAATATTTTTTGTTCAAACTTGACAAACGGTTTACACATGTTAGAGTACTTTAAATAGTGTTAAAAGATAGTTTTCCGCTGTTACCAGAGGCGTGCTGTAGGGATATATACTTAATTTTCCCCCTTTTTCCCCTCACAATCTACGCCACTGTCGTAATAATCATTTCAGCATGTTTTTTTCATTATTTGTTACTTTTTACATAAATATCATCCTTTTATCTCAATGCGATAGAGTCAGTAGTTTTGAAGTTATTTGCGTTTAAAGGTAATGGATTCAATAAAATATTTTAAACATTAAATCAGATTGTGTGTTTAAAATACACATAACCTTATTTAATCCTTTACCTTTAAACGCAAATAACTTGAAAACTACTCACTCTATCGGATTGGGATAAGAGGATTTACGTAAAAAGTAACAAAGAATCAAAAAACATGCTGAAATGATTATTACGACAGTGGCGTAGATTGTGAGGGAGGACAAGGGTGGAAAATTAAGTATATTGTTATAATCTGCTCTCTATTACTTTGATATTAATTATTATTTATTTGATCAATTATTTAATTAACGCAAATCATACATAAAAATTATTAAGAAAAAATCTCAGGGTGCCTTTTGTCAAAAAAAAATTAATTAAATTCTCTTAGGTTATACTTATCCTTTCTCGTGGCTTCACTATCTCTTAGTTGATCCTTATCGGGATAAAATAGGAAAAAGAAATAAATAGAAAAATCATAAATAAACACATACAAATACCTTTATTATCAAAAGCAATGCTCTGTAAATTTATTAATTAAATCCTGTGGGCATAACTGTCCAAAAGAAACTTTTACCATATAAATTAATCTAATTCAAACAAATATTTATCGCTTTGTTCTTGATACTATTAATAAAACAAGCTAAACAAACAAATTTGGTATTCGCAAATTACTTATACTTCCTATTAAATTTTTGAAATGTTGGAATCTTAAAATGCATATGCTTTTACGTAAAAAATTCAACTTCTGATTAAAAAAAATATCACATAGGTTATTGACGGACCTTTTTGATTCACACACAATGATGTCTCCTCTTGACCCAACAGCTCCTCCTTGTTGATTATGTTAGGCTACCAGTCAAAGCTCTCTCCGTTCTCAGCAAACAATCCAGCAGGATACCAGCAACTATTTCTCCAAAAACTTTGTAGCATATAATTGGAAAAATCCTTTGTAAAAGGTATAAAAATGTTATTAAAATCATCATCAGTGTTAAATAAACTGGATGCTAGCTGAGCCACAAAAGAAAAATATTCGGGTAAAAACCCTTTTAAATGTAACATAGATGCGTTTACGCATGTATGTTGTATGTTACATCTGTTTAAAGGGTTTTTACCCGAATATTTTTCTTTTGTGGCTCAGCTAGCATCCAGTTTATCTAACACTGATGATGATTTTTGATGAAAATCGAAAACGTTTTGTTGTGATGTAGCCCTTTAAAGGGATTTTAATAAAATTTTTATACCTTTTACAAAAAGGATTTTTCCAATTTTGTGATTGATAGTATACAGCCAACTACAGGAAAACCTTTTTCTTTTCCTTGTGGATTTTGAAAATAGCATATACTGAGCATATATTTGTATGTCTCCTTAACATTTAAACTTTTTACTTTCGATACAGAAAGAAACAGCTACCAAAAGCAAACAAACCTTTATAATAAACAATGAAACGCATAAACATGAAATAACAAACGCATTACTATGGAGAAGAACAAAACAAAAGAAAATAACAGTAACGATTAACAGAAGAAACTGGAAATGGATTGGACATACACTAAGAAAGGCCCAAAATAATATAACCAGACAGGCATTCGAGTATCAACCAAGCATAAGAAGAAGAATGACAAGAAATCATGAATGAATTGGCCTGAGATGGCAGATAGAGGAAATTTCGAAGGAATAAACAGAAGAGGATGAGCTGATTTAGCCAAAGAGCCATCTATCAGTTTTGGCTGAAATAGACGCAAGAGCGTCCAATCCTTCTTAAGGAGGGAGGGCAGCAGAGAGAGAATAGAAGACAGCATCGTAAAAAAAAAATTTTTCCATGAAACGAGCAAAGAAGTTTTTATCTAATACGAGCAGAATTTTTTTCACGAAATGCCTGACAAAATCATGACAGTGGTAATACATGAGTCATTTAAAGAATAAATCTAATCTACAATGATAATTTTTTTCGCGCACATCTTTTTTGGAATTGCGAAAATTCCAAATGAGACTTCCACCATACCTCTCATGCCTTTAGAGGGAGATTTATAAGCCATTTAGATTTATGCTATTTAAATACATATATTTTGAAAGAGTGCATCATTATCCTGTTGTGAATTAAAAGACGCGCGTCCATGGCAAATTTCCCAGTGTGTGCTCTACGCCTTGGAGTTACTAGAAAATTGCGGCTACCGGAACGACAATTGTAAATCACTGTTCGCATAGTCAAATAGAATCATCATGACTGCGAAGGATGAGCACATATTTATGACCCTTTTGGTATTTTGATTTTGCGGTATACCGGACGATTATGCTTCTGCTACGACTGATTTATGGGAGGGGCGGGCTTTGTCAATGTTCCTAGAACTGGGAAACGTGTATTTCTCCGGGACATTGTAACAACAAATGGGTACTTAGATTATGACGACAAAAGTAACCGTTTATTGTTGTTGCTACATATTACTGAATGAACATCAGGGAACAAAAGAAACATTTTAAATAAAACCATAATCATACTTGGTTAAAAATTAATAGCTAACTAAAAAGATGAAGGAAAATATATATACCTATTAAGTAAGATATTCTGATATTTGGGGATTGTTTGTGACTTTGTGAATATATCTTATGTTATTATACACTCACGGACAAAAATGTTGCACATTTTGAAATTAATGGGTGAAATAAACATTTTTGTGCTGCCCCCAGTGTCATAGGAATAGGATTTCTGTTCTGAATGTGATGTTTTGAATTATCCTAAAAATGGTATATTCGGATTTAAATTTGATATGAGCTATATATTCGTCTTCTTCTTATGCCTTCTTCTAACGAAGGTTGGCAATCACTTTTTTAAACGCTTCTCTGTCTTTTGCAACGTAAAATATCTGTTCAACACTGAGGTTAGTCCAATCTCTGATATTCCTCAGCCAAGATTTCTTCTTTCTTCCCAAGCCTTTTTTCCTCTCTACTCTTCCTTGCATGATGACGTGTAGCAGAGAGTATTTATCGTTACGAAGTATTTATGTGGCCCAGATACGATGCTTTTCTTATTTTAATTGTCATAAGCTTCCTGCCATGTCCAATTCTTCTTAACACTTCTTCGTTTGAGACTTTTTCAGTCCAAACTTTAGCATTTCGAATGCCTCCAATTTTTTACGGATTGTGCTTTTAGAGTCCAAGCTTCTACCCCATATAGTAGTTGCGACCAAACATAACATTCGACGAACCTCAATCTAATGGCATACTCAATTTCTTATTTGTAAACATTGACTTGAATTTTATAAATTATTTTCGAGCTATTTCTATTCTGACCTTTATCTCCTCATCTTGATCTAATTGTGAGTTTACAATTGCTCCTAGGTATATGGTGACCAATATAATTTTTAGATTTAATCTCATCAATATAAGTATTCACTATTCTTCCGAGATGAAGACCTGCGTCATGGTGCATTAACATGAATTTGTTATCCAATATGGCTGGCAAATGGCAAAACAGGATCTTCTAAAATGTTTTAAGGCCGTTCCACGCGATTCTGGGCATAGGTAAATTCCAATGTAAAAGTTTAAACAAAATGACTCAAAAACTATGGCAGATATTGAGATAATTCTTTTTTTATACAGTACGTATATCGTTCAGCTGGACATAGGGAACATACATTGTATATATTTAGATGCATAAATACATATATTGTATTATATTGAGATCATTGTGGCAACTGAGCTCTCTCGATGACAATAATTTGGTTGTTAGCATTAAGGGGTATTAACCTCAAAATTTCGGCTGACATAAATAAACATCAAAATATGACAATGTAGTAGCTAAATACTTTTGGCCCAAGGGAATGGGAAATATGTTTAGTATCGAAATTGGTTTTGTATTTTAAAAAGTAAAGTTAAATTATTAACTCATTAATCATAAACTTTGTTTTTGGTCTATTTATGGACAGCCTTGCTTTAACACTCACTCATTCTATTTATTCTAACAGCTCTATTGCACCAAAAACTCGTACTTAAACAGAAGCTTCAACTAACACAGGTTAGCGCAGTTGCCACAATTCTCTCAATGTATATTCCCCATGTCCAGCTGTACGATTTACGTACTGTATGAAAGGAATTAAAAAGTTCTAGTGCCCTATCTAATTTTAAATTATTAAATTGTTTAAACAATATACTTTTTAAAAATATTTTTGTTTAAAGTTAACATAAAAAAATAGTAAAATAGATACGGCACTATAGAATTTTTCCCACTTTCCGAATCTGTTTTTATTTTTAAAATAAAGTGTAACACAAAACAGCTATTTTGTTTAAACTTTTTAAAAAATCCAAAGTGCTGGTAAAAATGACAATAAACTTGACAACAAGTTTATCATTGTATTGTCATTCCAGGGGGTCGCTCGTCTCAGTAATCGCCTCTAGTAGCATTTTTGACCTGAGATTTCAACAGATTTGGTTTACGTGCAGAAAGAAATTTTTGAAATAGGGATAGTCAACTCATTTTTACCGTTACGAAATAAATGGTTGGGCCTTAATGTACATATCGCACCTTGAAAACCATAGGGCAGTAACTGCAAAAATCATAATATCGAGTTATGAGCATTTTAAGTTTTTGTAAAGTTAATTTTATTTCCTGTAGTTCCAAAAATTATACTACAAACCTGATATTTGGTATAATTGTCTTTAATTTTGCATATTTTTATATAAATTAAGCAGTACATAAAATTTGCTAAAATTATTAGGTATTTTAGCACATACGGCCATATGGTTTTAAAAAATATATCAATTTTCGCAAATGACGCAGTAAAAATGCATATCAAATAACAGTTTTTTTATTTAAGATTGTACTTATTTATTACAAATTTTTAGTGTTAACACTTAATCAAAGTGTTGCATATTATAATCTGTCTGTTCGTCTTCTATTGTTGCATTGGTCACGTGTAAATCTGCATAAAACCTATGATAGTGCTCTTGAATAACATTAGCCTTACATAGTGAGAGTCTACATCTTGTTTTTTGAGATTGCATATTCCTGGTGGATGCGAATATGATTTACTTAGTTCCATCTTAGCCACCATCCCTCGTTGTTTTTGCCTTATATTAATGGTTCTGAACTCTGTATCGTTAAAGCTTGCCTTAACCAGAAACTTATTTTTAAATGTCTTCTCCACCTAGTTCATCTTATGTCATTCCAGACGACCGGTGACCTGATTTCGTTCTTCGTCAATGTTATAATTATTCCCCATTTCCTTACATCGTTTTTTAAAGTCCAATATATCCGATGTAAACCTTTCATGAATTTTATATAAGGTTCACCTGTTTTTTTCGCTGTTTGAACTACTGTGAACTATTGCGCAGCCACGTAAATTGGTCATCTTTTAAAGCCTTTTTTTGTTTCTCAATCAAAGAATGCACGTTATCTACCGTATTTTGGGAGTGACCCGTTATCAAAAATTTGTGGGTAATTTTAGGTATGTTTTTAATTTCTGTACTGCATATTGATAAAGATAGACAATATACTTGTTCCTATTTCGCCCACAGTAGTTATCTGAGTATAATATTATTTCTTTTTCCCTGGCATGGTTCCTCAGAAATTGTAACAGGAACGACGCTATTTCATTTGAATCACGATTAGCAATTCGCTTGAACCAAAGACAGAAGTGTCCTGCATTTGTGGTCCGGTAAAAAATTGTGAAATTAAATAATGTTGATAATCTGCTTTTGTAATTTTTGTAATAAAATAAAGAGACTTCGCCTGAAGGCGTCGGTAGTAATGATTGTAAATCAAAACAAGAAGTGATGCAATTGTTGGATTTTGCAGATTTTAAGCCATTTATTTCTCTTTCCTATTGAGTTCCACTTCCTGACGGTGAGTATTATAGACTGTTTCTAATGTCGATTTATCTAATTAATTTCTGTAACTTTCTCACAGTAAGCAAAGGTATTTTTAGGCTTAAAGGAGTGTATATTAAATTCTGTGTGAAATATGGTTATCATCGTAGCGTAATTTCCGAACACCGAAACTTTTTCTTTTCAAAATTTTATATAATCGCGATGAATATCAGCAAGGGTTTTGTCATCGCTGACGAATTATCTGGTAGTTTGTTTCCTTAGGTAGTGAGATTTCACTCTAAGAATGGACTCAATGTAAATCATTTTGTTTTGTTTCACGACTTAGTTGATTCTTTTTCCATTCTTATGAGTTCCTCGCTTTTCTTTTGGGATAAACCCATCTGCAGTACGACGTTGTATATTAATTTGTTATAGTCTTGTCGCTTATTTCCAGTGTTGCAATGAAATCTCTCTGCAGCACTCGTATGTTTTGTTGCATTTAAAAGATTTTTCCTTAGTAAATCTCGCTTTTATTTTACGAGCGTGGGTCACATTTTGCACATATTGCCATATAGATCTAAGTTTTTGTTCCAATTTTAGAACCGTAGAGCATCAACTGCAGATAATGCCTGATGGTATAAAAAGAAGAATCGATTTTTGATAATAGCTATAGGGATGTATCTTTCTGGTGCCGAACTTAAAATTTTTTTGCAGATTCTGCTATATAGCATTAAAAAATAGATTTTTTTTCCTATTAGACTGCATCCAAAGGTCATTTCATGAAAAAATTGCAGTTATTGCCATATGGTTTTCAAGGTGCGATAATCAGCTGTCATTCACCCAATCACCTTCACAAGTTCGGTATCTCCTTTCCAAGAAATACCACTCCATAGCACTATGCCACCACCGCCAAAATTAACACTCTCTATGAGGTTACACCTGCCATAGCGTTTATCATTATTATGAAAGCAAGATTTACAAAACTTTTTGGTGGTGGCGGCATACCGCTACAGTGGGGCATTGCTTTGAAAGGACATACCGAACACGGGAACACGTGGAGGTGATTAGGCGAATACCAACTGATATGTACATTGAAAACATTTAAGAAGATCATGTTTTGCTAGTTAAAAGCCATATTGGATATGACATATTGGTGTTAATGCGCGTCTTCATGTCACTAGCATAGTGAAGACTTACCTTGATGAGATTCAATTTAAAAATTAAACTGGCCAACATAAAGCCCACATCAGATTTAAATCCGTTTTTCTGTTCTCATACTCATGTATTAATTTATCAATTATGATGTCACTACCTGTATCATAATGAACTTCATTATGATACAGATTTTCATTAAGATACAGATTTTTAACCAATAGAATCGCGATATGGCATTCGCGATAAAGGTGGTACACGCGCAGTGACCAAAATGGCGAGTCAAATACATACATACGCTTTGACAGTTCCCAATATGTAAACAAACCGTCAAACTGACAAACTACTGAATTTATTTGTGTTACAAAATTAATAAATTTGAATATATTTTTTGTTGTGAATGGTCATAGAAAAAATAGTGTATACAACTTGCATTTAATTATCATTATGAAGCTCGTACTCTATTCTATATCTACTCTATATCTACTCTACTATATCTACTCTATATCTACTCTACTATATCTACTCTATATCTACTAACCTTTATACTCGCTTCATACTTCATAATGACCATCTTTAAATGCTCGTTGTATAATATACTATTATCGCATTTATATGATACTTTAAAACATCGCATTTGGAAAAGAAATGCTATTCCTATGATACAGGGGGACTAAGGATAACAACACAAAGAATTACATTCCACATGCTTAATAATGTATACAATATTTTTGTCCGTGAGTATTATATTATATACATATACAATAGAAGAATATGGAGTATTCATAAAACAGATACACCAAAGATAATCTCATTCTCGCTGTATATTTATTTAAGATAAAGTAAATAACAACTAAAAATATGTTACATTTTTTTATGATTCAAATAATAGCCTCAAATCCGAATATAGCTCAATATGTACCCATCTGCTTGCCGGGTGAAACATTTTTTTATTAAATTTCATACATAGACAAATATTTCTAGCATGGGTTGCCTATCAAAATCGTGCCATAGCTACCCTTAAGGAGGCCGTAGGATTGAAATCAATATTTCAAGAACATTTTTTTAAAGTATGATAAAATTATTTTTTTTTCAAATTAAATAGGCATATTCAGTATAATTCATAGATTATTCAAGAAAACATTCAAGGAAAAATATTGAAAAATAAGCCAACAGTGGCAAATTTTTGAAGACACTTCAAAATATAATTTTGCGGTGGACATCAGAACTCATCATTGAATGTTGTTCTGAAGCTATTTTCTTGTGGCATTTTTATAATGAACTATTTTAAATGGGAAATAAGCCACAATTTTACTAAAAAAATGAATGTATTAACGTTTCGACGCCCAAGTCGGGTGTCGTTGTTAAAATACAAAATAATTCTAAATTAAACAAAAATGTTGTTGCTTAGTAAAAAATTCTTCTAATAATTTATTTAATCTGACTCATTTATATCGGCAATTCAGGCATGTATTATATATTTTAAAGTAGAATTCTTTAAAATGATATTGCCAATATTGATGAGTTGCGAAACGTTAATAAATTCATTTTTTTGGTATTGTGGCTTATTTCCCATTTAAAATAGTTCATCATTGAATCATGGTAAACAAAAAATTCAAACAGATTATTATGTATTTTTATCTTATGTGTTTTTCAAGGTAATGCTGTCAAGTTTTTTAGTTTTATCGACTTTTGAATTTTTGATATCGCTCAGACGTCAAAACAACGATTTTTTTTGCAAAAAAGAGTGAAAATCAATATTTTATTATTGTTAAACAAAAAATAAGCATAAAATAAAAAAGATCTCGACAGCGTTATCTCAAGGAATGTCTAAATAAAATATATACAAAATTCCAGGTGGGTCGGCAAGTAGTTTTTGAGTTACAATGTCTGCAGCCCTTGAAAAAAGCAATTTTCAGAAAAAATGGTTTAAAGTATTCTCAACTTTTATTTTAAATCTCTTTCTTGTCTGTCAAATCGTAAAATGATGCACACCGTAATATTTTTTTGAATCGCGGAGTAATTAACAAAAGAAAATGAGAACAGCTGTTGACTACGTTCCCTACCTTCGACTCGCTTTGCATCAACTTCGCGGCAGCGCGCTTGAGCGTAGTGAGAAACGGTGAGAAACAGCTGTTCTCATTTTCTTTTGTAAATTACCCCGCGATTCAAAAACATATTCCGGTGTGCATCACTTTACGAATTGACAGACAAAAAGAAATTGAAAATAAAAGTTGACAATAGGTACTTTAAACGCGTTTTTCTCAAAACTGCTTTTTTCAAAGACTGTAGACATTGTGACTGAATAACTACTTGACCAAATCAGGGACCGTTCAAGTATTACGTAACGCGGGTTGGGGGGGGTCAAAAATTGCGTTACCCAATAGTTAAACTCCCATAAGAGTGCGTTACGTAGGGGGTGGGGGTTAAAAATCTTCAAAAATCGCGTTACGTAATACTTGAACGCTCCCTCACCTGGAACTTTGTATATATTTTCTTTAGACATTCCTTGAGGTAACGCTGTCGAGATATTTTTGTTTTATGCTTATTTTTCGTTTAATAATAATAAATATGTTGATTCTTCCCCTTTTTTGTAAAAAATTCGTTGTTTTGACTTCCGAATGATAGCAAAAGTCAAAATTCGATAACACTAAAAAACTCGACAGTGTTAGCTCGCTCGAAAAACTCATAAGCTAATAAAATCTTTTTGAATTTTTTGTTTACCATGATCTAACGATGAATTCTGATGTCCACCTCAAAATTCGTTGTTTTTTAAGGTGTCTTTAACAATTGCCCACCGTTGGTTTATTTTTCAATATTTTTCCTTGAATTTTTTCTTGAATAATCTATGGATTATACTGAATATGCCTATTTAATTTAAAAATAAAATAATTCCACCATACACATTTTCAAAAAAAAAATGTGCTTGAAATATTGATTTCAACCCCTTAAGGATAGCTATGACACGATTTGATAGACAACCCATGCTAGAAACATTTGTCTACGTATGAAATTTAATAAAAAAAAAGAATGTGTGTGTACTTTGTACGCACGTAAGAAGTTATACTTCTATTATAATATAATTTCAACGAAATAAATATACCTACTTAACAGTTACAATACAAAAAATTAAAAATAATTACCAAAAATGAACCAAAACTTACAATGCCAAATATTAAAAAGAAAAAAGTATGAATCTTCCGGGATTTGAACCCGCAATCTCGCGATTTTTTTATCTTTGGTCCAATGCTCTACCAACAAGGCCATCAAGCCGCATGCTACTTACCTTTCAGATATACATAATTATACATCACGGTGACAAGTGAAATATAAAAATAGATGTTTTATTATTTTACGCCCAAGGAAGACAAATCCAAAGACACAAAATTATAATAAAAAACCTTTTAAACCACCTTTTTCAAATTGCGCAAGTTGTATTATTAATATTAATGTTAACAAATGAAATAGAAATATTTTGACGTTTCACAATTTGACAATTCACTTTTAACTGCAGTGCCCTAAAATTTTTAAAGCACTAGTGCCTTAAAGTAGCATTTTTAAAGCTCCTATGGAGTCCTAAAAATTGCATTTTTAACACGTTTGTAGAAAAATATATTTAAAAACACTAATATATTCTTTTCACACCTTTTCTGGACTGATACATACATAAATGAAAACATTTTGAAGTATAACTCCAAAAATATAATATGAAAACTATTTAAAAAGGCAGTATAACTATTAACTAACCTTTGTTTGTTGTTTCTCTTCCCACAAATTTTACAACGCAACAACCATACATAACCAAACCGTCAACCGTCCAAACCACAGCTGCGCTACAGCTGCCATATTGGATAATTTTTGACATGTCATTTGAACATCCAATCAGAACAAAGTTATAATGCGCATGCGCCCGGATCGTAGGTTTTAACATATAAAAATTCACCCTCATATCGCGCGTAAAGAAGTATAACTTCAAAAATGTCATCCGGCAAGCAGATGAGTACAGATCGACCTATATTCGGATCCCGTATATAACGTAATATATACCTGGTAAACAACTTCGATCAAAACTATTGTTTGACTTTCTGCCCGGTGATGGATCAGTTGCAACAAATCTTTTCGTCCATCTAATTAGGTTCCCATACTGCCACGTGTTACGAGTCCCAGAGATCATCTCTGTGGGATACCGGGCCCGTTACCCATATAAATAGAGTTAACATTATACATCGAAAACTTGGCAGTTGCACAGTGGTTGATTCTGAGAAACAGTTAAAAATATTTGGGACAAAAGGTGTTTATGTGGGTAGGCTCGTAAAAAAGTGGGTTTTTAATATTTATAAGTAACTGAGACAACAAAGATGTCGTTTGGTGTCGTGAAGATATAATAAAACTGTTTGGTACGGTTTTGAAACAAAGGCTTAAGCTATCAAATATATCACATTGTAATGGTTCATTTGTCGTTTCAGAGAAAATTTAGTGATCTGTTATATGAAAATAATAAAAATAATTTAACATATCTATAATATCGGTAGTTTTTCTTAAAAAGGTATTCTGAATTAGCAAAATATTTTAATATAATTAATTATATTACCCTCGTAGTCGTAATATAATTATTATATTTATCTGATTGTCTATCCCTTCGTTAAATAATCATCTAAACGTAAAATGCGAATACTTATTGTTTTATGCTTTTTTCGCAATGATTACTAATTTACAAAAAGGGTGACAATTTTTAAAATTTTAAACTAATCCTATATTTTTGTAAATTTAGTTACGCAACTTTTATGTCAGTACAACTTTTCTCGGAAATGAATACTTTTAAAGTTATAATCAAAAAACAAAGAAAAAAATCGAATTATTTCTTCATTTTTTGACATTTTGATTATTTAAATAATATTGATAACTTAAATATAAAAATAAAGTGGGAGGATAACTTAAATATTATTATATGAGTTATTTTCAAGCAATTTCTGCAAAAAAATATGAGTCACCTCTCAACATCCAAATGTACTAATATTCTTACAGATGCGCCCTGGTCTATCTGTATGTTTGGATTGTTCTTCTATTAACTTAATTGTATGTTTGCGACATATTTCCCATGTTTTCTCAACATTTGCGGTTGTTCTCATTTCTTTCATGTAATTGTTACGTGTAAATAGAAAAAAATTATTCTTCCGTTTAAGCTACCCTTGGGCAGTTCACGTTCAATTCTAAAGACATTAAAATCGGCACTGTTTTCAGGAATGACAATTTTTACCACTAGTTATATTGCCGAGAACGAACAGTACTATACAATGTTGCTTTCTCGTTTTTTTGTTAACAGTTAGGTGTCGGTTATAACTCAAGTTTGTCTTTTCCGAAGGCTCTGTCTCTATGCCCGCAAATTATAAATGCATCTACAATGTTTTATCGGCCGCTTGTTTTTTACCGTCATTGCTGCAAACGCTACAAATTTTACCAGCGAACCGCCGCACGGCATTTTCACTCGTAAGCAAGTCTGCATAGAGACTCGGCTCGGATATTTTTGTGGGAAGAAGACAGTAATGTTCAGTATCGCGTCGTCCGCTTGCCAAGATCTTATCTATTGGGTAATTTATATTTGAGCTCGCGTTCTGAAAGCTTACCTATAAAATTAATGAGATTCTAAACCGATCCTGAAATGATAAAGTGTAGTAATTGTATCTTTATTAAGGTATTTTTTTCAGAGGTGGAATTTGTTTACGAATGTGCCACAAGATTATTCGAATTTCTTGTTAGATATTTTATTCCGGTAAAGGATCATTTCTCATACGGAATCGCCTCGAATTCGTTTAATCCAAGGAATGAGCGAGTTTTCGAGTGGGGTAATAAATATTATGCAGTGAGCAGTGGCGTTACCTAAGGCTGCATGTCGATACAGAATTACTATGTATAAATAGACAACGTCCTCAAGGTAGCCACTACGTAATGTATACGAACATTTGTATCACAGATCGGTATAAAAGTATAACAACAAAAAAAAATCAGAATATATGAAATACCTTCGTTTAAATTTTGTAAATTTCCCCTTTCAAACGTCTATCTTAATTCAATTGTCACATTTGGGTTGTTTCTTACAAAAATCGAAACTATACCCCAAAAAAACAAGTAGTGAATATTGAAAGATAGGAAACAAGGTCTATTCAGCAATAAAAATATTAGAATAAGTGTGTTGGAACATGAAAAGAAGTCCTGATACAATTTGAAAGAAAATGGCTTTATTATTAGAGATACTGCTATTGAATACTGAAATACTTGGAAAAACGTCAGGAAAAAAACTGAAAATAAGAGACCTGGTGGTGACCAAACGAAGTTCAAGAAAAAAATAAAAAAGAAGAAGAAAATTATATAAACAATGGCAAGATAGTAAGTGGCACATAGATCTTCGAAACTGAACGGTCGCCCAACAGGAAGCAAAAGTAGCAGTAGCCAAAGCTAATTAGCTAAACCAGAAGCATAAGCTAGCACTAGAAAATCTATACATCTATAATCTATACAACCAACGCGTTAGCAGGGAAGCAGAAACAAAGATATATAAAACAGCCAAACATATATAGAGCAAAGAAAGCAAAATATTTAATCACATCTGAGAAGTGTGTAATCAGAGTAGATTATGTATCTAAGATGAAAATAATAAAACACCAATTTACGAAAAAGATGTCGTAAAGAGATGGAAAAAGTACTTTGACAATTTATTAAATGAATAATTTGACAGAAAACTGGATGGGCTAACGGACACCGTAACAGCAGTGGTTGTTACCAAAAAACGAAAGCACTTCAAAAAATACGGAAAGGAAAAGCAGTTGGACCAGATGATATTTCTGGGTAAGTGTTGACAGCATTAGGAGAGATAGGAACAAGTCTAAAACGAACTAATGCCAGATAAATGGAGAAGCAGTATAGTATACAAAAACAAGGGAGATATACAACAATACACAAAATACAGGGCCATAAAACTACTTAGATACACCATAAAAAAATTGGCTTTGTGCAAGGCAGATAAGGATATATGCAATTTTCATTATAAAGTAGTTGGTGGTAATCAGATACAGGAAAAATGAAACAAACGTACCTACAGTTGAGTACGGGAATCTTTACCCGTGTGTCATCAATTGAAAGCATACGAAATAAGTCGATGATAAGTCGAAAATTAAAATTTACTAAACGCAACAGCAAGTCACTTACTGTCACTTGCTGTTGCGTTTAGTAAATTTCAATTTCCGACTTAACATCGACTTATTTCGTATGCTTTAAATTTTAAATGATGACGCACGGGTAAAGATTCCCGGACTCAACTGTACATATGATATTCATGGATTCTGAGAAAGCATATGATAGAGTTCCTCAAGAGGTTCCATGGTGGCCATGGTGGGCGTTCCATAAGAAAGGAATCCTTGGTGAATATGTAAAGTTGGCAACAAACATGTGTGAAGAAATAACAACTAGTGTTAGTATAGATGTGGGAGTGACTGATAAATTTTCTGGAAAAGTTGGATTGCACCAAGGACCAGTGCTTAATAAGTTATTTATTCTCATTAATGTTAGTTCAGTTTCAGAACTACAGATAACATGTTAGAACTACAGGATAACATTACCTGGTGTTTAATGTATGCTAACGATGTAATGTTAGTAGCTAGTAACTAGTAGCAAATAGGGAAAGCTACTTAGTAACTGGGAGTTTCAGAAACTGGAACAGTGGAGACCAGCTAAAAGTTAGACCCGTGTCCTGGACAAAAAACAAAAACAATCTATCAATTTTAGAAGAGCTTCATATAGAAGACCAGATAGGTAGAAGATTAAAAAAGTCAACCTAGCATACCTAAACTATTTAGACCAGATAGGTAGAATAACAGAGACTATGGAACTATTGGTATTAGAGGGAAAGGTAGAAGGCCAAAGATCAAGAGGAAGCTCTCTAACACAATGGGCAGACCAAATAAAGACTTTTTTGGGAAAATCCCAATTGAAAGTGTGTGGAGAAATCCCACGTGCTGACAACGGCTCAACGAATGAGCAGGAGGAGGACAGAAACAGAGTATTTGCAATGTTCATTAAAAGATTGGAAAGTTTCTGAAATAAAATGATATATTTGGATGGTGGAATGATAAAAATGTTAAAAATAACACTTTTAAGTACGAGAATCGTTATTATAGAGTGAGGAAGAAATAGATGGAGATCTATGCAGAAGTGGAGTGACCAAAAAGGATACAATTAAGAATAAGTACATATGGAGGGAACCAATTGATGCCAAAATGAGAGAGAATGGGTTAAGGGACCGTTCAAGTATTACGTAACGCAGGTGGGGGGGGTCAAAAATCTTCAAAAATTGCGTTACGTAGTAGTTAAACGCCCATTACAGTGCGTTACTTAGGGGGGAGGGGGGGCTCAAAAATCTTCAAAAATTGCGTTACGTAATACTTGAACGCTCCCTAAGACGGTCTGGTAATGTTCAATGTCGAGATGGTAATCCCAATACTAAAAATGGCTGCTCTGCGGATTCCTTGAAAAAGTAGGAGAGGAAGACCAAAACAGAACCTGGAGGGAGAAACTTAGGCGATAAAGGTAATTGGATATTGGTGTAGGTGTAGGGATGAACGTAAAGAGAATAACGATCAGTTCGTATTAAATCATACAATTTATTATTATTGCGAGGGCCTTGTTGCCATTTTCATAAGATTTTATTTACTGTTCGTTCATATCCATAAATATTATGAGATTATTTGTAAATATAGAAGTATTGCAAGTTCTACCTAGAATTAAGGTCATGACTTTATTTTATTCAGTATTCAACAGGGTCCATACCAAGATCGATCACTTCGCTACTTCTACCCCCGTACATACATACTTTACATCTACCCCCATATCCCTAGATCGTTGCATCTTTTTAAACACTTTCAAGTTTATTTGTATAAAGTTTTCAGCTATCTGCGGGGCTTTGATAATAACTTCCTTTGTACTGTATCTTATTTAGTAACAATCACCATCATGAACGATTTTACATTTTACACTTACATTTTATTCGGATTTTTTTCTTGTCGTATTCTGGTATACATTCTGATGTATTCGTAATAATAAGAAGAAACCGTATTTAATTCAAATCATAATTTGCAGTTTCATGTGGATATCTACGCCTCTGTTTAACACCATATGAAATATTCGAACATCCTCTTTTTCTTTCGTTTTGTATAAGGGGTTCTACGAAGAACTGTTGGAATCCTCAAATGGGATCAGTTGTCATTTAAATCGGAATATTTTTTCTTTATACATGGTGAGCCGGACGATATTTATGGGCTGGTATTACAAGAAATATGCTTTGACTTAACGATTCTAATCTCAATGATTATTTTTATTATCTATGACTAACATGGTCGCTGTACGACCAGTTGGGAAGAATGTTTCTGAAATGGGACGGTTGTATGAGCGCTTTAAATGTAAAAACGACGAAATACGGTTTTATAATATATTTTGAATTGGGTATGGGTCATATATTAAAAACTACCTTTACACATTAACCTCCTATTTTAAATTAAAGACAAAAAATATTACTTTAATTTATTGAATGAACATCATTTACAGAAATTTATGGTGGAAGATTCTTCTCGTATGCTTGATCATAGAGGACCTACTTTAAACACTAAAGAACTAGGTATGGGCATTGCAACTCAATTCCCGGTTTTGAAGAACACTGATCTGGTAGATAGAATAACAAATGTTGAGGTCCTCGGAAAGATGAAAAAGGAAAAGGAAATCCTGAATACGATACAATTAAGATAAGAAAGTTACAATATCTCAGCCACGTTATGAGGGGATAAAATATGTGTTGCTACAAACCATAATACAGGGAAATATATAGGAAAAATGAAGTATTGGAAGAAGACGTATCTCCTGGAGCAACAATCTGAGAAAGTGGTATAATCAGGGCCTATTTTACCACTAGGCCCGTGAGGCACCTGTCTCGGGCCCGCATTTTATTGGGGCCCGGAAAGACCACCAAAAAATTTTTTATTGCAATAACAAAATAAATTTTCAAAATTCTTTCATTTTACGAACAGGAAATGATAAATAATGACTCCACTGTTCATTTACAAGCGACTTCCCTGGCACAAGTACATCTCCATCATCTCCTATAGAAAACGACAATGTCAATAACTCTTTTCCTAGCGATATAGGGGAATGACCAAAATATTAAATCTTTTTTTGTTAAACTCTCATGCAAAAATTAGACTGGTGTTTATCACCAATTGGGCATTTTAATGAGTGGAACATGAAGAACATGTCAAATGACAGGAATCATGTTGATTAGTAATAGCAGCCTGATTTTTGCATGAGAGTTTAATGAAAGGGTAATAAATCAATTGGATGTTCTGTCCGACAAAATACATGGGACGCTTTCGTAATCTGACATTCCAAACTTTATTCCCGTACATCAAAGTTTTTCCGACTAGACACCGTTAAACTATTAAAAAATTTTCAGCTTGCTATTAATCAACTTTTTTTGGTACACGGTATCCAGGTGTTTATTGTTACGTTTGTAAATTGTTTTTCCATGAAAATTGTTCTTCTTTACGATGGGTATAATGACTAGAAAAATATCAATAGGACAGTTATTCAACATGAGCGATCTCCTGAACATTTTTCATCAATTGGTACAATAGTCAAGGAAAGTACCTATTAGTACAGCAGAACAAATTGTAACATTAACGGAAAAAAGTTATTTAGAAGAAAAGGGAAAAGGGAAGAAAAAGGGAAAGAAGAAAAATATCGAGAAAATCACCCTTTAATTAGCATCCCAAATAAAATTAATCGTTACCGCCTCACAAGCTACTTTGCTTATGTATTCTTTATAAGATCGGTAAGTTTCATTGTTTTTGAAAAGGCTGTAGTTAAAATGGCTTGAACGAGTCACTAATCACGAGTGTATGCAAATTTTGAACAGTCATAGCATAACCAATTTTTGTCTGCCAGGAAAACAAAAAATCCAAAATATTCAGAAAAGCAAAACGTACATTTTATTACTCTTTGAAATTTTTGGTATTACTAATAATTTTTAAGTTAATTTGAAAAAAAAGGAAATTTTTCAAAATTAGAAAATTTTTATTACTTTAAAACCAATTTTTTTTAAACGAAAACCAATGAAATTTACAGATCATATAAATAATACCTACATAAGCAAAGTAACTTGTGAAGCGGTAACGATTAATTTTATTTGGGATTCTAATAAGGGGGTTATTTTCTTGATTTTTTTACCAAAAAATAAAAACGACGAACAATATTTTGAGCTTAACTCACTTACTTTTAATGTTAGAAGTTTTTTTATAAAACAAAAATAAACCTTTTTAGACACTTTTTGAGTTATTTGCGAAAAAACATCCAAAAACATGTTTTTTTTGTTACAAATGAACATATTCACTCGCAAATAACTCGAAAACATAATGACTTAATGAAAAAACTGTATAGAACAAAAGTTACTTAGAATTAGTAATTTTATCTAATTCCGGACTTATTTGGAATGTATATTTTTTCACTCTCGAGAAGGAGTATTCCCCTCCATTTTTATAAAATGGTGAGGAGGTAGAATTGTAAACTTTTTTATATAATAATAGACAATTTCAACTACCAATTCCCAAATTTTCATTCTTCCTTTATTTTTTTGGGTCAGATTGTTCTTTGATCGGGCTATATATATTCACAGTTCGAACGCTGCTAGCTTCACAACAATCACCGCGTTAAGGTTCCACGATTCCATTCCGTAGAGCACAGTCGAGGGTATATAGTATGTACTATGTACCATCTCGTCTAAATCTCAAGTCTAATTACAGTTCTCCTATACAAAGAACCTTTCGTCTTTTTTTGAAGTGTGTTCGTGATTTTTCTATTCGAATTTTGATTTCCTTGACGTAATCGTATATTATCATAAATTTAAATGTGTTGATGTTTGTTGATAGTCTTATTCTTCTCTATAATCAACTATTTTGTTCATTAGCTTCAGAAGGTCGTGGAGGTTTTTCGCTATTATGACAGTATCGTCCGCATACTGGCACGGATCTAGAAATTCATAATAGGGGGGGGGGAGCAGACTTACCTCAAATAAAATATTATATTTTCCAGATTTAGCCATATTATGACTCACACTTACTCTAAGGATAAAATACACTATATAATCCCAAATACCTACGGTATCAAAAGGCTTGATAGAATATTCACGACTATTAATTTCACTGGTCGTTCTTTACCATAAAGATTAAGCTTTCTACCATCAATGGGTAGGTACGCATGGATTATCTAGTAAAATACAAATTTTTATATCTTTATTGTATCGCAAATTTGAAACGTGACTTTTCATGAGATAAGGGTTATACCCAGTGTAATGTATTTGCATTTTAAAATATCATTTTTGTTATTCTTTGAATTGAGAAAAATATTTCCGTTGTTTATGGTTCCACCGGTACCCAAACAAATGCGCCTGCTTCTTTCAATTCTTTGGAAGCGATTGTCGTATAATTTAGTGTTGTACTGATGGCTTAAAGTTTACGAGTCAACAGAAAAAAAATAATAGTAATAAAAATACTTACGGACTTAATACAATAGGGGGGTCCACAGACCCGTTGACCCCCCTGTATCCGCGACTGTCCGCATACCTAATGTTGTTAAATGGTGTTCAATTGATCTTTATTCTCCCTCGGCTGATGATATAAAAGAAATAATTTTATTGGTTTAAATAAACAGTATTAGACGTGTTTGAAAATTTGGAGTAATAGACAAAATAATACAAAATACAAAACATATTACCTACTTTTTTTCAATTTCATCTGGTAATATACTGTATAAAAAGAACAGTTTTAAAATCTGTCACTAAACTCTTAATGGTCGTCCCAATAATGGAAGTTAACTGTCTTATCTGCACAATCCTAATATAATATTTAAGTTGCTTAAGCCATTTTATACCATACTTTTTAATTGGCTACCACAATGTCTTCTGAAATTATGTCACAGGGGTCCTACTAAGCGATGTTGTTAGATATGCCTTTAGACAATATTCACATGCAAGAACTGACTAACAACAGAGAATGACCGAGAAGAAAAGAATGTTAAGCAAACACAAAAATGTTCCTCAGATAGAATCTACCCCAAATTTAAAGACATGACTGGCAAATAAAAAGCCACTCGACATTCCACTGAATTCTTGACTTTGTCGTGTGAGAATAGAGCCAGTTCAGACTCATCACTTTTACGCAATCATAAGTGACGATTATCGAAGGAATAAGGATCAAGTAAGAAGTCCAGGGAGATCGCTTGAATACGTAATTATTGGTAGGTGGTCGTTGCATTGGCGTACTGATAAATGATAAATGTACCCAAGGAGGATCCGGTATAAGGTCGATCTGCACCGATTAGTTTAATGGATAAAAATTGCTGGATATGTAATTTAGTATGTAACAATTATAAAATACAAGGGGTCCCCGCTATAATTTTGTTTTGACTATAATTAATTCATAACTAAAAAATGACTTTTTTTATAAATAAAAAAAATTCAGCCCGATCAGATATAATTTCAGATTTTTAGGATCATTCTAAACAAAAAAAAGTCTTTTGTAATTTTTCTTATTGATCGTTTTCGAGTTACAATCAATTTAAAACTGAAAAAAAAAAATAAAGATGACGATTTTCAAGGCTCAAAAATACAAGTAAAAAAAGAATGTGTGTGTACTTTGTACGCACGTAAGAAGTTATACTTCTATATGATTTCTTAAAAATAAATATACTTTAAACAGTTTGTTTTAATTTGTTTTTAAACATCAAACTAATATTGTGCTTACCGCTTTCAAAAAAATAAAAAAAAGTATAGTATTGCTCCGGATTCGAACTCAAGACCTCTCGATCTCTTGCCGAATGCTATACCAAATACGCTACGAGGACTGTGTCTGTATCGGTTCGGACGTACCTAATGACAATTCACGGTAACAAACAGACTGGAAGGTGAAGTATAATAAATTTACAATAAAATGTTTTAATAATACTCATCTTACTCCTGAGGAAGACAAATCCAAAGACACAAAAATTATAATAAATATATTTACTAAAAACACTAATATATTCTTTTCACGCCTTTTCTTGTACTGATATAGGTATTTATATACTTCGTCTAATTTACTAACCGTTGCACGTCATCCGCGTCATAGCCTGTGACGTCGCATGATACCAACACGGAATATTTGGCGGTAGGTATGTTCTTTTTTAGAATCATTTTGCCGAGTACACTGGAATTACGGCCACTAGACATATTTTATTATATACGCGTAGAAATAATATTTGAAGATTTCTATTAATGTTAACCTAAAGAAATACACAATAATATGTTTCATTTAATTTGTATAAATGGATTAAAAAGCGTTTTTATGAAGCATATTTGTTCGGAACACACTGTAACTGTAATCGAATGAAGGTGACATTTTAGAATAAATTGGCAACATTTATTTGACAGTTGCGGTGATGACACTTCATATTTGTTTATATTCTTTACTATAAGTATCTGTTCTATTATATTACTGTTTTTATTATTTACTTTACTATAAAAAGATTCTCTACTATAAAAATATAAATTTCACCTAATTTTATCACGACTTGGAATAATCGAGGTATCTGACAACTTTTTTAGTTGTTATTGTAGACATATATAAACCTATCGGCTTCTTTCTCCCAAGAGTTCGGAGCCGTTTTTTAATAATTAAACAATGCAGTGCAAAAACGCTTGCACTGCAAATTTTAAATGATTATAACTTAATTATTGTTCTCTATTTCTTAAGTTTTTATTTATTTACATTGAATATTAATTTGTTTTGTTGTATAATCCACGTTTACAATAATTATGTGATCTATGTATTTGATTTAAAATGGATTCAGGATTTTTTTATACTTTGGCAACTATGTCAGCTTAGATCTCTGGCGTAGCTAATGACGTGCAACGGTAAGTAAATTAGACGGACTGTACATAACTTGAAAGATTTAGCAACTAATCGCCATACTGTCTGTGTGCGCATGCGCGCAGAATTATGAAATTTTACTCTCAATCGTGCCTAAAGAAGTATAACTTCAAAAATATTATTTTTGTTATCACTAAGTAACTAAATTCAAGTCAATTTAAGTTAAGATCAAACCTTCTTCTATCAGGTCAAAGTATATTTTTTTAATTAATGAGGATGTGTCTATAGGAGGACGGGCGATCGGGCTGCATTAACAAATAAAAACAATATTTTAAAATTAAATATGTCCAAAATGCCTATCAAAAACTGATAAAGTTTGAACTTGAATTTAGATACTAGGTAAAAAAAATTGAAAAATGGAAATAATACCTGTCCGGGTCGAATTTTTTTTATTTATAAAAAAAGTTATTTTTAATTACACTGACCGGTAAAATTAACCGCCTACCTTAAAAATAGATCATTTTTGATGTGTTGAATTTCCTAAGCCTGTTGTCCGATTTAAGCGATTTCTTTAATATGTTATAGCCTTATTCTTTAACAATATCGCTGTAATTACATTGTTGCTAAACAGGTAAATTTTCATTGTACACCGGCTGTACCAATCAAACTCTGTTTTTGTCTCGCATCACCCTGTGGAATATTCTAGCATTTATAAAATACTGAAATTAAAACCCAACTATAGCCTCATGTTTTCTTAACTTACTTTTTTTGGTTCATTCGCTTATGTTGGACCATAAAAAAGTTATACTAAAATCACAATAAAGATGCACTAGAAATAGACAGACCAAGACACGTTGAATGTTATAAGGAGTACTTCCAACTCATGATTTACATATAAATTGTAAATCCCAAATCATGATTTACAAAGTTTATACATTGTAATGCAATTATATTAATGTAATTTAGCATTGTAAGGGAGCGTTCAAGTATTACGTAACGCAGTTTGGGGGGAGGGGGGTTTTGTAAAACGTTACGGCGCGTTACATGGGGGGGAGGGGGGTTCGAACAGCGCGTTACGTAACATTCTTTTTTAACTTAAATAAAAAAAACTACATAATTTCTTTTATGTTTTACATAGACACCTGAATTATTGTATTATGATTTGTCTACCGATTTTTCAGTAGACCTACTGATTTGAACTCCGATCTACTGAAAACTGTATAAAACCTACTGATTTGAACTCCAATCTACTTATCTACTGAAAACTGTATAAAATCAACCGAAAACTTAAAAAAAAAATTCATTGCTCAAATGTAAACCATTTCTCATTTATAGATATTATACAACCCAAAGCCCAACATCCAACAGCGCATAATCTTCTTTCGTTTCACTTCACCTAAATTATATTTGATGGTTTAGCGACATAGAATTCTCTGGGTCAAGTCAAAATGATGTCAAGTGCCTAACCTAAAGGGATTCTTTCGGTGAGAATTGTTTTGTTTTCAAAAGACCATATGTTTCCACTATCCGGAACTGTTCCCTCGGAGTTATTTATGGGTTTATCTGATGAATAGATAGGTAGGTACTTTATATTTTGGTAAAAATGAAATGGGTAATTTAAGTCCATAACAAGCAGTATCGTTTTCAGCAGTAGGTAGGTATTCATTAATGTTTTAAATATGTACGCAAATTTTCAAATTATTTAAAAATGTCTTTAAATAAAAAGCATTAAATACAAAACCCACTATATTGATACTTAGTTTAGAAAAGTGATAGATATTTAAAAAAATAACACCCTTATTTAAAGTGTGATTCCTGAATTATTAATTTCAAAGTTTTATGTGATTAACATCTTGACGAAAATTATAGATACATAATTTCAAAATTTCACCTTGCATTATTCATAATAGACCCTACATAATACACATTTTTGAGATGAGGTTGTTAAGCAGCTTCTAAAAACAAAAATATACAGGCTGTTTAATTAAAATTAAAGATAATGGACTACGCTAGGCTTGCATGAATCACCTTGTACATTTAAATTTATGTTTAAAAAGCACACATTTTTATATATGAAAATCTACGGAACCCAGCGTTTTTTAAAATTATTTAAAACAAGGACAGAAATAATTTTATTCCATAAGTGCCTTCTTATAGATATATATACAAGGTGTTTCAGAAAAAGGTAACACGATCTCTAGGATAGGTGCATGAAAAATTAAAAAATAATTGGGGTTTGCTTACTAAATAATTTTGGTTTCACGATACAGGGCGTTGAACAACACAAAGTTTTGCACATTTTTTTCACTATTTTTCCGAAACTACTGGTAACATCGTATATTATTCGTTATACAAAAATTTTTACTAAGCAAAATAAAATGTTGAAATTATAAATATGTTATTTTGTTTTAAGCTTTTGTTAAAAAATATAAAATAGAAGAATGCATGAGAAGAACAATAAAGAATGAAACCAAAAATGTATGTAAGGATGGGGCCAAGTAGGGAAAATGTAAATGTAAATTAAATGTAAAATTAATAATAAAAGATTATTATTGTAAGTTTTGAACATATTTCATGTCATGGGACATGAAATTACGAGTGGCAGGGATAACCAGACACATGAACTGAATAGAAGAATCGTTCATGGGTGGGCAGCATTTGGAAAACTGAGAGAAACTTTTAAAAGTGAGTTGCCCACATGCCTAAAGAGAAAGGTATTTGATCAGTGCGTCCTCCCAGTCTTGACGTACGGATCAGAAACACTTACCTTAACTAAAGCCTCGGCTACCAAACTAAGAGTAACGCAGAGAAGAATGGAGCGTTCAATGTTAGGAATAACTCTGCAAGACAAAATCAAAAACGAAGAAATCAGGAGAAGAACAAAGGTGACTGACGTCATCGAAAGGCTAGCCAGGTTGAAGTGGAGATGGGCAGGACACATTGCCAGAATGACAGATGGGAGATGGACAAAAAGGTTATTGGAATGGAGGTCAAGCGAAGACAAGAGAAACGTCGGTCGACCGCCTACAAGATGGACTGACGACTTAAGAAAGCTAAATAAAAACTAGATGAGAGCGGCGCAGGATAGACGTGGTTGGAAACGAGGGGAGGAGGCCTATGTTCAGCAGTGGACATTTAAGGCTGAATGATGATTGTAAGTTTTTATTATTACCTCAAATGCCATTAAAATAATAACAAAGTTCTTTTACCGAGTTTCCGGTACTTTTCGCAACCTCGTTTTCCTAGGTTCAAATGGCCACTTGGGTGTTACGTAACGTTTAGGTAGGGGGAGGGGGGTACAGAAAAACGTTACGGTGCGTTACATGGGCGGGGGAGGGGGGTCAAAAATCCTCAAAAATTGCGTTACGTAATACTTGAACGCTCCCTAATGCAATATTTAATATTAAGCAACTATGAGTCTCTGTTGTTATTAGAGTATAATAAGTTGTTATTGGATCGGAATTCGAAGAAGAAGACACTTCCGTTAGAGATAGATTTATATAGGACATTATAGGAGCTTCTTAGTCACCGTATGTTGTATTTTTTCTGTACAACTTTCTGAATTAATTGTTCTTACTATTAGCTACTTTAGTCCATTTTTCACGTATCTACTGAACAAACTGTAACATGTGTACTACTTTCAAGGAACGTACATTTTATCGATTATTGTACTGTTTCCTGATATAAAAACACTAATCTGTCCAAACGGTTTTCAACAACACGTGAAAAACTGATACAAAAAATTCTCACGTATTGACTACAAAATCCTCGTTAGCAGCCATACATCACTGGATGTGTCAAATGCTATTCAGCAATTATAAATCGTGTTCACAACATAGCTCAGTAGAATACAAATAGGCTGACTATTTACAAATTTGTTTTTATAACGTTCAACGATGATAGATAGAGTGTGAAAATTTTGTCTAATCGAAGGGGAGGTAAAGGTAGGAAAAGGTGAGTAATTTTGATCGATCGGGGAATAATTTGAAAGTGGTTAAAATTATATTTGGATAATCTATACGTTTAACATATTTTTAGAAGAACAATGTCTATGTTCCCTTTATAAGGCACAAAATTCTTTTTTGTAAGGGAGACAGGTAGATATATTTAAAAAATGAACAATGAACAAGAAAGATCAAAGCATTGCACGGCTTAACCAAGGGAGTGTTTTATGGGATTAAACCCTCCCTCCTCTCCAAACAGTCAACATGTTAACATTTGTAAAATTCAAATGATAGTAGTTTTCGAGCATTCTTGCGGTATACAGCCAAATCTGAGTATAAAGATATTTCTGCGGATTTGGTTACTTAAGAAGACCCTTTTTCTCCTCCTCATTGCTTGAATCCTTGTTATGGCGTGGTGATACTGAAATTATTCAATATAAGATCATAAGTGAAATAACGGATGCTAAATTCTTTGCGATTTTCGTTGACGATTAGGTATGGACCAAGTTTCGCTATACTTGCGATATTTTATTGAGATCATTTTAAGGAGATATATCTTCTATATCCTTGACTGGATGTATTTTGACCAACTGTTGACGTGATAGGATCCGGTCTTGGAAATCTCATAATTATCGCTCTGAAAAAGCATGGACTTGAATATTCCCTTGTTGTAGGTCAAGGTTACGATGAGGCTGCAGCTGTAATATCTTCAGCGCATATTGGTCAAAAATGTCCTCTGTTGCTCTTTATGTATGCAAATGTGCGAAATTTTGTTGGGATCGTGCAATCTGTTGATTCCTAGTTAGACACTCTCCCCAGCGCACTGCCGTTCTGAATGAAAAAATTCGGGATCTGACACAGGCTAATCATTAAAAAAGCGTACTTGCGATGTGTAAAAGTGGTGGATTCACATGCATGAAGCTGTTATAAGGTCTAAGAAAATGTATTTAGCGAATGTGCATGCTCTCGAAAAGCACCAATCTAGCCACAATAAGGAAATCTAACAACAAGCCTTGTAAATGCCTAATATATTTTGATCTTAGAATCTTGTTATGTGCCTAGTGATTATTCAAAAAATTTTGAGCTATACATTGTCCATATCGCAAATGGTAAATATAAAATTCTTAATTTTATGTTAAAAAATGCAAAATTACTGCGTCTTATAACCCACCAAATTTCATTTACATATCGCAACCGGTTTTAGAGCAATAAATAAATCGTTAGTTTGTAAGAAAAATGTCAACACGACATGTCTCGGAAACTAAACATTTGCGGATATACCTTTATAAAGAAAACTGTCATTTCGCGCAGAATTACCCCTTAATGTTTGCCATACTTATTGAAAAACACCCTATATTGATAAAAAAAAACATTGCTAGTTGTTAAAGTACCTACCTAGACTAAAATCAGAATAAAGATGCACTAGAAATAAACAAACCAAGACACGTTAAATATTACAAAGAGAGTGCAGCAAGCACCTCTACCGGTTTCAAAACTTATTAGTCTTTCATCAGCAGGCACTCCTGATTGGACTAGAATATGGTTCGGCTGTATTTTCGTTTTGCACCGAAATTGAAATTGGTTATTCATTTTCGATTTACATTTACTCTGATTGAAGTACGAAGGGAACCATTCTCGTTGGAACTTTACCGCGCTGAGCAGATGGGACGTGAATTGTAAATTGTAGAATTCCCTCATCTTCCTTAGTCTCAGCATCCGTATGGCTTGCATATTGTAGAAGCCTCGGAGGTGTAACCAGGGAAGGTTCCCATTGTTTTCATTCTGGTGGGGTGTAGAATAGCATTATGTTGTTTTATATGCCATTAGAGTGAAAACTTAGTCTTGTTGTAGCAGTTGCCGCTAGGGCATCTATGGCATTTCGTTCGTTGCAATCCGGGACTGCACGCTGGGGTTTGTTTTGGTTTGATCGGGGAGAGCAGCATATGTGCCTCCTGATGAGAGACTAATAAGTTTCGAAACCGGTAGAGGTGCTTGCTGCACTCTCTGATTGGACTAGAATATGGTTCGGCTATATTTTCGTTTTGCAACGAAATTGAAAATGGTTGTTCATTTTCGATTTACATTTACTCTGATTGAAGTAGAAGTCTGATTGAAGTCTGGGACGTGAATTGTAAATTGTAGAATTCCCTCAGGAGAACACGGGGAGATTTTCATGATTTTTTACCAAAAAAAAGATGGCCAAGTTTATTTTGAGCGTAACTCGCTTATTTTTAATGCTAAAAACTTTTATAAGCAATTAAAATAAAGCTTTTTATAAACACTTTAAAAAAGTTTGAATGGGTTATTCCCAAAAAGTGCTTATTTTTTCAGTGATTTTATCTTGAAATATTCGATTTGGAAATAGACGAATAAGAACGTATTTTTCATGAGCTACAACTTGTTTTTACTTGATTGATAGACTTTACTGATACACCATTTTTTTCGGTTTTTTATAAGCTACGCTTTTGCGAAGAATATTTTTTTCGATCAAATATTTAGTTTTTGAGTTATTTGCAAAAGACCGTCTGAAAACGTAGTTTTTTTGTCGAAAAATAAAAAATTTTCATTCGCAAATATCTCGAAAAATATTGACTTACATAAAAAACTCTATAGAACAAAAGTTGCTTAAAATCAGTCAATTTATCCATTTCCGGATATCTTATCTTGAACGTATGTTTTTTCACCACGGAGAAGGGGTGACTGTCACCATTTTAACTTTGAAGTGGAGGGGTAAGTAGAACCTAAATCCAAATTTTCATACAATTCGGAGTTGCCCCTGAAAACTACACGGTATCGCCGTATTTCCCGTTCATTTACTGGGCTACTTGTTTGTCTCGTTTTTAGAGATCAAATATGTGGCGATTGGACTATTATAAAATATATACGCAGGGACTTTTGTGCATAAGATATATTTGTGCTCTTATGTTATGTGTGTGACGCTTAACCAGGTCAATAATGCAGAGGCACGTACGGAATGTATCAAAATCAAAAATAACCCTAAATCTTGACGATACAAAGTATGTAGTACCATCTTTTATTCCTTTTTTTTTATATCAGGAATCGATCGTAATGGTAGGGGAGCCCAAGCGGGGATTTTTGCAGTTACTTGAGCGCGTCATATTATCATATGGGGAAAAACGTGTTACCCTGCAGATGTACCTCTACAATATGTTGGCTCTTAACACAGGGGAGTTCGTTCAGGACACCCGAAAAAAAATCTATCCTTAAAAATACTCGAAATTGTCAGATTAAGATAAGGTAAGTTAAGCACATGCAAAAGAGTGTATATTTCAAAAATCTGACGATTTAAGCGGGGCGTACGAAAATGGGTGAGTCAAAATTTTCACAATAAAAAACGAATATTTCGCGAAATGAACGTCAGATCAAAAAACTAAAAACTACGTGTTCAATATTTTTCGAAAAGCTGTTGAAAGATACCAAACATGACCCCCCACGGAGAGGAGTGGGGGGTAAGTTTAAAATTTTAAATACAAATCCCGCGATATTTTGCAAAACAAACATCAGATCGAAAAACCGCAAAATACACTTATTCAGTATTTTTGAAAAATCTATCGAATGGTAGGAAACACGACCCCACATGGAGGTGGGTGTGGGGTTACTTTAAAATCTTAAATAAGAGCCCCCTTTTTATTGCAGATTTGGATTCTTTGCGTAAAAATAAGCGAGTTTTATTCGAAACATTTTTTACAATTTTGGATAGATGGCGCTATAATCGGAAAAAACCTTTGTTGGAAATGGAAAATAAAATTAAAAAATGGAAAGTTCCAACTAAAATGAAAAATTTTACTTAACTTTTTTTGGTTTTAGGACTTAATAATCATAACCCAATAGGTCCCCAAAGCGCTCGAGTGACTGCATATTTAGCATACTTTGCTCCCCTACCATAAAGAATGAGACATTAATTAAAAGCAATTAAGCGATGAATTAAAATGAAATCGCTGCTCGTATTGGTTGGTTGGTGTAAATTGGTCTAAAACTAGTATAAATTTCTAATTCTCCCGTGACCGAAGCGAAGGTGACGAATGTCTCATAGATCTTCTAAAATAAACTTATTGCGCGGTTCGCGCGATAACTAATCAAATGGAAACTTTGGTCTCATAGTACACTCATGCAATTAGCGATATACCGTAATAAAATTAAGTGTAAGTCACTGTTTGGTGTTTGATGGCGAAGAAAATATTATCGTGTGGTGTTTGCGGACGATCCATTAAGGTGTAACATTCCATTCAGGACAGGGTTTTTATCAAACTTCGTTTTTTTCAACCCGGAAAATTATTATTAACGGAAACATTTCGATTAACGAAAAGACAGATTGATTGATTCGTACAAAGAATGAAATATAGAAAGAAGTTTATGGTAAATACTGATGTGATCTTGATTATTGATATGAGATAATATTCTTATATGTTACTTAATTTAATCAATGTATTAATACTAATCTAATTAATTAACCAGATCACATATCAATATGTTTTCAATCTCAGGGCGAATTATAAATTAATTACTTACTTCCGTGGCTTCTAAATATTTCTTAATGGTTCCTAATCGGGATAGAAAAGAAAAGAGTAAAAAAAATACACATATGGGTTACAATTATAATCAAAATATTTTTTTATTTTATTTAAAAGGCAATCAATGCTTAATATTTGCTATTTCTTATTATTCTTAAACATAACATTTACAAATGGGAATCTTATTTCCTTTTGGTTTTCAATTGAAAGTTTTTATTAACATTTAACTATTAGGAGTTATTAGGAACAACTCTATTTAAGTTTGATGAAGCTTTTCTGATATTATTGATTATGTTATTCAATTTTTTATATGGAATTTAATACGAAAAACCCATACATTCATGTCCAAACAAATGAGACTGACCTTTTCCTGGTGAACTGAAAATGTCCTCACACAAAACCCTTTCCTGCTATCCTTGGCTGCGATCAAACCTCGTCCTGGCTTCCAGTGATGTTCTCCTTTGAAAAACTAGCTCGAATAGCTCTCGTTCCTGCTTTTGTCGTGATGCTGTGTTCTACCTTTTTCGAAACTGCTATCAGCTACCGGGACACTCTGGGCTCAAGGAGGTTCTTTTACTCTCGACCTGGCCTACTTCTCGTTCCACGATAGATACTCCACACTCACGGAACTACACCGGCTTTCTCACTCCTCGAACACTACCGTCTACTACTCGACTTCACTTCTCGACAGCTCAAAACATTCTGATCTCACTTTGTCATTCATTCCCCTACTTTCTAAATATCCCTTCCAAATTCACAAATCAATCTTCCACCACCAACTCTCATTCGTCAAGGCAAAACCAACTCCCTGTATATTTCCTTACTTTAATCTACGTCTTATATCCTAACTTACTATCTACTTCATGTAATTATGTCTTTTATTCGTGATATTTGTATACATCGTGAATATTATAAATTCCTCGGATCTTTTCCGAGTTCCTGTGCCTCAACTCATAACTATTTATCCCATTTTCATTATTCACGATGTACGGGCCTTCGAAAACAGGCATCAACTTTGCGCAAATGCCCCCAGGAAGATTTGATACTCGTAATGCCCTCACGAGTACTTTTTCACCCTTTTGGAAAGTCACTGGTCTTCTTTTTCTATTTTGTTCCTGTCTTTGGATATATTTTTCGTTGCTTCGCCGTAATCTTCTCTGTACGGTTTCAATCACCTGTTGATATTCTTTTGGCTCTTGGTCTTCCCATGGCCTTATCGGCAATACACCCTTCATGATGTATTCTGGGGTCTCTTTTGTTACTGTGCTCGGAATTGTATTTAGATACCTTTCTATTTCCGCCATTTTCCTGTCCCAGTGGCGATGTTGACCATCTGTTGCAATGCGAAGAAATTTCGTCACTTCCTGTATGAATCGTTCCGAAGGATTACTCTGTGGATGCCTGATGCTGACAAAATTTGTCTCTATTCCTCGTTCTCGAAGTTGTCCCTTGAAACGATCATTTCGGAAATACGTTGCATTGTCCAGTAGGATCTTTTTTGGTGTTCCTACTATGGCTATAAAATTGTCGATTTTTCTTAATATTTCCTCCCCCTTTGTGATGCGGCAACTATATAATTTTACGTATTTTGAAAACACATCCACCATTACCAGAATATGTTTGTTCCTTTTAGTGGTCATAATTAGATCGCTTAACATATCTATTGCTACAATGTCTAGTTTGTTTCGGGCTTCAATATTTTTGGCAACATTTTCGTTTTTGAAATTCCGACTCTTATATTTTTGACATACATCGCACTTCTGGGTAATTTCCTTTGCAATGCGGTAATCCTGTCGGCTGATGTAATTTTCCCTAAAAACGAGCCAAACTTTTCTGCTACCGATATGCCCATTGTCCTCATGTAATTTCTTTATTATCTTTTCGGCCAATGTCTGTGTCACTAAATATAGTTCCTTTCCGTCTATTCTCTTAAAATATATGTCATTTTCTACTTCCGCTCTTCTTTTCTCTCTTTCCTCTAGGTCTTCTTGGTTTGTCCTTATCTCATTTAACGAATATATCCCTTCTTCTTGTATTAATCTATTTAGTCCCACCTGTAGAGTAATTGTTTCCTTTTTTCCCGTGTCCTCATCCCGTGTTAGAGCGTCGGCTATTATACTCCTGTAATAATAGAATACCTCTATGTATTCTATTATTTACTAATCTATTCTTCATGATATGTACTAAAGCTGCATGGTCTGTTTCGATTGTGAATTTTGCTCCCAATAAGTAAAACCTCAATTTGTTTACGCAATATAGTACACTGGCAAACTCCAATTCTGTAACACTATATTTTCTCTCATGTGTTTTAGTCACTCGCGATATAAAACATATCGGCACTTCTTGGTCGTTTTGTATTTGAGACAGAACTCCTGCAAATTTTTGTATGGACGCATCAGTTCGGAGTATAAAAGGTAAATTGTAAATGGGGTGGTATATTTTCGTTCCTTTTGCGAATTCTCGTTTTAATGTTTCGAAAGCTTCCTCCTGTTCTTCTTTCCAATTCCATTTTATTCCTTTTTTAAGCAACTTTATCAGAGGGATTTCCTTTTGGCTCAAATCGGGAATCAGTTTTTTAAAATAATTAATCGTGCCAAGAAAACCTCTCAATGTTTTCAAATTCGTTGGTCTTGGGTATTCATCTATGAGCTTGACTCTGTCTTCGGATAATCTTACTGTTTTGGTGTCCAATTGAAAACCCAAATAAATGACTTCTTTTTGAAAAAATTGACATTTTTCAATGTTTAATTTCAATCCCGCTGTGTCCAATTCTTCCAGAATTATTTCTATGTGTTTCAGATGACTCTGAGTATCTTGTGAAAAAATTAATAAATCATCGATATAATGAACTATGAAATCTTCGTGGCGATTCAAAATGGTATGTAGAGCTCGGACGAGTGCAGCACAAGCACTCTGCAATCCAAACGGCACTACCTTAAACCGGTAGACAATACCATCAATAGAAAAAGCGGTGTAGTTTCTACACTTTTCAGCTAACGGTATCAACCAAAAACTGTGTTTTAAGTCAATTTTCGAAAATATGTGTGACCCGGTGATTCTTCCAAAAATGGCCTCGATGTTTAGAGGTGATTCATATTGTGATACAGTGTGCTGGTTGATATTCCTGGCATCTAAACATAATCTCAATTCTCCACTGCTTTTCTTTACTATCACAATCGGGTTAACATACGGTGAATCACATCTTTCGATTATTTGATCTTCCAACATTTTATTTATTTCTTCTTTCACCTCTTGTCGATACTTGTATGGAATCGGGTAAGTCTTTGATCGAAAATTTCCCAAGTTTTTCACCTCAAATGAATGTTCGTACTTTTTAGCCACTCTGTTTTCCTCATTGATCAAATTTTCGTAGTTTCTTAACATCAACCGCAATTCTTATTCTTTCCCTTCTCCACATATCAATTTTCTGTCTTTTTTCTCAGATTCTTCACACATGTTTACCGTGCATTCTGCATCCTCGTTTGCATATACCTCCTCTTCAAATACCACTGTTTCAATCATATTCTTTTCACTTTCATTTTTTAGCTTTATTTCTTCTTCTCCTGAGCCCGTCTCTTCTTTTGAGGAATCCCAGGTTTCCTTTGTTTCTGATACTCTCAAATTTTCTTCTTCTGGGCTCAACTCTTCTTTTGAGGAGCCACAGGTTTCATTTTCTTTTATCTTTTTCTGACCTTTTCTCCTTTTTCTTCTTTGTCCTTGCTTCGCTGCCAAATTCATTTCCACTGTTTGTTCTTTACCTGATTCGTCCGTATTTTGTTTCTCATGTTCCTTGTCCTGTTCTTTTTCTTTTTCTTCTGTTAGTTTCATCGTATTATTTTTAAAATCTATCACTACATGTTTTTCTGCCAATTAGTCCACTCCTACTATCATGTCATGTGACATGTTTGGCATTATTACACATTGTAGTGCATACATATTCTTGCCCAGTCGTACCATTACTCGTATGCCTTCATTTATAGTTGCCAATGTCCGTTTGTTTGCGCCCACTAAATTTACCCTAGGTATTTTATAAATTAAATTTGTTAAGTAACTTCTTCTATTAGTTTTCTGTTGACCAATGTTATTTCAGATCCAGTGTCTATCATAATTTTAATTGGTTTCTCGTTGATAAATCCATCCACAAATTTTAAATTAACTCCATTTTTCTTTTCGTTGTTTCCTGCCAATTTAATAAACTCCTTGGGGTGACAAAAGATTCCTGTTTGATTTTTGGTTTTTAGTGAGCGCCGTCGTGAAAAGACGCCGGTTGCTCATCGTTGTTTATATTTTCGTCATAATGTCTCTCTCCGTCATATTCATCTGTCTGGGTATTATTTACTTCTCTTCTATTTTCTCTTGGTCTGTCGGATCTGTTTCGGTTTTCTCGATATCCCTGTTCATTTTGTCTACCATTATTTCTGTTTTCTTGATTTGAGCGTGTGGTGTTTCTATTCTGGTATTCTCGATTTCTGTCCTCATTCCATTGCCTATTTCTTTGTTCATAATTTCCTCTTCCGTTGTCTCTATTTTCGTTTTCCCTTCTGGGATTAAAATCTCGTCTTGTATAGTCCCTCCTATTTTGATTTCTATCTCTGTAATCTTGTGTTTCTCGGGGCCTGTAATCTTCTCGCGACCTTCTTGATTTTCTTTCTCTTAGACGTGATTCTCTTATTTGTAGGAATTGGCATAAACTATCTATGTCTTTGTAATTTTGCAATGTGATATGGTCTTCCAGCGTTTCCTCGAAATGTCTTGCAATCAGTTCGACTAATTGTTCCGATGAGTAATTATATTGTAAATGTTTTGCATTATTGTAAATTTGCAAGGCATATGTCCTTTCTGATACACCCATCCTATCATTGTATTTCCCATTTTGCAATTCCTTGTTAATTTCCAATTGTTGGACCTTTCCCCAGAAATAATTCAAAAATTTTTGTTCAAATTGTTGCCAATTGCCGAATTCTTCTTCTTTACTATCGAACCATAGGCTTGCTTCATATTTGAGATGGTTTCTGATAGTTTCTTTTGCTGTATCGAAATTTCCGATGTGTTGTATTTTCTTTTTCAGGCTATTTATGAACGGCACTGGGTGTAATCTTCTTACATCCCCGCCAAACCTTATCTTCACGTCATCTGTGCTATGTATAACCATTTCTCTTCTTTCTCCGACATTTTGTTGAGTATTGATTTCTGCAATCTTTCTTTCCACTTCTTCTATGTCTGCTTGAATAGCGTTTTGCAACTTGTTTTCCAAACTTTCCATTTCTTTTTTCTGGCAATTCGTTATCTCATTTATTTTGCTTTTGATTTCTTTAATCTCTGTCTCTTGTTGTTGCATGTGATCTTTAATTTTCACTTCATACTTTTCTATGCGTTCCTCCATTTTCTTGTTGTTCTCTTATATTGCTTGTTTCATTTTTTGTTGTGTCTCATCCATTTTTTGATCCAATTTTTGTTGTGTTTCATCCATTTTTTGTTGTGTTTCATCCATTTTTTTATCCACTTTATCCATTTTCTTTGATGTTTCATCCATTTTTTGATCCAATTTTTGTTGTGTTTCATCCATTTTCTTTGATGTTTCTTCCTGATTTTTATCCATTGTTCGTTTTGCTTCATCCATTTTTTGTGACTGGAGTTGCATAAGTTGTAATATCTTTTCTAATTCTGACAATTCTTTTTTTCCTGTTTCCATGATTGTTGTGTTTAAGATATCTTCTTGGTCTGAATTTTCCTCTTGATCTGAATGTTCTTTTTGTTTTTTGTTGTCTTTGCTTTGGCTTCTTGTCACAGACATTTGTTTTCAAGAAGTACTATCCCCGCCAAATGTGAAATTTTAATAGTATGTTACCCAAAACGACTTTTTCTCACCCAAATATTATAAATTGTCAATAAATATATCAAATGTAAATATCGTAAAATTAAAATATTAAATCAGTTATGCAAAATTTGTACCTAAAGAGATCTAAAATTTTATGTTATCCAATGTAAGTATCTCACTTTTTACCACAGGCATATAAATTTTCAAATACCGGCTTTACTCTTTCTATCCTTCAAATTTGCCACTAGAAATATTTTTCAATGCTTTCCACGTTGGACGACAGTTGATGTGATCTTGATTATTGATATGAGATAATATTCTTATATGTTACTTAATTTAATCAATGTATTAATACTAATCTAATTAATTAACCAGATCACATATCAATATGTTTTCAATCTCAGGGCGAATTATAAATTAATTACTTACTTCCGTGGCTTCTAAATATTTCTTAATGGTTCCTAATCGGGATAGAAAAGAAAAGAGTAAAAAAAATACACATATGGGTTACAATTATAATCAAAATATTTTTTTATTTTATTTAAAAGGCAATCAATGCTTAATATTTGCTATTTCTTATTATTCTTAAACATAACATTTACAAATGGGAATCTTATTTCCTTTTGGTTTTCAATTGAAAGTTTTTATTAACATTTAACTATTAGGAGTTATTAGGAACAACTCTATTTAAGTTTGATGAAGCTTTTCTGATATTATTGATTATGTTATTCAATTTTTTATATGGAATTTAATACGAAAAACCCATACATTCATGTCCAAACAAATGAGACTGACCTTTTCCTGGTGAACTGAAAATGTCCTCACACAAAACCCTTTCCTGCTATCCTTGGCTGCGATCAAACCTCGTCCTGGCTTCCAGTGATGTTCTCCTTTGAAAAACTAGCTCGAATAGCTCTCGTTCCTGCTTTTGTCGTGATGCTGTGTTCTACCTTTTTCGAAACTGCTATCAGCTACCGGGACACTCTGGGCTCAAGGAGGTTCTTTTACTCTCGACCTGGCCTACTTCTCGTTCCACGATAGATACTCCACACTCACGGAACTACACCGGCTTTCTCACTCCTCGAACACTACCGTCTACTACTCGACTTCACTTCTCGACAGCTCAAAACATTCTGATCTCACTTTGTCATTCATTCCCCTACTTTCTAAATATCCCTTCCAAATTCACAAACCAATCTTCCACTACCAACTCTCATTCGTAATATTCCTCAAAACCAATTTTTAATCTTTCTAAATATGCTTAATGGATTTCAAAAGAAAATATTTAATTCCCATTCTAAAATACTTTCTAACTATTTACAAATTTTAATGACCTATTCTCTCTTTCAAATGAGTCTTATTTAGCATAGGCTAATGATCGAAACCTTCCGCGAAAAACGATAATGAACTATCATCTATTTCACTGAGTTTTATTTAGCATAGGCTAATGATCGACCTTCCGCGAAGAAACGATAATGGTACGCGTCATTCACTTTGTTTATTCTAAGCACATTGTTCCGAGTTTCGTACGCTTATTCTAATCACTTCTTAAAATTACATATAACAATTTGTTGTATACAGGTTGTTTTAAATTTATATGCCCGTGGTTGAGAAAATTGAAAATATTTTATATTAAATTGAATTCTGTTTATAATTATCAAAATTTAATTTTCATATCAAATAGAAATATAACAATACAATAGGCATTCTTTATCCATTCCTTTACTTTGTTTTCAGTATTTGATACCCAATATTTCTTTTTTCACTCATTTTTTTTTTTTTTTTTTTATTTAGAAATAACCGCATTAACCACGAAGGTCATCAGCGGGGTAACGAGAATACAATTAATAAGTTTACAAAAGTATGAAATTGTGTACAATTAAATCTTACTTACTAGGTTACATTTATTAAGGAATTGGAAAAGAGGTTTACAGTCGGTTTGCAGGTTAAGAATGTCTTTCATATTGTTTGAATAACCAGATATAGATTGTTTGTAAGCGGCGAATTAATCACATTCTGTTAGCACATGTTTTACTGATACTGGTATATTACATCTTCTGCATTTTGGTGCTTCGGTATGGGTAATGAGATGCTCATGAGTAAGTTTACAGTGTCCTAACCGAAGACGAGATAAGATGACTTGGTTCGATCTGTTGGTTGTATGTGGATTCCATGGACCAGTATCTTCTTTAACGTCTCTTAACTTGCTCGTGGATGTTTTCCATTTTTCACTCCATAAATTGAGAGTCATTGATTTTAGTAATTGTTTTGTATCTGCGGCTGGAATTGATTGTTCTGCCAATGTTGGTAATTGCGCAGCTGTGTAAGCCCAACGATCAGCGTTTTCATTTCCCTCGATTCCAGAATGAGAGGGAACCCATAGAAAAACTATTTTTGAGTCTGTTTGATGCAGACTGTGTAATATTTCTTTGATTAATATGACTATTGGATTTTTCGTAAAGGTTTGTTGTATGAGTCTCAGTGAATTGAGTGAGTCAGATATTATTAAGGAGTGTTTGGTTTGTGCATTGGAAATGTGCTTCAACGCTTGTAATATGGCATAAAGTTCACCATTTAAGATGCTGTAGGAGCTGGGAAGCTTAAATAAATATTTGGTTTCATTGTTTATGTATACTGCTGCTCCTACACCTTGGGAAGACTTAGACGAATCAGTGAATAAGTGGGTATAATTTTTATATTTTACGACTATTTGTTTATAATTTTGATATATAAGACGTGGATTGGTATCGTATTTATTATATTTCGTCAATTGGGTGTTTACATGTGGGGTTCTGATAATCCATGGAGGAATGCTGTGTTCATTCATTAACCACGTTCTGGGGAAATTTTGGAGATTTAACGTTGATATATACCGGTGAATTCTAATATAAAAGGGTGGTGGAGAGGTGCTATGTTGAAAAGTTGATTTGAAACGATTACAGAACGTGTTTTTGTGAGCAGGAATTGATGGTATTGATGCTATTCTGGAGGCATAGGATAAACTAAGAATTTGTCGTCTGAAAGATAGAGCTGGTTCGCCCAGTTCGCAGTATAGGCTTTCTACAGGCGTTGTCCTGTAAGCCCCTAGAATTATTCTTATTGCGGTGTTGTGTATAGTATCTAAGCATTTTAATATTGAAGGACGAGCAGATGTGTATGCAATACATCCATAATCAATTTTCGATCGAATAAGGCTTCTGTATATTTTTAGCAGCATTAGACCATCAGATCCCCAAGACTTGTTTGCTAAGCATCTTAATAAATTTAAGCCCTTTTGACAAGAAAGAGTTAGTGTTTTAATATGATTTTTCCACGACAAACGTTCGTCGAATATCATGCCCAAAATTTATGTGTGGAGTATAGCTTAGTTTCTGGTTGTATAGGAATATTGATGGTCGATGCTCTGGTATGTTTCTTTTTGAGAATAATATGCAATTTGTTTTGTTTGGGGAGAAATTGTACCCAGACATTATAGACCAACGTTCGAAGGATGTTATGCATTGCTGAAGGCTGTGAGCCATGGTGCTAAGACATCTTCCCTTGATAAACACGATCATGTCATCTGCGTAAAGTCTGGCTACAACTGGTTTCTTTAAATCTTTTAAGACATCATTCATAGCAATTAAAAATAAAGTTGGGCTGAGAATTGATCCTTGTGGTGTGCCGTTTAATTGTCTCTTGGTTGATGATATTGTTCCAGAAATTCGGACTTGGAATTCTCTTTGAGATAAAAAATTGCGTATGAAATTTATTATATTGCCTTTCAATCCCCAGTGATGTAGTTTATTTAGGATGATTTTATGGCATGTAGAATCAAAGGCTTTATTAATGTCAAAATAAATTGCTAGACATTTATCTTTAGTAGCAAATGCTTCGTGAATATGACTTTCTAGGTCAATAATGTTATCAAGTGTGCTTCTAGATGGTCGAAATCCGGATTGTTCGGGAATTAATAATTTGTGAGTTTCCAAAAACCATATTAGTCTCTTGTTGATTATTTTTTCTAGCAATTTACTCATGGAGCAGGTTAGGGAGATTGGCCTGTAAGATTCAGGCAAGAGTGAAGATTTGTTAGATTTAAGTATGGGGATGATTGTTGCTTTCTTCCAGATTAAGGGGAAGTCACTATTATTCCACATGTGATTAAAGATATTAAGCAGGATTTGTTTCGCCGTTTCTGGGAGATTTTTTAGAAAAACTGGAGGGATGTCATCGGGACCAGAAGAACTGTCTTTTAGTGATGAGAGAGATTCCTCCATTTCTTCCTTTGTCAGTGGCTTGTTTAGAGAATTAAGGTTTGCCAGCTCTTTGAATTCCGTAGGGAGGGCAATGTTATCATTAGTTATATTTCTGTTTATGGAAAGCTTATGATAATAGTCTGCGAATGCTTCACCTATTTCTTTTGTTTGGTTTATTCGTTTGCCGTCATAATCTAATGCTTTAATGACATGGTAAGTTTTGTTTCCATAAATACCTTGTATCTTCCTCCATGCCGATGATATTGTAGTGTTTCTGTTTATGCTTCCTACGAACTTCTTCCATGACTCTTTTTTACTTTTGTTGGTAATATATCTTGCTTTTGCCCTATGTTTTTTGTATTCAATTATACTTGTTGCGGTTTTCTCCCTCCTACATCTATTTAGAGCAGATTTGCTGTTTTGTATTGCTTCGGCACATTCGTCATTCCACCAAGGCACAGGTTTAAATTTCTTGATATGTTTTGTTTTTCCTATTGAAAATTCAGCGGCTTTTATGATTATTTCGTTAAGTTGAGTTACTGCTGTATTTGCGTCCTTCCACTCATTAATTTTGTATATGTTATTCTCAGTGGTTTTTGAGAAAGAGCTCCAGTCGGCTTTCTTTATTTTCCATTTCTGATGGATACTATCTCCGTTTGATATTTTGTCTTTTATAATTGAATTCGTTAATTTTATAGGAAAGTGGTCACTGCCTAGTAAGTCATCAATAACTCTCCATTTAAGGTAAGGAATAATAGTTGGGCTACATAATGAAAGATCGATGCAAGAAGAATTGCCAGTAGCTATATTGAATCTAGTATTGCTGCCATCATTCAGTAAACTTATGTTCATGGTGTTGAATATGTTTGATAGAATTCGTCCCCTTCTGTCTGTTTTTTGAGAACCCCAGGAGTAATTGTGGGCATTAAAATCTCCTAGAAGAATGAAAGGAGTTGGAAGTTGATTAACTAGAGACTCCAGTTCATCCTCAATTAAATAATGGTCAGGAGGAATGTATATGTTGCAGATGGTGTAATTTAGTTGTGCTTTAATTTTTACGGCTATCGCTTCTAGGTTTGTATTTATTCTAATTTGTGTTGCTTGTAGATTCTTTGAGACGTAAATGGCTACGCCGCCACTCGCAACTTGTACATTTCGGTTTTTAACGAATTCATTGTATCCCCTCATTTTGTGGACATTTTCGTCTCGGAAGTGAGTTTCTTGTAGACACAATATGTCCAGAGAATGGAGGGCTATGATATGCTGTAGTATATTTAAACGGGTATAGTACCCATTTAAGTTCCACTGGAGTAATGACTCGAATGTATTTATTGGGTATCTTGAGATGTATTTGAGATATCAGATTGGGTATCACTTAAATCTTGGGATTGCTTTAGTAATTTCTTTTTTAGCCTTGTGACACGAGTTTTTAGTTTCTTAGTGTTTGCGTGAGGATGTAGTTCTTCTAACATATCTATTAGTTTTGGAATATCTTCTGTGAAGTCTTCCGCAATGCTAAGAACATCCCTCGATCCGTATGTATTTTCTAGGAGCTGTTTAAGCTGATGGCTGTTGATTATGAAGTGAGGAGAATGAGAGTCGATATAGTTTATAATAGATTCAGTAAGTTCTATTTCTGGATCTGATGTATTAGATTTGGGTTTTTTGTTTTTCTGAACGACTGTTTGGGGAAGAGAGAAGGTAGAAGTATTGGGTGGCATTTGTTCTTCTGGAGTGGCTGGGGTCATATCTTCAGCTGTTCGCTTTGTTGCGGATGAAGTTGTTGACTTAGTAGTTTTGTCCGAGGTTGGGATATTTTCAGATTGAGCAGTGTGATCTGGATTTGTTACCAGATTGGATGTGATCAAAGCAGTATTGGCGACGTTTGCACAATTTTCTACTACTGAGGAACTTTCGGGTAGAATATTATTTATTGAGTGGGAATTTAAGTCATTAGGAGATGTTTCATCCGGTTGAGATATTGACGAGATTGGAACATTATGTGTGGGTTGTGATGATTGTTGGGAATGTGGGTTAATATTGCCCGAAGGGCATTGGGATGCAACATGACCCGATAATTTGCAGGTGAAGCAGCGTTGACTGTCTAGGGCTAAAAAGATATGATATGATATATTATCATGTGTTATTTCTAAGAATTCGGGTATGGTAATATCTGGGGAAGGAGCGATATACACCTGTCTTCTGAAGCTGAGTATGTGTTGGTATTCTGGATTTGATGCACCTATTCTAAGAAAGTTTATTGGAGAAACTAATTTTAATCCAATATTTTCCAGTAAGGTTACAAGAGTTTCGTGTGGGATCGTTGGGCTTACATTCGATAATACTAGTCTGTCTGCTGGTGAAATTAGACGTCTTGCTTTGATGACTTCATTATTGACAACAATTTGACCATGATTAGTTAAAAACTCATCAACCAGTGATTTATTGGTTAGATAAACACATATTCTGTTGTGTGAAATTCTGCTACAGAAAATTATGTTTATTGGTTTTACCAGAGGTCCCAATTGGAGAAGATAATCTTGAAGTTTTGCTCCCTGAATGGAGCCGAAGATAAGTGCCTGGTCTTTGTTAGGATACTTGTAGATATTTTTTGAGACAGTGCTTGCATAAGATGTGTTGGAGGTATTCATATTATTTAAATTATTATCTGGGTGAGTGTTGGTGGATGAAGATTGATTTGTAAATGTTGGTTCTGACATTTTATTTAAAATATTCAAATTTGCTAAGTTATTTTGTTAAATATAATTATTGTCCAAAACATTTTTCCCAGGCCGACCCTGCCTTTTGTTGTTAAAAATTCTTTATTTCGCTAGGCGAGTTTTTACTAGCTAATTACTTTTCAGTCTTGTGTATCTGATATCTAACTTCAATCAGCCTAACAAAAATCGTCTGGATGCAGTTAATATTAAAAATTTACTCACAGTTGCTGTTCTTGGTATTTTATGTCACTGCACTAGTAAAACTTAACTATTAAAAAGCTTTCACTCATTTCCTTGTCCTTAGATTGTCTTTTAATGAAAAATCATTCTACGAAGACCTTAAAAAGCATATAACAACTGTGCAAAAAATTATACTAAAATAAGTATTGGGTAAATGAACGCCCAGAGGAAAAGATATATGCTACCGAGAGTATACAGGGTGAGGCAAATAAAGAGCCTATTAGAAATATCTCGAGAACTAAAGGCAACAGAATCATGAAAATTTGAATTAAGGGGTTTTGAAGAGTCATCTGTTTAATGAAAATATTTTCATCTATTTGCTACTTCCGGTTATACCGAAAGTTGCTTATAACTTCGTTTTTTTAAATGGGACACCCTGTATATTTTTTCATTTTTGGATTCTCTTCGATGTCTTCTGTCTTAAAATATGAGGTTTTGTAATGTTATACAGGGTAGTTTAAAAGATAATTACGTCTTTTTATTAATTTCGTAGCAACATTCACACCCTGTAAAATTGTAGTAGTTTGACATCTAAAACTCTACTTGCGTTCAAATGATTCTTAATATGGTCTACTATTGTTAAGAATCATTAGTATAGCTAAATTTTTAATTTAAGTATACAGGGTTGGTCGAAACTTGGAATGAAAATTTTTCTGGGTTTTCTTAAATAGAACACCCTGTATTTTAGTATTGTAATGAAATGATATTTTATGGTACTTTTTTATTTCTTAAGCATTCCCTATACCTAACTGCTTTAATTTGTGCTTAAGTGTTAATCTCACCAACAATATTAACTACGTAGGTATTTTGATAGCTAAAACATTATTCGTAATTTTAAGAATCAGTCTGGATTAACATGTGTTTATTTCTGACAAATTATTTGTGATTGAATATTTTCACGGCCAACCTAATAAAATTTTACGTATTTTTTGTTGAAATTAATGTTTAGCTTGAATCACCAATAACTCACAAATTAAAGCAGTTAGGTATAGGGAATGCTTAAGAAATAAAAAAGTACCATGAAATATCATTTCATTACAATACTAAAATACAGGGTGTTCCATTTAAGAAAATTCAGAAAATATTCATTCCGAGTTTCGACCAACCCTGTATACTAAAATTTCAAAACTAGCTATACTAATGATTATTAACAATAGTAGACTATATTAAACACTTAAACATAAGCAGAGTCTTTAATGTCAACTATTACAATTCTACAGGGTGTGAATGTTGCTACGAAATTAATAAAAAAACGTAAATATCTCTTAAAATAATCTGCATAATATTACAAAACCTCATATTTTACGAAAGAAGATATTGAGGAGAATCCAAAAATGTAAAAATATACAGGGAATCCCATTTAAAAAAACAAAGTTATGAGCAACTTCCGGTATAACTGGATGTTACAAAGAGATGAAAATATTTTCATTTAATAGATCATCCTTCAAAACCCCTTTATTCAAATTTTCATGATTCTGTTGCCTTTAGTTCTCGAGGTATTTCTAATAGGCCAGTTATCTGCCTCACCTTATATAGGTAAACACAGCCTTCACGATGTTACTAATGACAATGGGTTAAGACTTGTTAGTATGGCAGCTGCCAAAGTTATTATTGTGGGAAGCACATGTTTTAATCACAAGAATATCCATAAAGCAACAACAAACCTGAAGAGTCCTCCAGTGAAACACGGAAATTTGAAACAACTGCAAGGAGGGATTGAAATTGAAACAGATGAGAAAAACGAGGCATTTAGGACCATGCAATAACAAAGAACTACGACAATAGATAAGTACAAAAATTTAAGGAGAGGAGAAACTCTTATATTGAAAAAAGAAAAAAGGGTCAGAGTCAAAAACGACATATTAGAACGGCTTGAAAGCCGTATGAGTCAAGGAGGAACAAGAACGTTCCATCATTCTATCACCGAATAAATACTATTAGAAAAGAATTCAAGCCGAGAATCAACTTCTGTAACGCTAGGGATGACAACTTACTTACCAACAAAGATAATATCCTTTTCTGATGCGTAAATCACGTTAGAGAGTTAATGGAAGGGGAATCTACTAACAACCTAGAACTGGAGTACTAAAATGTGGGATTTGTGGAACCTCCGTCGGTAGAGGAAATAAAAATATCCATAAAAAAACTACATCATCATTCTCTTTGCCTTATCCCTATGCGGGGTCGGCTTCTCTAATTGCATTTCTCCACACAATTCTATCTTGGGTCATATAAATATTGATCCCCTTTACCAACATGTTCTGCCTAATCGTCTCCCCCCACGTCTTCTTTGGTCTTCCTCTCCTACTCCTTCCAGGAATCTGCACTTCAGCAATTCTTCGTATTGAATGATTAACGTCTCGACGTTGAACATGACCAAACCATCTCGACCTATGATGCTCTCTCATTTTGGCATCAGTTGGTGCCACACCTAGACTTCCCCTAATATACTCATTTTTAATTTTATCCTTTTTTGTCACTTCACTCATCCATCTAAGTGTTCTCATTTCCGCCACATGCATTCGTTGTTTCTCTTTCTTTTTCACTGCCCAACATTCAGTTCCCTACATCATAGCCGACCTTATGACTGTTTTATAGAATTTTCCCTTCAACTTCATTGGAATTTTCCTGTCACACAGCACACCACTCGCTTCCTTCCACTTCATTCGTCCAGCCCTAATTCTACTGCATGCATCTCCATCTATTTCTCCATTACTCTGTGATACCGATCCTAGGTACTTAAAACCATTGCTTTTTACAATCAGTTCACCATCTAAAGATCCAAAGATTTGTAGTAACTCCATCTTTAAATGAGCATTCCAAATATTCTGTCTTTGTCCTACTAAGTTTTAAACCTTTTTCCTCGAGAGCTTGTCTCCACTGTTCCAGGTTTTGTTCTAAGTCTCTTTCACTATTTCCTACTAACACGATATGGTCAGCATACATTAAGCACCATGGAATGTTACCCTGTAGTTTCGCTGTTATCTGGTCCAAAACTAATGAGAATAAATACGGACTAAGCACCGATCCTTGCTGCAATCCTACTTTCACATCAAATTTATCAGTCTCTCCCACACCTGTCCTAACACTAGTCGTTACTCCCTCATACATATCCCTCACAATTTTTACATATTCACCAGGGACTTCTTTCTTATTGAGTTGCCACCACAGAATCTCCCGAGGAACTCTATCATATGCTTTCTCAAGATCAATGAATACCATATGAGCGTTTGTTTCTCTACTCCTGTATTTTTTCATCAACTGCCTTATAATTAAAATTTCATCTGTTGTTGATCTGCCCTGCATAAAGCCAAATTGATTCTCGGATATTTCGGTCTCTTCACGTATCCGTCTATCAATTACTCTTTCCCATATTTTCATGGTGTGGCTTATAGCCCTGTAATTTTATACATTGTGGTATATCTCCCTTATTTTTGTAGACAGGTAGTAGTATACTGCTTTTCCATTCGTCTATCTCTAAAAATACTACAAAACCACAAATTCCCAGGCAGGGAATAGCACGGTTTCTAAAATTTGGTCTGAGGAGTAAATGCCTGAGAATTGGAGCTTGGACTTAATATATTTATTACACAAAAAGAAAAACCAACTAAAACTAAAATACAATAATTAGTGCAGAACAACTCTCCTTAAAACGGTATGCACGATATCGCCAAACATCTTGCATGGGAGATTGAAGCGTTACACCGAAGCGTTTCTAGGTAAATATCCGCAGTTTTCAGGCATAGCTGTTCGACTACTGGTTACCAAGAGAGAAAAATACAATACCAGTTCTTCTTCTTTTTCTTCTCATATACTTTGGCCCTTTTGGGCGTGGGATTAGGACTTCGATTCTTCCTTTGTCCATTTTTTCTACGCCTTTCTATGTTTAATTATCGTTTTTAATTCTTCAATAGTTTTCCCTTATTCCTTCCTATTTCTTCAATCTGATCTATCTATTTCTTTCTGAAGCTTCCCGTTTCCTTTTCTTTCTACTTCCCAATTCCAATATTTGTAATAAAGGTAGTCTAATATTTGTCTTGAAATTTTTCTGGATCCATTCTATTAATGCCCGAACCAGAACATTTGCTTCTGTTTAATGTACTCACTAATAGGTTTCGGCTTTGTTATTTTTCTGATATCTTAATTTCTTAGCCTGGAGTATTTTGTTTTTCCGCGCATTTTGACTGCTTTGAATTTTCATTTAGCTTTTTTTTTAATTGTCCAGTTTTCGCTTGCGCATGTTATTACTGGCAATGTTACCGTATTGTCAATTTTTCTATTGAATTTCATTTTTACATATTTGCGCCCTAGTATTGTTTTGTATTCATTGTGTAGTATAAATAGCGTTAATAGCTTTGTATACAGGGTGTCCCGGAAAATAGTGCGTTCCTTAAAGGTATAGGTAGAAGGTACCATGTAGAACAAAAAACTCTTACAACATTTTTTTCTAAATTCAACCGTTTGACCAAAAAACTATAAAACATTTTGGAACGCAAATTCAAATCTGGCAACTCTGTGAAGTACAAAATCTAAACGTAAATAGTCCCATGTTTAGTAAACAGATAATTTGGAAGAATCCTGTTTAGTGTCAACGCCGAAAATGTTTTTGAATCGTGTGTTCATGAGTAATATTATGATATTATGTTGTTTATTTATGGCAGATCAATAAATGGAGAGGCATAATACCTACTAAAATTCTTTCAAAATGTTTTGCTGGAATTTCTCGTCGTATGAGTGCATGTTACTCTCTGAATTCATGTGTTCGCAAAAGTGGTGGTTCATTTAAAACATGTGTTTTCATCTTAAAATATGTAAGTAGAATTCGTTTAAAATTATGCCATATTTCAACTACATTTTAAAAAAATTATAGTAAACAAAAAGAGTAAGTATTAGGTTGGATTATTTTAAATACTGTAAGACACAAACGAGTTCTTATTCACCAGTGCTTAACATGTTGCCAGATTATTTAATTTTCTGAAGATTAAAATTCAGGTATATGGAAACCAATGTAATCTTTTTTTTTTGGAAATGGTTAACTTTAGAAAAAAATGGTATAGGACTTTTTTGTTCTAAATTGTGTATTCTATCCATACCTTAAAGGAACGCACTATTTTCCGGGACACCCTGTATTTATCAATCAACAATAATAGTGTAGACTAATTTCCTCTATTTCTTATTTCTGCGTCCATTTTGCCATCCTCAGTCACAATGCTTTTATCTACGGTAATATTTCCACTATTGTGTCTTCTTCTAAATATTCTTCTGCTTATTCAGTTCGTCCCCAAATTTTTCTTTATGATGTTCATTCCTTCTGAAAAGCTTCTAATATTTCTATCTTCTCAGTTTTTAAGTAGCCTCTTTTTGTCTTTTATTTGTCTTATTTCTTTTCTTTTGTTGCCTTTTAACTTCTTTATGTGAGTCCAGAATTGGTCTGTTGTTTATTTTTTCAAAGTACCTCTGAATGTTTCCTAGTTTTCCCTTTTTGCCATTTTGACTGCGCTTTTAGCCATGTTTCTCTTTGTAATATATTCCTTCTCATCGCTTTTTGTAAAGGTTGTATTTCTTCCAGGCAGTCTCCCTGCCTTAAACCCGTACTTAGGCTAAGGCCCCACGGGCGACAAATTTACGCTAGCAGTAGCTGTAAAATTAACTTAAGGTCCGCGGAACGGAATAGGAATAGCCGAACTGAACTGACTATAGGTCTTGTGCGTAGTCGGTTCAGTTCGGCTATGGCTATTCCGTTCCGCAGAACCTTAAGTTCGTTTTACGGCTACTGCTAGCGTAAATTTGTCGCCCGTGGAGCCTTAGCCTTATGTATTTCAACTGGGGTTGAGTCGCCAAATGACTTTCTTATTCTTATTTAATATTATTGGATTCTGTATTTAGTCCTTTTAAATATTTATTAATTAGTTAAAACAAATCATAAGTAATTCCAATTCTCTAATAGCATAGTTACTATTTTTTTAAGTTATATTTTTATTATTCAAAAAATTTAGTACATACTTTAATATCATGCTATGTTATCTCGATTATCTCGATACAATTATCTCGATACATATATGGCTTTTTATATTTATTCAATTGGTCAGTCTAATACTTGGTGAGTCAATACCTTCATTCATTCAATTAAATTTTATCATAATTATCATCAGGGTGCTACAGACAGCAGTACAGCTCTTAAAGGGTCTCGACTTTATCAAGCTCTCTGCGCCATTCTGCTCTATAGACCAGGGCGGATCTGTGAAAAAACGCCTATTTTTTGATGTGCGAGGTGGCATTCAGATTTTTGCAGATGAAGTTAGGTGACAACTTCAACAATAATAATTGACTTATGCTCCTTCCCAAATAGGCCCGTAACATTAATAAAAAAATTAAAATATTTAAAAATTTCGAAAAACATCGATTTTTTTCTACTTTCTTTAATTATAACTTTAAAACGATTCATTTTGGAACAAAGTCGTGGGAAAATAAAATAAAGACAATTGAATTTTGTATGTTAAACGACTGGCTAAATGTCTTAAATCCTTACCCTTTCTGCAAAATAGCAATAAATACAAAATAAGGGGGCAAAATAAGCCTGTTTTTATTCAATGGTTTTCGACCACTTTGGTTGCACTTAGAACTTTCGTAATTCGCTTAGAAAATTCTGACAAAATACTTAAATCGTTTACCTTTCATTAAAATCGACCTGATAGACTCTGCAGAATAATTTTGAAATCAAGTTCAAATTCTTTAAAAATTTTCCGAAGAAAAAGTTTACCATTTAGAAGTTTGCTAATTTTTTATCATATAAAGAGGTTCTCTACCTATCCAATACACTTTACAGAATTAAAAATGGATTCTTTAAGCAGCCTCAGCACTGATTTAAAGTTATAAACAATTTTTTGGCTTATAAACAAATACAGTGAGGACGTTTGAGTTGGCATAAATTCATTTTCTCGAGAATAGGCGTCTCTGGAGATAAATCCCGGAACAGGTCGATTTTTATTTTTAAATTCTAAATTTTTGGTGTACATATTATACTAGTGACGTCATCCATCTGGGCGTAATGACGTAATCGATGATTTTTTTAAATGAGAATAGGTGCCGCGTGATAGCTCAATCGAAAGGCTATTCAATTTTGTATTCACTAATATAAACATTAACATTAACATATTTATTTATACAGGGTTTGAATTAAACAATTTTTTTAAAATTAATTTAATTACAATATTTAGATTACGTCATCACACCCAGATGTATTACGTCACTAGTATGATATTTATGCCAAAAAATGATAATTTAAAAATAAATAGATCTGTTTCGGGATTTATCTCCAGAGTCGCCCATTCTCAAGAAAATAATTTTATTCCAACTCAAACGTCCTCACTGTATTTGTTTATAAGCCAAAACATTGTTTATAACTTTAAAACAGTGCTGAGGCCGCTTAAATAATCCGATTTTATTTCTGTAAAGTGTGTTAGATAGGAAGAGAACCTTATATGTAAAAAATTAGCAAACTTCTAAATGCTCCACTTTTTGTTCAGAAAGTTTTTAAAAAATTAAAAAAAAATTTAGATTGCAAAATTATTATGCAAAATCTATTGGGTCGATTTTAATGAAATTTGGTGGACGGTTTAAGTATGTTGCAAGAATTTTCTGAGCGAATTATGAAGTTTCTAGGTTCAACCAAAGTGGTTGAAAAACACTGAATAAAAACAGTCTTTTTTGTCCCCTTATTTTCCATTTATTGCTATTTTGCAGAAAGGGTAATAATTTAAGACACTTTAAAACAAGCGGTAAATTATACAAAATGCAATTATCTTTATTTTCTTTTCTTACGACTTTGTTCCAAATTGAATTTTTAAAGTTATAAGCAATGAAAGTAGAAAAAAATCAATATTTTTCGAAATTTTTAAATATTTAAAGGACATCGCACACATCTTATGGAAAATATAATGTCACTCAAATTCAATAAAATTTATACGAATAGATTCGTTTTAAATTAACGGTCAAATCTTATCATTGCGCCAACTCCATATTTTCAATAATAAGAGCAGAAATTGATATAAATAAATCTGAAATCAAATGGATACGTACATAAGTTAGAGAGAGAAAAAATGTTTTATAATACCCAAATTGTCGGTACTCCACAAATCAGCGGATTAGTTTCACTAATACGCTTAGGCCCAGCGGGGTTTAAGCTCTTTTGAATAGCACCCAGAGCAATAGTGATTGTTTGATTTCGATAAACTTTAATTGCAATTTGCGCCGTAATTAATCATAATTAAGAGTTGGCACAATGATAAGATTTGACCGTTAATTTAAAACGAATCTATTCGTATAAATTTTATTGAATTTGAGTGACATTATATTTTCCATAAGATGTGTGCGATGTCCTTTCTTTTATTAATGTTCCGGGCCTATTTGAGAAGAAGCATAAGTCAATTATAATTATTGAAGTTGTCACCTAACTTTATGTGCAAAAATCCGAATGCTACCTCTCACATCCACCTCAAAACAGATCCGTCCTGGTCTACTACCCCTTGCTTGGATTTTAAGTTTAGTTATAAAAATTCCTTCCTCACAATTCTGAATAAATAACAGTAAAATCTGTGTTTACAAACAACATGCAAATTTCGAGAAGACCCCTCAGATGCGAAATCCCCAGACGACAAAACGGTTCTTAGCTTTTATTTTGACGTGACAGTTTCAGGTATTACGACCCCCCGTCGGTGGTCTACTGAACAATTAAAACATAACCATAACTGTAAATACTTCCAACTGAACTTGCCCCCTTTTGACCACAAATTCGTGAATGGCTCTCTGGTCGTCTTTCTACCTAAAAACTGGGCTTCTAATCTCTTTATTATTGTTTAATTGCTGCAGATTAACACCCAGTATGGGATCGTTTTGGTTCTAAATACTGAGAAAAGAATAACAGTGGGTTTATAAAGTGAAATTGATGTAGATGCTGTCCCTCGTTGAAGAGATTTTAGTCCGAAAATTAGATTAAAGAAAGGTAGAGTCAAAACAATTGAAGCAGGTAAAATTTGTCTTGATTTTAAAACATAATAGGGATTAACTTCTATTATACTTGGTAGAATGCTAATATAGATATTAGATTAGGTAGATTATAGAGAGGCATAATTAACATAACATCCTACCAGTTTTAAATAAAATATAAAATATAACAATAAAATAGAAGTGAAGAAAATGTTCAAAATAATTTAGATTTAGATATTCATTTAAACACAACCGCTAGAAGAGAATCTTCGAGCCCTGATTCTAAATCAAATTTCGACACTAAACAAGTCGCTTTCAATATGGCGACGTCGAAATGCGACTGTGCGACCCTTGTGGATTTTCGTTGAACTAACGAAATGATGTCATCAAATTGCGACCTATCGAAATTAATAGCGACTTTAAAAAAGTGGTCGCTATTATAATTTCGATGTCGAAATTATTTGACACGGAGATGAATGAATGGCCAAAAGCGAGGTTAGGTTTAGTTTAGATGTGTTTTGTTTATTCCTTGCAAGGAAAACTAAAGCAAAAGGTATTAATATGGATGGGTTTAATTGAAATTTGCTTGTTTTGAGGAATTAGATAGAATAGTACTAAGTTAGAAATATAATAATTGAGAATGTACACAACATGAATCATCAACTCAATGAAAGATGTAAGGTAATAATCTGGGAAACTTAGTAAAAAACAAGGAAAATTAATTACCAGCTATTTTATTGCTGGACATGCTGAAATCAAATCTTAAGATTTCCTATATTAGTAATATAGCTGTGCAAAGTCCATAGAAAGTGTACTATTTTGTTTATAAACAAATTAGCGCTCCGAAATATTTTTTTTTTAATTATTGCTCTATAACTCCGAAAATTTTAACTTTAAACCAAAACACTCGCATAAAAATTGACAGTAATTTAATTCTGCACATTGATAATTTATTCCAATTTCCTTCGACGGAAATTTTCCTCGGAAATTCGGGTTTTCCAAACAAAATCTTTAATTTTCAACTAAAATTTGAGGGAAGTAATTATTTATCAATAATTAAATAATTTGGTGACAGTGACATAAATCTTTTTTGTTATGAGTGTCTTGAAGATATGAAAATTTGTATGTACAAAGAGGACCGGAATTAAAAGGTATCTAATGGTTCAAAGATTAAAATCCTGTTGTTTATAACTCTGTCGCAAATGCCGGTCAAATTTGACCGGTTATACCTGGAATCACTCCTCGCAATTCAATTTTTTTTTTCTTCGAAAAGGGCACAGAAGCCGTGCCCTTTTCAACAGCGTTAACTTAATTTATCGGCTGCACATGGATTCGCTCCCGGCTTCAGGTAGGAAGACCTAACCCTTCGGTCATAACTTAACTTTCGGGTATGAGTTTCGGAGCGAACTCGTGTACAATAAAAGTGGTTTTATAGGGGTTGGGAGCGAACCCATGTGCGCCGAATTTATCTAATATTTTCTGAGGGGTTCTATTTGTTTATAAGCCAAAAAATTGTTTCTTTATAACATTCCTGAGACCGCTCAAATGGTCCAATTTCAATCCTGTAAGGTACGTTGAATAGGTATAGTGCTTTTTATACGAGAATCATAGTTACTCTGGTGTATCATAATCTTTCTGGTTATTATTTCGACCGAAATTTTTTAATTAACATTTTAGTTATTGCTAAACTATTGGTTAGATTGTTGCCGGTCTCCTGATATACAGAGAGGGGCTAAATTATGGAATAAATTCATTTTCTCTAAAATGGACGATTTTAGAGAATAATCCCAAAACAGGTCGATTTTTATCTTTAAATTAATTTTTTTTGGCATATATTTCAAACTAGTGACGTCATCCATCCGAGCGTGATGACGTAATCGATTATTTTTTTAAATAGGAATAGGGGTTCGTGTTGTAGCTCATTTACAAAGGCGTTAAATTCTCTATTCAGTATTATAAACATTAATATCATTATTTATACAGGGAGGCCGAAAAAATTTTTGAATTAAATTAATTGACGCAAGAAGAAGAATGCATGTAATTTATTTAACTCAAAATACATTCAATTGCTGTCAGAAAATAGAAAAAAATGTTTATTTTGCAAATAAACATTGCTTTTAGTTAAAATTAAATGTTCAAACTGCCAATAGGTAGGAGGGAGGCTGTTTGTGATTTAATTTAAGCGAAAAGAAATGTTTATTTGTGAAATAAACCTTTTTTTCTATTTTCTGGCAGCAGTACAATGTATTTTGAGTTAAATAAATTACATACATTCTTCTTTTTGCGCCAATTAATTTAATTCAAAAATTATTTTTTGCCAACCCTGTATAAATACCTAATGATATTAATCTTTATATTACTGAATAGAGAATTGAACGCCCTTTCAAATGACCTACCACACGACCCCTATTCCCATTAACAAAATTATCGATTACGTCATCACGCTCAGATGGATTACGTCACTAGTATGAAATATATGCCAAAAAATTGTAATTTAAAAATAAAAATCGACCTCTTTTGGGATTTTGCTCCAAAATCGTCCATTTCAAAGAAATGAATTTATTCCATAATTTAGCCCCTCTGTATAATCTACTATAATAAATCTTTCATGTCATCAATTATTTAATTATTGATAAATAATTAGGTACTTCTCTAAAATTTTAATTGAAAATTGCAGATTTTTTGGGAAAACTCGGATTTTCTGAGTAAAATTTTTGTTGAAGGAAATCGGAAAAAAAAAATAACTTTGTGCAGAACTAAATTACGGTGAATTTTTATTTGAGTGTTTTTGGCTTAAGGGAAAAATCTTAGGAGTTACAGAGCACTAATTGAAAAAAAAAAGAAGATTTAGGAGTGCTAATTTGTTTATAAATAAAATAACACACTTTCTGCGGACTTGTCATACCCCATATTACTAATATATGCAATCTTAATATTCGAGTTTAGCAATAAAATAGCTGGTAAATAATTTTTCCCAAAAATGGCATTTTTTCGATAATTTTCCCAGACTATCAACAAATTCCAATAAACCGGAGCGCCAACCCAAATTCTGAGTAGTGTCAACATGATAAGGTTAATAGCCCCAGTTGTAACTAATATCGAAATGAATAAGAATCGCTATACTCTGCGGCTGTCATGGCGGTGTCGAAATGAAATTGCGACTGTCGAAATGAATTAGAATCAGGCCCCAGATTAGTTGTTAAACACATGTAAAAACTCCTTTTCAGTTCTGTATGGTAATAAAAGATGGAATACAAGGAATGTGCAATGCTAAACGCGAGCCTTCGAGACCACATAACAAACCAACAAATCAGGCAAAGATCAGGAGTTATTATAATAACACAAAATAATAATAATAATACAGAATAACTAAATAATATGTAATACAAAAGTACTTTTACAAATGTCGGTAAAGTCAGCAGCACCACTTCATAAGACCAAATTCAGACTAAGACTATATTTTATTGTTAATTTATTGCTAATTTATTACGCAAAGGAAAAATTTATTGCTGTAGCCCAGGGGTGTCCAACTTGCAATGCCTCAAGGGCCAAAACTAAAACCTTTGATGTTGTCGCGGGCCATATAATAATTTTGTTACAAGCAATAACAAAATAAAGTGAGGTATAAAAATAATTAAAACAAAAAAGAGTATTATTTCTTTTATTGCTCAACAACTACATTTTTTTATAAACGGAAAATTTATTGATAACACTTTTCAATAATCAAGACAAACATTGCAAAAGCAACGAAAAAGATGTATCCAATTAGTGTGAGGACTGTGGTCGATCGGCTTCATCCACCAATGAAGAAATGACCACCTCCAGTTCAGTTGTAGACAGTCTCATAAGATGACGTAAGGAAGAATCGGTAAGGTTGCTTTTGTTTTTGTTTTTTATGTATTTCATGAAGGAAAAGGCACTTTCACATGTATATGTGCTTCCGAACATTGACGTCATTTTCAGTCCAAAATCTCGCAGGTTTGGGAATTTCTCCTTTGACAGTAATTTGAAAAATTCAGGTCCCTTTTCTTGTCTGGTGATTAGGAACATGTCTGCTTGAAGATCACATAACTCAAGCTGTAAGTTGGGTGGTTGATCATCAATGGTTGCTCCAAGAGGGTTATTATAAAGTAGTACACTGCTTTTGAGACTTTCAATTTCTTCAAATCTTGTATTGAATTCATCAATAACTTGTTCAATTTGTGAAATGCAGGATGAAAACTCAATATTTTCCTCACCGTTGAATTCTTCTGCTATTTGCAGACAGCTAGGGAAGTGTGTCAGGTTGTTCTTTTCCAAAGCACGTTTAAACACGTTCAGCTTATTCCGGAATCCGTTTATCATTCCGATCAAATCTGAAACCGTCTGGTTTCTTCCTTGAAGACTCAAGTTTAACATGTTAAGATGATTAGTCAGATCTGTTATAAAAACTAACTGTCTTAAGAATTCTGGATCCTTAAACTTCTCTTCCAGTTCAGTTGTGTCAGATGAAACGTATTTGTTGAGGAATGCAGGGATTTCCTTTCTTATGGCAAAAAATCGTTCCATGCACTTTCCTGCACTCAGCCACCTTACATGGTTGTACATTAGCAAGTCTCCATACTCAGCCTCTGTTTCCACTAAAAACTGCTTAAGTTGCCTGAGTAAAAGAGATCGATTTCCACCTCTAATCATATTTATAATCTTAATCACGGTTTGGAAAACTTGATCTTCCTTGACTGATTTTCCACATAAAGCTCCCTGATGTATAATACAATGAATTATTGGGCAAGTGACACCATTCTCTCGAAGCAGACCCACTAATCCAATTTTTTTACCTGTCATTGATGGGGCCCCGTCTGTTGCTATGGCTGAACATTTATCAAAGCCTCCAATTCTGTCAACTGTTTTCTTCACAGCCTCATAGATGTATTTTCCTTTTGTTGTTCCATAAAGAGGACAAATATCAAATAACTCCTCTTTACTGGTAAAATCATCAAAAGTAGTGCGCACAAATATTAACAGCTGACTAACATCGGTTTGATCAGTGCTTTCATCCAAACAAAGTGAGAAATATGAATTTTTCTTAACCAGGCTAAGCATAGATTTTTCTACTTGCTCACCCATAGCAACAATCCTTCTTTGTATGGTTTGATGTGAAAGTGGCACTGATTCAAATTTCTCCGCCATTTTAGAATCACCGAAAGCTTTGGCCATTTCAACAGCACATTTTTTTATCAAATTGCCATCAGTGAAAGGTTTTTTGCCTTTGCCAGCTCAAGCGACACGGCATAAGATGCATGCAAAGATTGCGTTTGAGAGTGTAATATTTTACTGAACATACCAGTTTGCTGTTTAAGCTTTTTCTTCAAATCTGCAACTAGGGCACGCCGACTTTCATTTGTGTACGTAGCATACTTATTTTCATGCACTGTTGTGTAATGTCTTCTCACATTATATTCTTTAGGCACTGAAACGACATTCATGCACACTAAGCACTGCAACTTTCCATTATTGTTAGCAATCAAGTAATCAACTCTCCCAACTTTCTTTGTAAATTCTGTTCTCACTATCAATTTTCCGTTTTACTAGTTTTACACTCATTATTGTATAAGAGGAATCAAGACAAAGAATTAATCAAGTTCACTGTTCACTAGCAACGTAATAGATTAGCCGACTAGCCTACGTGTCAGTAGCACACTGGCACGATGGCGGCTGGCGACGGATGGTAAGCAGTGGGAGGTGTGGCCTGCGTGAACTGTGATGCGCAGTAATCAGTGCAGTTCTCATAGTGGTGGAGGACGATTGTGTTCGTTACACGTCCGCGAAGCGGCACGCGGTACAGTACTTGTGATGTAAGAACACTGCTAAACCATAAAATATAAATTAAAAAATATTTTTTCACAGTGGCAGCATTTAAAGAAAATATATGCTTTTCGAAAATCTTACGTGGGCCACAACAAATAGCCTCGCGGGCCGTATTCGGCCCGCGGGCCGCCAGTTGGACAACCCTGCTGTAGCCGTTTCCAAAAAACAGTGGGTGCTGCTAGCTTTACGATAAAGCTAGCAGCACCCACTCTATATCTCGGCAATGAAAAGGAGTACAGGGGTCATTTTAACGGCATATTTTATTGCTATTTAATTGCTCTTGATTGGTATATTAACTAATCCTGAAAAGCTACCCCATCATCCCCTAGCGTAAAACTCACCCCCAAAAAGATGATGAAAATCGAAAATTCAACCCCAAGGAATTAATTGCTAATTTATTGCTAATTTATTACGGAAAGAAAAAAATTATTGCTGTAGCCGTTTCCGAGAAACAGTGGGTGCTGCTAGCTTTACGGTAAAGCTAGCAGCACCCACTCTATATCTCGGCAATGAAAAGGAGTACAGGGATCATTTTAACGGCATATTTTATTGCTATTTAATTGCTCTTGATTGGTAAATTAACCAAACCCAAAAAACTACCCCATCATCCCCTAGCGTAAAACTTACCCCCAAAAAGATGATGAAAATCGAAAATTCAACCCCAAGGAATTAATTGCTAATTTATTGCTAATTTATTACAGAAAGAAAAAATTTATTCCTGTAACCGTTTCCGAGAAACAGTGGGTGCTGCTAGCTTTACCGTAAAGCTAGCAGCACCCACTGTTTCTCGGAAACGGCTACAGCAATAAATTTTTTCTTTCTGTAATAAATTAGCAATAAATTAGCAATTAATTCCTTGGGGTTGAATTTGCGATTTTCATCATCTTTTTGGGGGTGAGTTTTACACTAGGGGATGATGGGATAGCTTTTCAGGATTGGTTAGTATACCAATCAAGAGCAATTAAATAGCAATGAAATATGCCGTTAAAATGATCCCTGTACTCCTTTTCATTGCCGAGATATAGAGTGGGTGCTGCTAGCTTTACCGTAAAGCTAGCAGCACCCACTGTTTCTCGGAAACGGCTACAGCAATAAATTTTTCCTTTGCGTAATAAATTAGCAATAAATTAGCAATAAAATATAGTCTTAGTCTGAATTTGGTCTTATGAAGTGGTGCTGCTGACTTTACCGACATCTTTTAAAAGTCGAGTTTTAAAAGGGTGAACGAAAGACGACAACAGCTAAATGGTTTACAACTTGGAACGGTAAACGAGAGATTATGCAGTACACAAAATGAAGATTTTTCAACATGATGTTTATCGATGTAGCTTATAAATTCGGATGGCAAATCCAAGGGAGATTTCTATATGGAACTAGAAGCGATATTGGACAGAACACCAATAAAGATAGTAATAGGAGATGCAAATGCTCAGTTATGCAAAAAAAACATACTACCTACGGTAGGAAAGGGAAACCCTGCATGAAAATGTAGGTATTGGATTTTTAGAAGAGCTATGAGTCATGCCGATTTAGTTTACAAGTTTACGTGCAATTTTCAAGGTCATGGATCTTGTCAAAATCCATTACCTATACAAACAGTAACGGAAAAATATGTATTAATAGATAGATTGCAACAGGAGAGGTTATACCTCCCTCATAAGAAACATGATCATCACTGAATGGTGTTACCAAAAACCAAATTGACCATATAATAACTGACGCAAGGCATAGAGGAAGTATAGACGGTATTAAAAGGTTCTAGGGTGCAGACATGGCCAAATCAATATCTGATCATAGTAAAAATACGGCAAAGTGGGCAAAGAATCAAAAACTCTGAAACGGTAGGCAATAGGGAAGAAATCTCGGACATAGAAAAACTTAAAAAATCCATAGATAGAATGTCAGTATCAGAAAAAGATTCAAATAAGATTTACTACCCTGCAAAACCACGTAGAAAGTATAAGTAGAAAATCAACGGGATAGTATTGTACACAATATCAGAGGCGTATCATATCAAAAGTGACAATCTCCCACCTAGACCAATCTGAGCAAATTTATAAAAACGATTTAGACATAAAAATCTGAAATTTTAAAACATTTATTTCTACAGGTACAAAGTTGTTACATTCATAACTATAATAAAAAGAGTAAATAACTTGTAGTCTCATGAATATAAAAGAAAATCGCATTAATATAATGGATATTGCTGACTTTGATATGAACCGTTGGAGATTGTTTATTTTGTTGTGATAGCATATGGAGATTGTTGACTATGCACCATATAATTTAAAATATTCGTTTATGAGTGAAGATGGGGATTAATGATTAACATTCAACTTAAATTATAATTTATTGTTATTTAAAGTAAACAAATTATTTAGGAATTAAACTTAAACGACATATTATATAGTGTAGATATACAACAAAATTGTAGGCTGCATACCTTGATTCTTTCTTCAAAGTTCTTTTCCAATTCTTCAAATTTGAAGGTCTTTGTCTGGAATTTTCTTGATTTGTTTCAGTAGGATATTGTTCCATAATTAAAAATACGTTATACCACTCCTTAAAACTGAATACTTTTTGTAATAAACCAAATTTTTTAATTGTGTTTTTCACGAAACAACCACCATTTGTATGTTTACAAGCATACTAAAATGACATTATCAACATGAAGTGTGGTTAAGTCACGTGATGGATATCTTGATGTTCATTGGTTGAATTGGATATTGTCAACTATGCTGTGAATACCCCAAGGAGATTGTTAACTTTGCAGCAAATGCCAGTTTTATTATATAAATTTATCAGGGATTTTGTCTACTTTGACAAAAATACTCCGACTTATCCTATAAAGAAATAGCTAGAGTGCAAGGGAGAACGAAAATCTCAATTTTATTAAAAATTGGAGATTGTTAATTTTGATATGACACGGACACAATTATTGTACATAATGTCATTCGACACCTCATTTACCATTCTATCTGGTCTGGTGTAATGGCGGAGGAGTTATATTTACAAACGGGCAGACAGACATGCATAATTTAGGGTTTTCACATTGTTTCAAAATGGGTGAAAACAATAATAACGACTATCTTTAATGTAAATAAATCGAGTCCTTTTGTACGTTACTCCACTAATAACCCTACGTGTTTGTATGAATTGTAAGCTTTTAAATAAAAAAGACATTCTTCAATTTGGAAATACTTGATAACATCATTAATAACGTTGGAAATTATCAGCTATGGCAAACACTAACTTTACTAGTAATAATTTTCAAATGAAGTTTAATATTTTATAAAAAATACTACACCAGGGAAATAAGGCAAAAATATACCATGTTCGGGACACTTGAGCAGCCAGGTTGTAAATGGGTTTTTTGGGTACTATATACCTAATACATTATAAATACAAAAATGCCCTTCACAGTTTTGACGAGAACTTTAGTTATTAACAAATAAGGGTCAAAAATGAGAGTTTTTTCGTCTAAATCGCTACAGGTAAAAATAGGGCAATTAAATGTCTTATTTATAATATTTTTCTTTTAGTAGATGAGCCAAGGTTTAAAATAGCGTTTTTTGAATTTTGCTTCGATTATTTGTTGCTTCGGATATTGCAAAATAAAACTAAAATTTCGAAAATAAAAAATTTGCTATAACTTTTGCGAAAATGAATTTAGGACTTTCATATTGCATGAAAAGTTGAGTCAAACAGTCCATACAATGCACAACAAACTTTAAGACGATGCGTCAATTAGTTTGAATTTTATTCAATTTGTTTATCCCAAAGAGCTTTTTTTCGCAATGTTATTGTTCAGAAAAAATAATGATACAGCAATTCTGTGAAAACAACATGGAAGAAGAATAGTCATATTTTCAACGCATTTAAAAAGTCATTTTTATCACTCAGGAACCATTTTACTAAAATAGAGTCATTTTTGGCTTATAAACAATTTGAATAACTTTGTTAATATTGACTGTAGGCTAAAACTAAAATGGAATTTGAAAAACTGGTATTTTTATACGAATTTTCAAGGAAAAACTTTTCGCCTAAGTTAATTACGGTCAAAGTTAGCAACTTTTTTTATTTAATTGACGGCTACTTTGTTCGTAACAATTAAGCAACCTAACTAGAGCCATTTTAAAGTTGAAGATATATTTATAGGTTATGTGTAAAAGTTTGAGTAAACTTTGAACCTCAACAGAGTGGTTAATAAAGCTTTAAAAATGGCGTCCAAACGGAATTAATTCGTGGTCGGTGGAGGGGAATTACTAAAATACGTTCACTCAAAAAATTAAATTGATTCTGCAAACATATGCTGCGATTCATATCGCTGGAACTTGTTGATGTATTTTGATCATAATTTTTTTAATTTGTGTGTACTCGTAGTCTTATAGAGTATGTTATGTACACACAACACCACCTAACATTACAAAATGTTAGGGGGAACTCCCCATATCACTCAGGGATATGAAAAATAGATTACGACTGATTCTAAGACCTACCGAATATACATATATAATTTCATAAAAATCGGTCAAGCGGTCTCGGAGGAGTATGGAAACTAACACTGTGACAGGAGAATTTTACAGATGTAAATATATAGATGGCTATTAACAAATAGGGGTTGGTTATAGAAGAGTGAAAATTAAGGGTTGTATGTATTTTTTAATTTTACATCATATAAAATTAAGGTAGATAATATTGTCCAAAAAATAAAAAAAATGTCAGGGGGCAACCCCCCTTATAACTTATGGGTATAAAAAATAGATTAAAACCTCTTCAACGTCCTACAGGATAAACGTGTAAAATTTTATAAAAATCGGCCAAGCCGTCTCGGAGTAGTATGGTAACTAACACTGTTACAGGAGAATTTGATGTATATAGAAGTAACTGCGAATTAAATAATAAAAATGGCTAACTTTGAACCTAATTAACCTAGGCAAAAATTTTTTTTTTCTAAAAATTCGTATAAAAATACCAGCTTTTGAAATCCTAAAGTAGATTTACTCTGTAGTCAATATTAACAAAGTTATTCAAATTGTTTAGAAGCCAAAAATGACTCTATTTTACTAAACTTGATGTTTAGGAGTGATAAAGAGAAAAAGCCCTAGAGCATAACAGTAAGTTGTATCTCTGTTTTGTGGACTTGGAAAAAGCATTTGATCGGGCGCCACGTAACAAGATCTGGGAAATATTAAACCGTAGAAATGTGAAACCGAAGTTAATCCAAGCAATAAAGAGTATATATAAATGTACACGTAATAATGTAAGAACGAACAATTGCTCATCTCTTGAATTCTACACAAGGACAGGTATAAGACAAGGTGGTGTTCTGAGTCCTTTGTTATTTATCACTCTAATGGACGAAATTGCAAAAGAATGCAGGGGTAAGGTAAAAAGAACTAGGGTTGGGGTGTATAAACTTCAACAAGTTTGCGTGTCAGAGTTGATATATGCCGATGACCTGGTTATTGTGGCAAAATCAGAAAAAGACTTGCAAGTAAATGTGAATGTTTGGAATGAAGCCTTTAAGAAATTTGGGATGAGAATAAATATTGAAAAAACAGAAGCTTTAGTAATATCGAAAACACAAGAAAATATAAATGTTAAGTTGAATAATGAGACCATTACACAAGTTGAGGACTTCTAGTATCTAGGATCAACAATGGATGGGCAAGGAAATATAGAACCAGAAATAAACAGCAGGGTAATGAGTGCAACAAAATTATACTATGCACTAAATAAAAGTTTTATTAGGAAGAAAGAAGTAAGCCTGAAAACAAAAATGAAAGTATTTCAAACCGTATACGAGCCGGTGCTACTCTACGGTAGTGAAACGTGGACAGTGAACGACAACATCCGTAGTAAAATCCAAGCATGCGAAATGCGATATTTACGTGCGGTATCCGGGGTGACCAGACGTGATCGTATAAGAAATGAAGACATACGTGAAAGGTGCGGTGTTGGAAGGACCTTAGACAGACTTGAAACGAAACACTTATCGTGGTTCGGACATATGGCGAGAATGAGTGAAGGTAGAACTGTAAAGAGGGTATGGAAAGCGGCATCTGACAACAAACGAAGAAGAGGCAGGCCAGCAAGAACGTGGAATGCAAATATTGGAAAGGCTTGCGGAAAAAGAAATATTGGGTGGAGAGAAGCAGAAAGACTAGCTACCGACCGAAAGGCATGGAGACGTCTCATTTCTCCACTTACCTCGACACCGTAAGGTACAAGAGGACGGCTTAAGTAAGTAAGTAAGTAAGTAAGTAAGTAAGTATATTTATTGACAATTTATAATATTTGGGTGAGAAAAAGTCGTCTTGGTAACATACTAGTAAAATTTCATATTTGGCGGGGACAGTACTTCTTGAAAACAAATGTCTGTGACAAGAAGCCAAAGCAAAGACAACAAAAAACAAAAAGAACATTCAAATCAAGAGAATAATTCAGACCAAGAAGATATTTTAGACACGACAATCATGGCATCAGAACAGCAAGAATTATCAGGAATAGATAAACTATTACAACTGATGCAACTCCAGTCACAAAAACTGGATGACAATCAAACAGAAACACAACAAAAAATGGATGAAAATCAACGTGAAACGAAACAAGCCATGGAAGAAACATCAAAGAAAATGGATAAAGTGGATCAAAAAATGGATGAAACACAGCAAAAAATGGATGACAATCAACAGGAAACAAAACAAGCAATAGAAGAGAACAATAAGAAAATAGAGGAACGCATAGAAAAGTATGAAAAGGAAATAAAAGGATGTTTGACAACAATGAAAAACGAGATAGAACAGCAAGAAATGAAAATTAAAGATCACATAAAAGAACAAGAAAAGAAAATTCAAAACAAAATAGAGGAGTTAACGAATGGCCAGAAAAAGGAACTAGAAAATTTGGAAAATAAGTTGGAAAATGCTATTCAAGTAGACAGAGAAGAAGTGGAAAAAATAATCACAGAAATAGAAAAACAAGTCACCGAAAACAGGATTCAACAAAATGTAGGAGAAAGAAGAGAAATGGTTATACATAGCACAGATGACGTGAAGATAAGGTTTGGCGGGGATGTAAGAAGATTACACCCAGTGCCGTTCATAAATAGCCTGAAAAAGAAAATACAGCACATCGGAAATTTCGAAACGGCAAAAGAAACTATCAGAAACCATCTAAAATATGAAGCAAGCCTATGGTTCGATTGCAAAGAAGAAGAATGTGACAGTTGGCAACAATTTGAACAAAAATGTTTGAATTATTTCTGGGGAAAAGTCCAACAATTGGAAATTAACAAGGAATTGCAAAATGGGAAATACAATGATAGGATGGGTATATCAGAAAGGACATATGCATTACAAATTTACTATAACGCAAAACATTTACAATATAATTACTCATCGGAACAATTAGTCGAACTGATTGCAAGACATTTCGAAGAAACGCTGGAAGACCATATCACATTGCAAAACTACAAAGACATAGATAGTTTATGCCAATTCCTACAAATAAGAGAATCACGTTTAAGAGAAAGAAAATCAAGAAGGTCGCGAGAAGATTACAGGCCCCGAGAAACACAGGATTACAGAGATAGAAATCAAAATAGGAGGGACTATACAAGACGAGATTTTAATCCCAGAAGGGAAAACGAAAATAGAGACAACGGAAGAGGAAATTATGAACAAAGAAATAGGCAATGGAATGAGGACAGAAATCGAGAATACCAGAATAGAAACACCACACTCGCAAATCAAGAAAACAGAAATAATGATAGACAAAATGAACAGGGATATCGAGAAAACCGAAACAGATCCGACAGACCAAGAGAAAATAGAAGAGAAGTAAATAATACCCAGACAGATGAATATGACGGAGAGAGACATTATGACGAAAATATAAACAACGATGAGCAACCGGCGTCTTTTCACGACGGCGCTCACTAAAAACCAAAAATCAAACAGGAATCTTTTGTAACCCAAAGGAGTTTATTAAATTGGCAAGAAACAACGAAAAGAAAAATGGAGTTAATTTAAAATTTGTGGATGGATTTATCAACGAGAAACCAATTAAAATTATGATAGACACTGGATCTGAAATAACACTGGTCAACAGAAAACTAATAGAAGAAGTTAACTTAACAAATTTAATTTACAAAATACCTAGGGTAAATTTAGTGGGCGCAAACAAACGGACATTGGCAACTATAAATGAAGGCATACGAGTAATGGTACGACTGGGTAAGAAGATGTATGCACTACAATGTGTAATAATGCCAAACATGTCACATGACATGATAGTAGGAGTTGACGAATTGGCAGAAAAACATGTAGTGATAGATTTTAAAAATAATACGATGAATCTAACAGAAGAAAAAGAAGAAGAACAGGACAAAGAACAGGACAAGGAACAGGAGAAACAAAATACGGACGAATCAGGTAAAGAACAAACAGTGGAAATGAATTTGGCAACGAAGCAAGGACAAAGAAGAAAAGGGAGAAAAAGTCAGAAAAAGACAAAAGAAAATGAAACCTGTGGCTCCTCAAAAGAAGAGTTGAGCCCAGAAGAAGAAAAATTGAGAGTATCAAAAGCAAAAGAAAAGTGGGATTCCTCAAAAGAAGAGATGAGCTCAGGAGAAGAAGAAATAAAGCTAACAAATGAAAGCGAAAAAGATATGACCGAAACAGTGGCATTTGAAGAGGAGGCATATGAAAACGAGGATGCAGAATACACGGTAAAAGTATGTGAAAAATCTGAGGAAAAAGACAGAAGATTGATATGGGAAAAAGGGAAAGACAACATAATAGCCGACACTCTAACACAGGATGAGGACACTGAAAATAAGGAAACAATTACTCTACAGGTGGGACTAATTAGAGTAATACAAGAAGAAGGGGTATAAGACGTAGATTAAAGTAAGGAAATATACAGGGAGTTGGTTTTGCCTCGAGAAAATTTATTTAAAAATGCAGATAAATTTTATCGAATACAAGGCGGGGATTTGTTATATTTCTATTTGATCTGAAAATTAAATTTTGATAATTATAAGCAGAATTCAATTTAATATAAAATATTTTCAATTTTCTCAACCAGGGCCATATAAATTTAGAACAACCTGTATACAACAAATTGTTATATTTAATTTTAAGAAGTGATTAAACGAAACTCGGGAAAATGCGCTTAGAATAAACAAAGTGAATGGCGTACCATTATCGTTGTTCGCGGAAGGTTCGATCATTAGCCTATGCTAAATAAAACTCAAGTGAAATCGATAATAAGTCATTATCGTAGTTCGCGGAAGGTTCGATCATTAGCTTATGCTAAATAAGACTTAGTTGAAGTAGATAATAGATCATTAAATTTTGTAATTAGTAGAAAGTAATTTTAGAATGGGAATTAACTATTTTTCTTTTGAAATCCATTAAGCATATTTAGAAAGATTAAAAATTGGTTTTGAGGAATACTGCGAATGAGAGTTGGTGGTGGAAGTTTGATTTGTGAATCTGGAAGGGATATTTAGAAAGTAGGGGAATGAATGACAAATAGAGAGCAGAATGTTTTGAGCTGTCGAGAAGTGAAGTCCAGTAGGAGACGGTAGTGTACGGAGAGTGAGAAAGCCGGTGTAGTTCCGTGAGTGTGGAGTATCTATCGTGGAACGAGAGGTAGGCCAGGTTGAGAGTAAAAGAACCTCCTTGAGCCAAGAGTTCCCGGTAGCTGATTGCAGTTTCGAAAAAGGTAGAACACAGCATCACGACAGAAGCAGGAAACGAGAGCTATACGAGCTAGTTTCAGAGGAGAACATTACTGGAAGCCAGGACGAGGTTTTGATTGCAGCCAAGGATAGCAGGAAACGGGTTTTGTGTGAAGACATTCTCAGTTCACCAGAAAAAGGTCAGTCTCATTTGTTTGGACATGAATGTATGGGTTTTTCATATTAAATACCACATTTAAAATTGAAGAAACATAATCAATAATATCAGAAAAGCTTCATCAAACTTAAATAGAATTGTTGCTAATAAATCATAATAGTTACCTAAATGTTAATAAAAACTTTCAATTGGAAACCAAAAGGAAATAAGATTCCCATGTGTAAATGTTATGTTTAAGAATAATAAGATATAGCAAATATTAAGCAGTGATTGCCATTTAAATAAAATAAACAATATTTTGATTACAATTGTAACCCATATGTGTTATTATTTTACTCTTTTCTTTCCTATCCCGATTAGGAACCATTGAGAAATACTTAGAAGCCACGTAAGTAAGTAATTAATTTTATAAAAAGCCCTGAGATTGAAAACATATTGATATGTGATCTGGTAAATTAATTAGATTATTATTAATGCATTGATTAAATTAAATGACATATAAAAATATTATCTCATATCAATAATCAAGATCACATCATTATATACCTAATTTTGTACTTTGATTTATATTTATTTTAGTATTAAAAAACTTGGGTGACGTCAGGCAGACGGATAAGTTAGGCTATTTTGTTATAAAAAATGTTTTAGTATACTTTTTTAGTAAAATTTGTAATTGCCTTGTAAAACAGAAAATATTTTCCAATTTAAACCAAATTTATTTATTCAATTCCTATAAGGTATTACATTTCCCTTACAAAAAAAAATTCGCATATTAATGTATTTTTTCTAATTTTTAGTTGCCGTGGGGGGCAGAAAATATTATTTTATTTCAACACAATTTCACTAAAATACTAAATAGTGTGTTAGGCAACTTTTGTGAGCTATTACATTTTCGTTTCGAAATAGATTTTTTTCGTCTGTTAACATTTTTTCAAAATTTTTTTTAAATTCCTTGGGGGGGGGGGGAGGGAGAAGATATTTTCCAATTTCGAAAAATTTCACAAAAATACTTAACAGTTGATTAGGCAACTTTTGTGAGGTATTACTTTTCCATCGCAAAAAAATTTTTTTTGCCTTTTTCGATGCACCCTAGTACTCGTATATATCCAATACAGTCAAATATATTCTCCAAAAATAATGTATTATTTGCCATTAATAAAACATAATTTTCTAGTAATATTTAAAAGCTTAGTATTACCTTTTGTTTATAATATGTTAAAAAAATCGACCAGTTGCTCCTAGCGTTCTGATAACTGCTGAGGATTAAAAGAAATTACGTCATGAGCTCAACGGTTCATTGTTAATGCGGTATTGTTAATACGACAGTGATAAAGCATGGACAGTTAGATGACAACAAAGGAGGAATTAGAGTATATTCGAATGGTGGTATAAGACGGATTAAGCCGAGAAACGGTAGCGTATTTTGGTATCCTGCTGAGTTGTGTACCGATGCAGTAATAAGGCCCACGTATGATACATTTGGAGTGATTTACGATTACGACGATTGCGATATTTGGTAGGTTAAGGTTTTTTTATTAATATTCAATTGTTGACGGGTGAGGTTTAAGGGGTGTATGGTTTGAAATCAACACTTCAAGCACATTTTTGTGATTTAAATAAGCATATTAACTACAATTCAAAGAATAGCCAAAAAAAATTAAGGAAAAATATTGAAAAATAAGCTAACGGTGAACTCATCACTGGATTATGTCAAACAAAAAATACAAAAACATTTAATTAGCTTATTAGTTTTTCGAGGTAACCTTTTCGAGTTTTTTATTTTTAACGATTTTTCAGACTTGCTATCACATGAAAGTCAAAAAAATGAAATTCTTTGTAACAAAACGGCGAAAATCAACGTATTTATTATTAGACCAGTAAGGATCTGTTTTTAGGTGGATTTGAGAGGTGACATTCAGATTTTTGCGGATAAAGTTAGGTGATAACTTCGTTAATAATAATTGATTTATGCTCCTTCTCAAATATGCCCGAAACATTAATAAAAAAACAAAATATTTAAAAATTTCAAAAAATTTCGTTTTTTTTTCTACTTTTTTTGCTTATAACTTAAAAACTATTCATTTTAGAACAAAGTCCTTAAGAAATAAAACAAAGATAATTAATTTTATATAAGATGCGATTGGCTAAAAATGTCTTAATTTATCACCCTTGCTTCAAACTAGCAATAAATATAAAATAAGGGGGCAAAACAAGCCTTTCCTTATTCAATGATTTTCCATCACTTAGGTTACACTTGGAACCTTCCTAATTCGCTTAGAAATATTTTGTAATGTGCTAAAACTGTACACCAAATTTCATTAAAATTGACTTACTAGATTTTGCATAATAATTTTGCAATCTAAACTTTTTTTAAAAAATTAAAATTTTTTAAAATCTTGCACAACAAAAACTAGAACATACAAAAATTTGTCAATTTTTTTACATATAAAGAAGTACTCCACCTATCTAATGCACTTCACAGAATTAACATCGGATTATTTAAGCAGCCTCAGCAATGTTTGAAAGTTATAAACAATTTTTTGGCTTATAAACAAATTAGTGCTGTGGCCAGGAGGGGGTGCTACGGGCTCCTTTATTTAGATGGACTTACCCAAGTTTTTTTATATATTTTGACCCGTAGAACACGAATTTTTTGGGTAACAGTTGATCCGGATGTTGATAAGATTGTTATAAACAAAGAACTTAAAGAATTACATAAAATCGATTTTCCGCAAAATAAAAATATATTTTAATTTTTTTATTAATGTTCCGGGCATATTTGAGAAGAAGCATAAGTCAATTATTATTACTGAAAGTGTCAGCTAACTTTATCATCTGCAAAAATCCGAATGCCACCTCTCACATCCAAAAATAGACGTTTTTTCGCAGATCCTTACTGGTCTATATTGCTAAACAAAAAATAAGCATAAAAACAAATTTATCTCGACAGCGTTCCTCAACAAATGTCTAAAGAAAATCTTTGCAAAATTTCAGATGGATCAGTCAAGTATTTTTTGAGTTACAATGTCCACCGCCTGTAAAAAAGCAGTTTTGAGAAAAACGCGTTTAAAGTTTTCACAACTTCGTCTTTGTCTTCTTATTAATTTGTCTGTTAAATCGCAAAGTGTTGCACATCGGAATATGTTTCTGGATGGAGGAGTAATCTACAAAAGAGAAGGCGAACAGTTGTTGAACGTTTCTCACTACGCTCAATCGTGCTCGCGCGAAACCTCGGCAAAGCGAGTCGAAGAAAGGATGTTCAACGTGCTGTACCTCTTTTTACTCTCATGAATCTAAAATTTTCAGAAAGTATTCTTGAAGTTACGCACTTTCATTTCCAATAATAAAAAAATATAAATTTCAAACCGTACCCCCCCCCCCCCCCTTAAGTCAAAACAGAAACTGGAAAATGACACTAAAGTAATAAAAGTACCTTAAATACAAAAAAAATGATGAGATCTTGAAAGTTGGTCACAATGGCGGCTCTAGACATTTCCCTTGGGGGAAACTTGCCTGCCTTGAAATACATTATGCATCAAATTTTTGAGGAATGTCAAGGTAGAGCAACAATAGGTGTAAGAAAAATCACAAGCTATCTCTAAAATGCTTATCATATAGATATATTGGCGTCTTCACCAGAAGAACTGGAACACATTATGACCAAACTTGGTAAGGTGAGTATGCAATATGGTTTGAAAATAAATATACAAAAAAAGTAATGATCATCAACCGAAATAGAATCAACCAGTGATAAGACATATGGCAGTGAACGTGTAATGAACGTGATTACGAAGTGACCAGACAATTTAATTACTTTGTCATCACTAAGAGTGGAGGGTGCAAAGATATGTTGTCGCATCACAATGGCCAGATCTGCATTCTGCCAAAGAATTTGCGACGCAATTCTTTTCATTTGACTTAACTAAGCCGCTTCTTTGATCTTTCTCTTTTCTTATTGATGTTTCATCAAAATAAAATGTGTCGGAAATTCCTAAGCAGAATGCAGTATGATCTGATTACTCGTATTAAAAAAGAAAATCAATAGAAAGAAAACACCACTATTAGTATGTCAATAACATATCTAGAAAATGTTATGTTTTAAAATAAACACATTATAAAATCAGATTTTGGTGTTAATTTTGAGAATAAACTAAAAATAGACCAAATATTTACCATGTGGTGATAGTATCATGTAGAGATGCATCAAGTCAAACTAGTTTGATTTTATTCCACAAACTTGACTTGACTTGAAAACCAAACTTTTGTTGTAAAAAAGTTTGACTTGACTTTACTTGATTTCGATATCATTAGGTTTGACTTCAAATCAAACTTCTTCAAACATTTTGAATTTTGAATATCATATTGCGCAACGTGTTTCCAATTCTAATTGAGAGCGTACCGACTTTTGTTTTGACTTATTTGGATAGGTCTGAATCTGTACTCTGCTACTGCGCAAATTAGTTTGTAGTTCATATTAAGAAGTATATGCTTGGCTTGTTTATTATGTTCGTTTTGAAGTGTATGCTTTGTGAAATAATATCTGAACCTGAATATTTTTCAGCTCAGAATAAGTAACAGATCAAATTGAGTCTGATTTTGAAGGTATTCCCACTGCAAAAATTAAGAGAAAAAAATCTGTAGTTGAAGCAAAATTAATTAAGAAAAATAAATATACTGATTTACTTGATAAGGTGATTTCAATACCATGAAAATTGAAAACTGCATATTTGTATTATATAAAAATAAAGAACAGCCTTATAAAATGACAACTTCAACAGGTAGCAACAAACGCGGTCCAAGATTGCGAAAGTTCTGCGAACTTTCAAAAGTGAGGCAACAGTGCGTCGGTAATTCGACACTGACAGTGACGTTTATACTATCAAAAACAATAATTTTTATACACATAGGCGCGCAATGTTGCCAAGTCAGTGACGTTTGATTTCTTGTTATAAAAAAATCGATTTTTAGTAGTTCCAATGTGACACAAAATTTGGGCACGGGATAAAAAAGTTTATTTGAAGAAAGTGTATTTTTTTGTCTTTCTTAATGGCGGTTCAGGCTCCTTTTTTTAATATTTTATTTAGGTATAGAGTAATTTCCACATACTAACATATTTCTGAAATTGGGCTCTGTACCGCCATTCCTTATTATATTACGAATATGTGTGCCAAATATCTCGACAAAATATTCAAAATTAGAGCCGCAATCTTGGAACGCGTTTGTTGCTACCTGTTGATCGCTACTGTTTGCTCTTAAGACGACATTGCAAAGTCGCAAAAAATTCATTAAACCTACTCTATCAAAAATATAATATTTTGTTGTTCCTTCATAAATGTTTGTTAAAAATAGATTAAATTACACTTGGTATGATAAAAAAACTATCCAACGAATTCTTTGTTTTAATCTAGTAACACTCAAATATAAAAAAGTTATATCGATAAAACGAAACTTGCCAGCAAGCAATTCTAAGCAGACAGGAATAATTTTCAAAAAATTTATGACCCTATTTTGATTATAACCGCTTTCTGTATCAAGATACTTTTACGTGGCACTCATTGTATTATTAATTTTCTTATTCTAATTGGCAACTAACATGTCAATCTCGACAAAAAAGTATATCTACTAAATAAATTATTTTTCAAACTCTTTCAAACTAGTTTGACAAACAGTTTGAATTTTCAAGCCTGTATGATTGACCAGTTTGACTTGACTTGAATTATTTGTCAGAAGGATTGACTTGAGTTTGACTTGAAATTAAGTCAAACTCAAGTCAAGTTCAAATTGTACAACTCTAGTATCATGAGGTTTTTTCTAGTTTTTCCGGATGATTTACTATGGTATCACTAACAAGAGAATTTTCCTTTCATCATTGCATGTAGTTGTCTTTTTAAAGACAAATCACATGGTATGATTTTTTGACAAATATTCTTAAGGGGCTATCCTAGTGTAAAAGTACGAAATTCATATACTTTTTTTGAGAATTTCTAAAATAAAAAGTACTGTACCAATTGTTTTGAAAATTTGCAAGACTATTTATTCAGTGGCGGCTCTTGGCTTTAGGGACAGGGTCGGCAAGGTTTTGTCTCCAAAGGCTTCAATTTCATAGGAGATCTTTGGTTTTTGTTTTTTTTCTATTTTTTTTGTTTTTTTCCTATAAATTTAGAAACTATACCTGTTTATAAATTAACTCTAGTCTATGTTGTTTCGAAGTAGCAAAATGGGTTATAATGTATGTAATTGTAAAATTTATTATTGTTTTGGAGGGATTTTAAAAGTTTTTTTTCTATCGACATTTGAGACAAGTTTGACATTCTGTCCTGTTTCATGGTGTTTCGACAATACGTTTTGACTCTTTTGAAACAAGAGAAATCCCGTTCATTTGAGACAGAATTTGCCCACATTTGAGCACAATAATTTATTAATTTCGGGAACAGTTTGTTGTACCTAATGAATTGCAGTATATAAAATTATACATAGTCTGTAACTTATCCCACCTTCCGAAAATATTTGGATCAGAATATAAAACTGTTAATTCATTTTCTTATTTTATTTGATTAAAAAATGATGGATAATTTTTAATGAACTGATATTTTGAAAATTCTTTGGCGTAACTTTTAAATTTTGAATAGTCAAAGAGGTCAACAATGACTTATAACAGTGAGTAAATAATAGTTTTGCCTGGTGCAATTGTTTTAACTTTTGTCCGGAGACCATACAATTCACTGGACATCAAGACAGCCCCGTCATAAATTTGCCTTACCAATTTATTTTTGATATCAAAAAATTTAATCTATCCTTTAAATTAAAACACCAAAAATATATTCTGTCTTATGGCTTCTACTCACGTCTGAAAACATATATCAGTAGTTTCGTCTACTTCTACCGAAAAGGATCAAAATGTAACTACTAATTGATTCTTTCATTCTGTGCTGTTTTAGGTACGCCGGTATATTCTTCGAGTCAGAAAATAAATTAGAAAATTCCAGATCGTATTTGTTAAATAATTTTATTAGTTCTCTATAATTAACTTGATTTAACGAATGCTTCGATACATCCTGTCTCCTAAATGGTAATTCCTAACAACTTAAAAGAATTACAATATCAATAATAATATTAATAATTAAACGACGTAAAACTACTTAGGTACCTATTTCATAATTATCCCGGGCGCGCTAGCAAGGCAATACGTGGCTACGTACGTGCCTTTCTGCCGTTTGCAGATCACCGCTCGGCCTCGGCAGAGGTACCCGCTGCCGTACTTGTCATTCAAATAAGTACGGAGAATGTATAATTGGTTGCCTATCGGCTAATATTCCATAGCTTCTTATTATATAGCAAATCCTCGATCTGGGGACGGCATGCCGTGCCGGTTTTTATAATAAGAATTCACACAATTGCAATCGGGTGCGGGTGCATGGCTATAGGATCATTAATTTGAAAAGTCTCTTACGCACAGCGCACAGGGATCACTTAACTAACGTATCGGGATCGAAGTCTTTTAAAAACAATGAATAAAATTTAGTCTGTATTATCTCACAGATATATTTTTTATTTCACAGAAACGAATATCATCAACTCCGATTAAATTAAATATTTAAAAAATCTATAATGTGTCCATAAATGTGTGGGTCGGCACTGCCGACCCTGCCGACCCTGACGAGCCGCCACTGCTATTTATTATAAAAAGAAGTACATATAAAACAATTTTCATAAACAAATATTGAAAATTAAACGATTTATGCGCCATCTACTGGCACCGTTAAAATAAAAACACAGCTCCACTGCTATTCTTTTTCTCATGATCATCTTTCAGTGCGTCACAGTTTTTCGATTTCTCTCTAACGCATTAAATTGTATGTGACAGAAAAAAAGGCACGTCTGGGAATACTTCGGTAATTATTCTAGTTCGGTGATTATTCTAGTTGTCGATAGATGGCGCCATAATCAAAAAAGAATTATTTATTAAATAAAATAATAATATTATCAATATAATCTGTACAATTTATAAGACTATACAAATGAAAGAAAATACCATTTTATAAATGCAATAGACACAATTGATTTGGTTTTATTCCAAATTGAAAATAAAATTTGACAACTGTCAGATTTAACTAAAATGTCACGTTAGAATAAATGTCATAAATGTGTATTATCACGGACTTACCTTTTTTTTCTATAATTTGTGACGCACTGGAAAATGTTCATGAAAAGGAGAATACAGTGATTGGGACTAATAGAGATTCTAAAACGTACAATTTCAAAGTGTAATTGAAATATAAGTTATTTCCTACACTATCAACTAGAATTTTTGAAAGACATTAAAATTTGAAAAAAAGCGAAGTGTTGATTTTTTTTTTTAAATCAGCTAAAACATTTTCAGTTCCAAAAACCGCCAAATTGACATTTTTTTATGCGATCAAAAAACCCCTAGTTGATGGTATAGAAAATAACTTTTATTTCAATAATAACTTCGAAATTTTATGTTTCAGGATCTCTATTAATCCCAGTCACTGCAGCAGTAAAACTATGTTTTTATTTTCACGGTGCCAGTAGAAAGCGCATAAATCGTTAAATTTTTCAATATTTTTTTATGAAAATTGTTTTGCATGTATTTATTTTTACAATAAATACTCATGCCAGTGGCGGCTCGCGACCTCAGTATGCGGGTAGGCTACACATATACTTCGGGTAGGCGACAAAAATATCCTACAATTTGTAATACATTTTGAGCCGTCTTGCAATACTAAATGTAATCTATGAGCGCAACAATGTGTAAAAAGTGCTTTTGGAGCATCTACTTTAATTTTTGATTGTAATCCGTTTAAAGAGCCAGCCATTACACTTGTTCCATCGTAAAATTGAGCAATTTATTTATTTTTGTAATCATATGGCTCAAGCACGTTTGAAATTAAACTATATAGAGCGTCTGCAGATCTATTCTCGGTAACATCAAAAAACCCTAAAAATCTTTCTGTTACCTGACCAACTTTTTTAACAAAACGGATTGTTAAAGTACACTGTGATTTTTCGGTTATATCAGTAGTATCGTCCGCTAGTATAGAAAAAAATTGACTTTCATTAATTTCTGTTGAAATTTCATTTTTTACGTAATCGGCAAGGCAATCTATTAAATCATTTTGTATTGTTTTTGACAAACCCGTGAACACCCCTTCTATTTTTAACATGATCCTGGATTTCCTGATCGCGTTTAACTACTAAATTAAAAATTTCTTTAAAATTACCCATGTTTGAAGAATTATGGCTCTCATCACGACCGCGAAATGCAGGTTCTTGTTTTACTAACAGAATTGTAACATCAGTTTCTTCAACTTCTTCAATCTTTTTCAACTTCTTCATTATATATCTTATTAGATAGAGAAATTTGTCCAGCTAAAGCACTGTCAATAGTTTGTTTATTCTTTTCTAACCGTTTTAAACCTAAGCAATTGTTTAAATGTTCTTTCGAAGATTCATGTTTTTTTACACTAGCTGATAAATTTTTCAAATCTGAATATCCCTGACTCACCCAAACATTTTGCTTCAAATTTGAGAGCAACATTCCGCTTAGCCATTTATGATTTTCATACCATATTGTTTTAAACGATCTCGAAAATGGTCGATTGTCTTTTGTCTTATCTGTGGATAAAATCGTTAAATTTGGTAAAGGCCGGCCCACTGAAATAATTTCTGACCTTTCTTGATTTTGGCGCCTTGAATAAGGCGTCTCGATCAAACTGCATATTACATCGTTTAAAATATTCATATTCGATGACTAAAGTTTTTCCACCAATAAAACTAACACACCTACGTTTCAACAACGTCAAATATTACTTATTTTATTTTTGTATCAAATAATAATTTACTCTTCGAATAAATTGATAAGTTAACAATTAACCTCGCTTTAAATTTTTAATTATCTATAAATTCTAATAACACTTCTATCTATATCTATAAAATATAATGGACGACTGACAAATAACTATTCACAGATTTATTTGTCGTTAGTGAATTATTACTAAATTAATATAAAATTAAAATGCCCTTCAATAGACCGATCTCAAATTTACCTGTTTATTATTCAGTTTTCATAAACAAATTTAATTTGTCCTACCTAGTTTTATTCAATACTTAACCTACTAATAACAGCCAAAATCAAAAAACAAAATTATTTAAAACAGTTTCACAAGACACAAGAGAAGCAACTGATAAAATTTTGGAGGTCCGGCTATAAGACTCTGTGCCTATGCGCCCTTTCAAAATCGTAGAATACGCGAGACCTGCAGCAGGCCTGCTCGCGTAAACAGAGAGAGATCGCAGGTCAATTCGGTGTTGGCGTCGTTCTATTTCAGGCTACGTTTTCAAGTGCCTGACCCAGGAAGAATATAGAATCTTATACAGTACTACTGATACTACAAGGAGCGTACAATAATTATAACTACGGAGAAAATTTTTTGGATATTTTTACAAATAATTTGGATAATATTTGCTATTTTATTGTAGGTATTGTGTCAAAATTTATAAATTACAATTTTGAAATAAGTAATTTATATTAATAATTTATATTATTGTACTACATTTGAAGAGGGTAGGCGGCGCCTACCTTGCCTACCCCGACGGGCCGCCCCTGACTCATGCAAATTTTGAAAATAGGTACAGTACTTTCTATTTTAGAACTCCCCAAAAAGTATATGAATATCGTACTTTTGCACTAGGATAGCCCCTTAAGTTGAAGTTGATTTCGTGTAATCGAATGAACTATCTTCCAATAAAGTCGTCCCAGGAACGCAACTCATAAATTTTGGCAGTAGCATTTTAAAGTCATCTACTTAAAATGTACATAATATAATATATCTGAATATAATATGTCAAAATTTGTTAAATTTATTAATGCATTGTATTTTAGAATGATTTCCGAAGTGGCAAATTTATAATTCACTTGCGGTTGATTAACTTTAAAATAAAAAAAACATATATCTACCAGTCATTGGTAATTTTATTGACAGTTTTATTTTTCTTATTATGGTTTTCAATATTAAAGACATAAGTCAAAAAGGGTGAAATGGACCTTCGATACATTAAAATATATAAATTTACAACATGCCTTAAATACCCACTGTGCCAAAATTTATAACAAGGTACAGAAAGAATTATTTTACCTATTTTGTTTTCGTCTTTTGTTTTACGATAAAAGCGATCATAAAACCCTATGACATCATTCAAAACTGTAACCTCTGAAATATTTTATACTCAGCATGACGAAGCCTTCGACGTAACTCTCTATTATAGTTAAGATACTTTAGCTAAATTTTTATGGGAACAGAACCAGTGATGGGGGACAGGTGGATATAGGCTTATGGGTCCAGTCTGGGTGGGCTTAGAGAAGAAATACTGGATCTGAAGCCCATGCGGAGATAAACAAAACTAAAGCATGTACTACGACAGAGACCATATCACTAACTGGGCGTAAAACAGAAGATACAGCTTCAACCCTTTATTGATGGTACAGGTCCGGACTTGTGCTAAACAAATTAAATACGAATCAAAAAATATATACCAATTAAAATATTGTGCAATGGAAGCGCTAAATAAAGAATTCTATAAAAAATACATAGAAATTTGATATATAAGTTACCTACAGAATAATTCAAAATACAGAATAAACTACAGAATAGAAACAACAGTTGGGTAGTAAACCCAATGAAATAAAAAAGAATAAAACAGAAATAGTATGGAAAGGAAAGAAAGTTAAATTAGCGGTAAGAAAAGCTAAAAAATTTTCGGATTTTTTCGGAGCTTTTGTCGTACAGGTTTCTTATTAGGTTAAATAGGTGATATGGAAAATCGGCTACATCGTTATTCAGAGCTGCAGTCAATGAAGTCACGATAGCGAATATGGAGCCAACATGATATCTAACTATAAGAAGAAGAAGAAGGTGATTAGCAACTTCGATATTTCCCATTATAGTGCAGTGCAGTTACCTTTTTACTGAATCGTAAGCCTTTGTGTAATCTACGAAAGAGGTCCAAATTGGTATATTTTGTATTCCCATTTTTCTATTAACTGTCTTGTGTTCAATATCTGCTTATGCATTCCTTTTTCTGGTACAAATCTGCATTGTCCTTGGGCTATCCCATTTAGCTGTTAATTGATTATATGTAGCAGGATTTTGCTTACACGAGGAAAAAGGACCATGGTTCTGTAATTGCTGCATATCGTTACTGATACTTAACCTGTGATCCATATCGTCTCGCACACATCTAATATTACATCTATGCCAATCTCACCCATTGATTTTGGGCTATTCACTGGTCTGCCGTATATTTTTGTACGCTGTTTTTGAAGTTATACTTGTTTAGCTACGAGGGTCAATTTTTATTTCTCTGGGCGCATGCGCACACCGACAGTATGGTATTAGTCGCTACATCTTTTAAGTTATGTAGCGCAAATAAGGTGTGCGTGAAAAGAATATATTATTAGTGTTTTTAGTAAATATATTTATTATAATTTTTGTGTCTGTGGATTTGTCTTCCTCGTAATAAGTATTATTGAAAATGTTTATTTTCAGTTAATCTATCTGTCACCGTGATTGTAATTATGTTTGAGAAATGATCGTATGTATACACAACGGTGGTAGCTCATCGGTAGAGCATTCGCCTACGGATCGAAAGGTCCCCCGTTCAAATCCGGACAAAGTCATATATATTTTTTTAATTTTTGGTATTCTTTTGGTTATTTCTAAAATTAGTTTAATATTTAAACACAATACAAAAAACTGTTTAAAGTAGATATTATTGATTTCGTTGAAATCATAATATGAAGTTAGATTATATTATAATAGAAGTATAACTTATTACGTGCGTACAAAGTACACACACATTCTTTTTTTTTGTTTCGTAGCTGCTTGAGAGCCCTCTCTACTTCTGTTCGTAAATTGATTGGTTCTGGCTCTATTTTTTTTTAATTTTGTTTTAATGAACTCCTTTTTTTTTAATGTTTCTTGTGAATAATTCCGATTAGTAATTTTCCAGGTTTCTGCAATGCTTTATATATCGGCTTTTTTCACTTCTGCACCGAGTGAACAATTTCTTTTCTCCTAAAACACTGATTTCTTTGAGCTATCTTTCTTAAAAGTTACCATATCATATTAACTTAAACATACCGCTTCACATATAAAGAAACGAGTTTTTTAAACACAACTCAATAATTTCTTACAGATAATGTCTTCAATAGTAAGAAATGCATTAATGGTTACATTTTAATTTTTTTATCCTAAAGTTTTTGTTTCTTAAATTGAAAACTACAAATATTTGCAGCATAAGAAATATATGTTAAGTTAATCCATATTTATATTTGTGAACAAGAAATTTTCTTGCAATCAAATAAATATTTTAAACCACAAGAAATAATTCCTCAGAAATACCCTCTGTAGTAACTGTGGTTATTAAATGAAAACTTAATCATTAATGCCGAAATAATACGTGCAAAAATATTTTCTTCCACAAAAGAATTGCGCAGTAACCATTATTCACTATTTGTGATTTAATCTCACGATCTCAGTGTTTGGCAAGATGGCGTGCATGGCATTAGTTCATTTTTATAGACGGATTTTGGATTTGTTAGTTTTCTTTAAAATCTAAGGGATAGTTTGAAGGTACGTACATAGGTATATAAAAGTAAATTGATTAATTTAAGATGTAAAAATAATATTGTTGCATATCCGAATATGTAGCTCTAAAAGAAACATAATAGTATCTTTATATTCATTTTAGATATCTATAATGATGGACAACTCTGAAAGAAAGGATATTATTCTAACTGGGAAATAAGCCACAATTTAACTTAAAATATGATTTTATTGGCGTTTCGACTTCCACCTCGGAGAGAATAATAAATATAAAGCTTCAGAATAATACTGAAAGGAGCTATTAACCAACTAGAGGCTTCCATAAATAGTAGAACTGTTTACAGGTAAGTTCCTTTATAAAAATGTGTATACTTATGTATAAACTATAATATTATGTTTCTGGAATGTATAGTCTTCTATACCTATACAATCCTACAATTCAACGTTATATCAAACATGGCGTGTGCTTTATTTGTCATAAAGAAATATTAGTTAGTCTAAAAGATCTTAACGGTTAAGATATTTTATTACCGTTACCGTATATTTGTTACCGAAAACTGAATAAGTTAATAGTTATAAAATAACTTAAGATGTATACTAATAATACTTTCCTGTAATAAAATTTTTTAATGATTAGGTTTGCCGTCTCTTTTAGATTATATAAATAAATAAAATTACAATATGTCTGCTTCAATGTTTTACATTGGTTGTATTTTTCTTCTTGTTTTAGCTAAACAATGTCTATTGTGTGACTTAATATTATACAGATAAATAACTAATATTTCATATACAAAAAGAAAAAAATTAACAAAGATGGTAGGATAAATAGAGCCATGTTTGAACTAAATATAATAATATGATTAATTATTATTTGTTAAAATCCCAAGAAATGTTTTTGGATTGTAGACTGTTTTACTGATACCTACCGTTCTCATACCAAAAAATTAATAGTTTTTATGTGGGCCCGTGTATTTGTTTTTTTTTTATTTCCTTTTGTCAAAGTAAGTATGTACTTATATCCTTATAAATTTTTTTTTATTAAAATAAGTTTACTCTGTCTACATAACAGTTTTGTTTTAGGTAATTGCTGATATACAAAGTGCTATTAACACAAAGAATGAAAAATTAAGGAAGTTGAATTTGCCTCTACATCCTTTTATTATTGTATAGAAGCCAGTGGTTTAAAAGTGGAGACATTATTTGTATGTATTAATATCTAACGTTTTATAGCCTGTTTTTATTATCTAATAAAGAATAACTTTACCTTAACATAATGATTTATTTCGCCGTATGTAATATCACTTTATTTTTAAGAAATGTAACTTAATTCTAAATATACAATTATATCTGCGAAATATATTTCTTAACACTAAATACGTTAATTAATAATGGTTAGATGACAATATTCCTTACTAAGAAATATTATTGCTCAAAAAGAAGAGTTTTGTAATGCCAAGAAAATATATTCTTATGACAAGTATAATTTCTTTCTGACAAATGGGTTTGCAGTTTGCAAGAAAGTGATAGTTCAATCATGTTTAAAATATATTTCTTTATGTATATTAAAATTTATTTGAAATATTTTAGAAAATTATATCTTACATACAAAGATATATTTCTTAGGCAATATGCCAAGTCGATCTTTCTTAAATAATAATAAAGTTTCTTTATGTCAAGAATTTTTTTCTCTCGGTGTGCATTTAGGTAACTCCTTACACACGTTAAAATATTGCCGATTTTTTATACTCACACTATTACAATATTGTAAATTATTTCATAACTTTATATTTCAGAAATATTAAATTCTATAAAATTTGCAACAAATTTGTTACTACAGTCCTGCTCCCTGACTTCAGACCCAAATGATATAATATAGACAGTCCATAGGTCCCATAAAAACAACCTGAAGTCTTTAAAAATTTAGTGTTGTCGCACAAGAGTTCACGATTGCTGTCAGAGATTATAGTTCGGTAAAATATTGTTGTCTTCACGATATAAACCAAGGCGATACATTGTCGCATCTTTCAGTTGTTCGGAATTTATTTATTAATATTGGCTGAACATGTGTAATTTTATACGCACGGGATATTTCTTCTTGTTTTAGGGATTCAACTATTTTTAAATCAGGATCCTTTGTACTTTTTAGCATGTTTACATAGTTTACATAATTAACTTATGTTACACATATTTACTACATACCTATACAATTTATTTGACGTTTTGACCTCCAATTTGAAAATCATTATCAAAACACAAAACATTAATAAATTGAACAACTTTTGTTTTTGTTGCTCGATAAAAAATTCTTCTAATAATTTAATTTTATCTGACTCATTCATACTGACAATTCAGACATAGTATATATTATACATTTTAAAGTAGACGACTTTAAAATGATATTGCCGTTTAAATTATTAAATTAAATTCTAGTAAATTATGAGAAGAATTTTTTTACCGAGTAAGAAAAGCTCAATTTTTTTAATTTATTAATGTTTTCTATTTTGATCAATTTCTGAAGTGGAAGTCGAAACGTCAAATAGATTTGATTTCAAACTTAAATTGTGGCTTATTTCCCAAATAAAACAGTAAATTTCATGTTTTTATTAGAAGCTGATATACATGATGTAAAAAGCAGGTTACTCAATTAACAACTAGTAATTGGTTAATTAAATCACATATATGCTCGGACTAAAAATAGTTCCTTAGTACAAATGTGCATATAAACAAGTTGTGCATATATTTAAAATAAATATGTTGCTTTCTTATGGCAGGAACATATTAATAACAGCGATTTTTGTGCACCCCATAAACATTTTATGGGGGTTTTGTTCCCTTAATCCCCCCTCCCCACAAATGTTTGTGTACGTTCCAATTAACTTATTATTGTGCTACCATTAATAAACACAATTATTAAACACAAGTTTTTGCAATTTTTTTCGTTAAGCCAGTGTTTATCGAGACATTTTGAACATTTGTAAAATCCACCATATGTATTTGTAAATGGTTAAGTAAGATTATAGTGACCAGGTAATTATATGAAAATAATTTTTATAATTTACCTTTTGTGAGGTACCTAGAAATTTTGAAATCAATTAAAAAAGAAGTCGCATCTCGATAAAACCTGGCTTATCGAAAAAATAATAAGAAGCAAAACACTTTTAGACAAAAAGGTTGTGTATAATTATTTAATTAAAACGTACACAAACATTTAAGATTAACTATATAGATGGGAAATAAGCCACAATTAAATTGAAAAAATAATTTTATTAACATTTCGACGTCCAAATAGCTTCAGAACAATAAACATTTGAGGGATGGTCTAAGGCCTAAGGGAACAAAACCTCAATAACATTTTTTAGGGGTGCACAAATTTTTGTAATTGTTTTAGTTGTTCCTTTCATAAGAAAGTCACATGTTCATTTTAGGGTATAATATCACAAGAGAGTGAGAATAAATTGACAATAATGCGACAGTTTTTCGAACATTTGTTGTCTGGCAATAGACACGAGAGCCCGCATGGCTCGTGTAGCTGTTGCCCAATGACAACAAATTTGAGAAAAAGTGAAGCTTTATTTTCTTATTTATTCTTACTGTCGTGTGATATTCGTAAGATTATTTTTTAATACTTACATATAAAATTCAAGTCTTTATACAAAAACAGTCAGTGACATTGATCCCAATTAAGGTGACAAACATTTTTCAACTTGTCAAAGTGAAAAGCAGAGTTAAGTAAATATTTAGATGAAGATAATATTAAAATATTAGTTCATTTATTTATAAATACAGTTTTATTCATGAAATAATCTTACCGAAGTAAATCGAGCGCTTAAATTTGCCTATTTGTGTTCTCCTAGTGACAATTTGACATTAGATGCAGAACTAAAAGTATATTATGGATATTTTCGTAAATGTGACAGTTGTCAAAACTAGGAAACTAGTTGCAATTAAACAGAAACAATCTACTTAAAAAAATTTTCGCTGTAATTTTCTACAGTAGAAAATGACTAATGTAATAATAATCTGATTGGACAGAATTAAACACGTGATCAAAAATCTTACTATACGATTGCAAGTTAAAATCATTAAAAAATAATCAATGTAATAGTTATTTTCCTAACAAGTGCAGAAAGTCATACTTTTCAGCTCGCGACTGCAGTTTGCCGAACGACGCGAAGCGGGAGTTCGGCAAGCAGTCGAGTGCGGAAAAGAGACTTTCTGCAAGAGTTAGGAACAATATTTTTTCTACGAGTCTTTAAAAAATGACCAAATCTTAATCAATTAATTTAATTAATATGAAAATACATACACAAATTAATTCTTAGACAAGGTTGGCAAAACCAAACTTATAATTATATTATAATATAATTAGTTAGCATGACGACGATCTTGGTTTCCATGACGATTATTCAAAACGACTGTTATTGTCTACCGATTTGGCTTTCGAATATTATGTCAGATTAATTTTATTTCATCGAATTGTCAGTATAGTAGTAATTGCACAAGAGCTCTGAAATTATTGAATTTTTCCCGAGTGACACTTTGACAGTTTTAATTTCACGAGCCGAAGGCGAGTGAAATTATGTCAAAGTGTCACGAGAGCAAAAATTCTATATTAATTTCAGAGGTCGAGTGCAATTTGTTGCGATTATTTCATGAATAAAACTGTTCAAAACCAAAATTTTATTGTAATTTATTTATGTAAGTACCATTAAACACACAGTTTCTATAAATATTTGACGATTGAAAGTCATCACTTTTATAATTTTTAAAACATTAATTGTCATTAATGTCACTGAATGTATTTTTTCGTAGCAACGAAGGGCATCTGACGTAATATACTTAACGACGGGAGATTATCAAAAATTATCGATTTAATTCAGATTTCTGTAGCTTTCTATTGGTCAGAATCTCCTATGAATGAAATAATCGCGTTAATTTAATTAAAACAGGAACACAATAAGATACATTTGAAATAAAATAGTAAATAATATCTACATATTAAAAATCCACAAGGAAAAACTTCCTGTAGTTGGCTGTATACCATTAATTACAAGTGAAATTTAATAAAAAATTTCTTCTTGATAAAAGCTATATTAGTTTAAAAAGCCCTAAAGGGCTACAAACATATGAATAAAACGTTTTCGCTCTGTAACAAGAGCATCATCAGTGTTACAAGAACATGGTGAGCCAACCAAAAAATACAAAGGTCAAAGCCTTTCAAAAAACAGACAAAAGTCTTATATAAAAGATAACATCGTAAAATTTAAAGGATGGATAAAGTTCCGAAGGATATAGCCCTATGGCAACATATGACTCCCACACGTTGTAAGTGGGTCAAAAGGTAACTAGGTCATTCTGTTAAACAGAATTAAACATTAAACAGAATGACCTAGTTACCTTTTGACCCACTTACAACGTATGGGAGTCATATGTTACCATAGGGCTATATCCTTAGGAACTTTATCCATCCTTTGGATTTTACGATGTTATCTTTTATATAAGACTTTTGTCTGTTTTTTGAAAGGCTTTGACCTTTGTATTTTTTGGTTGGCTCACCATGTTCTTGTAACACTGATAATGCTCTTGTTACAGAGCGAAACGTTTTGTTCATATGTTTGTAGCCCTTTAGGGCTTTTTAAACTAATATACCTTTTATCAAGAAGAAATTTTTTTATTAAATTTCACATCTAAATATTAGTTTATTATATTAAGGCCATGATTATAATTATTTTAAGGCCAAATTAAAATATCTACACGCGTGTGGAAAAGTAAAACGCGTGCGGAAAAGTGAAACTTTTTAAACTAAAACGCGTGCGCGAAAGTAGACATTTTTGCACGCTCGTAGAAAAAATTTTTAACAGTTTTCGATATATTGGAAAAAATCAATATTCATTTTGGAGCTTCAAAAGACTGTAACTTTTTTATGTGGACATTTCTACTAAGGTAAGTTAGGTTCGATCGAACTATTATTAGTCCCAGAAAATGTGATTTAATATATGACCTGTCGTTCTGTTACGCCCTGTATATTGATACAATATTTACATGCCATTCAGTCACTGTTCTAGATAGCTAGATTTTTTGGTTTTGTGGCAGCTATACGTAATTTTGCTGGTTTATTTCATTGTTGAAGAATTTTGGTTTTTAGAAAAACATTGTTTTGTCGACGTTTCAGCAAGGTCGCGTTTGTCATCGTCAAGTCAGATTAGTGCCGCTTCTTCGAGACGTTCGAAGAGAACTAATATCTTAGCAACGTTGTTTGACTACAGTTTATTTTGTCTTGTATTTATGCTGTGTTGTACTAGAAATGAAGTATTTTCTTTTCTTTCGATGGGACTCTCGACAAAAACGTTTCTTCAGTCAGTTATCATATTTTCAGAAAATTTCTACATACTCAGAGAGACCTTACTGGTTAAGGATTGATAAATTTACGAGGTGTGCATTGCACGTAAGTTTAGTAACAAGAAGAGCTCCGAGGTCTATTTATTTATTTAGTGTATGGCTTCAGTACATCACAGAATATATTTAGATTTATGCATTATACAATGCATCACAAACAGATGTCCAGTTTTTTTAAAGATTGACCAATTGACCCTTCGGTTGCCATTACAAAGTCTATAGGGTCGCCTGTGTATGCTCTGCGTAAGCAGTCCTGAACAATGTGTCTGATCGTCTGTCTTGCAGCGACGCAGTTACAAGAAGGCGAGGGAAGTTTACCCCATTTGTAGAGGGAGTCGCCGCATCTTCCACAGTTTGTTCGAATTCGATTAAGGGCTGCCCAAATCTTACGGGGACGTTGAAATTCGCCAGGTTTTTCTATGATGTCCGGTAGACTATGGTAATGCGGATCTGTCTTACTTTCCCAATCTTTTCTCCATCGGGTATTTAAGTCAAAGTTGGATTGCTGCAACGCTTGACCAGATTGTAGAGGGGGTAACCTGGATCGGAGATGGTTTCCAAGAATATCGGGGATGTCGTTGTGGACTAGAAGCTGGCGACTGTCCATTATTTTGTTGTATTCTTTAACCAATGCATGTTCGCGGCGTAGGTTGGGTGGTGCTATATTACTAAGGGTGGGTAGCCACATTGTAGGGGTGAGCTTAATTGTGCCTGTTATCATACACATAGCACGGTTTAGTCGAGTGTCGACCAGGTGGGTATGCCTGCTATTTAGTCACACTGGTGCACAGTATTCTGCCACCGGATATATCAGGCCAAGAGCAGAGGATCTTAAAGTTGATGCTGTGGACTCCCATGTAGTGCCGTAGAGTTTCTGTATTATATTGTTGCGTGTTTTCAATTTTGCTGCTGTTTTCGTCAGGTGTTCTCTGAAGGTGAGCGTTCTATCTAAAGTAACCCTAAGGTATTTCGGGTATTTATTGTGTTTTAACAGCTTGTTATTAAAATACACTCGCAATTCTCTGTTTGCCAGCTTGTTGTTGATATTGAAAAGCTGATACTTTAGTTTTTGTAGTACTTGGTTGTAGTCTCCATTTCTTAAGGTATTCGCTGAGGATCGATAGGTCATTCGTGAGAGTGATTTCTGTAGTTTCTAAAGATCGGTGGCTTGTTGCAAGGGTCCAGTCGTCAGCATATCCAAACTTCTAAAATTCGGTTTCAGGCATGTCAGCAATATAGAAGCTGAAAAGTAAGGGGGCAAGCACAGAACCCTGTGGAAGGCCATTGTTAAGCTTCATCTGTCTACTCGTCTCCTTTCCCATTATAACCTGGAAGGCTCTGTTTGTCAGCATGTTGTCAATGAGGTTAATTATCTTTCTGTAGGGGATAATACGGGCGAGTTTATATATTAATCCCTGTCTCAAAACAGTATCATATGCTGCTGTTAGATCTATGAATACTGTTGCTGTCTTTTGTTTCTTTTGAAAACTAGCTTCTATAAAAGTTGTTAATGACAGCACTTGGTCCGAGGTCTAAATAGTTATTTAGAGATCTTCTTCTTTAGGTGCAGTTTTTAATGAAGGTTGGCAATGACTTCTGCAAATTCATCTCTATTTTTGTTTTTCCTATTAAGGTTTGAAGGTCTAGTCCTGTCAAATACTTTATGTTATGCAGCTAGGTTATTTGTTGTCTGTCAGCTTTACGCTTTCTACTATGCTTTCCTTCCAAGTGTCCTTCCACTATTAGCTCAAGGAAGATATGTTTCTCGTGGTTATCTAAATATATGTCTTAGATAAGATATTTTCCGTGTTTTAATAATTATGATGATTTAAACTATATAGCACGGAAATTAATTTATGAGTATGATATATAGGGTCTAGAAGTAAATAAAAAGAAAACCGAATACTTGTGCATTGGAGGAGAACAAAAAATCTCATATTAGACGATAACACCACGATAAAGCACTGCTGTGACTACGAATATCTAGGTATCACTTATTCACAAGATGAAACGTTAGATAAAGCCATAAGAGAGAGAAAAACGTCAGGGAGAAAAGCTATCACAATGTTAAACAAAGAAAATAAAACTCACCGGCACAAAATTCCGCCACCCAAAATTTTTGATTAAGTTTGACAATTTATAACTTTTTTATTTGTACTCCGATTTTCAAGATTCTTGCACCAGTTTGTAGGTACATGTATTGATAGTGTTTCGTATTATTCCGGTAACAAAAAACTTTTCTTGCATGGCACTATACAGGGGTGAATAGAAGCGCTGTACATTCTCCTAACTTTCCTGTCTTTCCTAAAGAATTCTGTGGAAAAATGGAATAGCTGATTTTGTTTCATAGTCCTGTCATATTATCCCGGAGGCATCACTAAAATTTTGTTTCTTGAATTATCCGAGTATCTTTTTTCTTGTAAGAGCTGTACCATTTTGTAAATAAAAACTCTGATTGACTCATAAAATAGAGGTTGGATTGATAAGATTAGAATGGCCCGCATGCAGCCCAGATCTAAATCCTATTGAGCATTTATGGGATAAATTAAAAAAAGCTATTCGCCGTCATCCTAGGCCTCCAGAAAATTTGGTACAGTTATGGCTCTGGTAGAGGAATACCGGGCTATTCCCCAGACAAGGATAACACATCTTTTTTCGATGCTAAACAGATTGCGAGCAGTCGTTGCTGCAAGAGGTGGACATACCCGCTATTGAATTGTTTTGTTTTGTTGTTAATTTTGTTTTGTTTTGTTAATTTTAATGCGTTTTATATTTTTATTAAATAAACCTTCAAAGCGGTGGTTTTATTTACGGCTCTTACAAGAAAAGATATATTCGGATAATTCAAAAAACAAAACCTTAGTGATACCTTCAGGATAATATAAAAGAAGTGTGAAACAAAATCAGCCTTCCAATTTTTCCACAGAACTTTTTAAATTCATCAGAAAAAACAACACTTCCATTCACCCACGTATAATGCCATCTAAGGGAAAAAATTTTGTTACCGGAATAATAACAAACAACATCAATACACGTACCTACAAACTGATGAAAGAATCTTGAAAATCGGAGTACAAATAATAAAGTTATAGATTGTCAAACTTAATCAAAAATTTTGGGTGGCGGAATTTTGTGCCGGTGAGTGTAATATGACACTATAGTGAAAAGTATCAGTTTATACAGCTGTGAGGTATGGCCACTAAAAGAAAGAACACTGGCAACACTGAGAGCAACGGAAATGGATTTTTGGAGAAGAGCCGCAGGAAGATCCAGAAGAGAAAGGATTACCAACGAACGCATTAGAGAAATATTGGGAATCAAACGAACAATCACAGATGACCTAACAATAAAACAACTTATCTGGTTCGGACACATACAAAGAATGGATGAACAACGAATACCAAAAGAAATATGAAAACGGCAACCAGAAGGAAAGAGAAAACGAGGTAGACCGAAAAAAAGCGAAGGAATAAATAAAGAGCTGAGAGAGAGGGCCATAGAAGATGACCTATGGAACAACCGGACGAAGTGGCGATTGGAATTGGGAAAACGGCGAGAACGTTATAAACCGACAAGTAGTAGAAGTAATAGTAATAATTTCTACTTGTTCACGATTTCTATTCATAGTTTTTCGTTCCTAAGTCGAAATACCTTTATCCTCTATTTGGGACGGAAATATTTAACGGTTTTTGAAAAAGGCATATAAATTAGATAACTTATCACAGTTTCTAGAAAATAAATTCCCATAAGAAAGTATTCTTTATTAAGAGTACACCTGATTATCTGAAATATCACACTTTGCGTTTAAGGCATGACAAACAAGTTCGATTCCATCAGAATCAATTAAGAACCATTTAGCTAGTTGAACGGTTTGTCTCGCTTGCGTCTGGAACTGATATCTCTAATCTCGTCAGTGGAAAGACACACCTCGAGACACTTAAGGATGTCCTTTCAAGACCGTATATAGTGTGACTCAAATAATTGGTAAATATTTCTTCTGTAAACTATTTTCATTTCTTATTATTGAACATAATAACTATACTTTTAATAATAGATAAAGTGTTAATTTCGCGCATCCGATATTGAAAGGTTTTGGGAAATTGTAAACATCATGACGACCAACCTCCAAATACGGACACGATACCTAAAGAAAAAGAAGAATGTATATTTTCCTTAGCCACGTTAACAATCTTAACTGCTCCCTGTTTTGTTTTGCAAAATACTAAGAAATTTTTTGTATTTTGATAACGATTTCCCAAGTGAAAATCAAAACATTAAGTAATCTTAATTTTAACCCATTTATGCCCACAACTATTTTTGTCAAATATATTAATGATTTTCTCAAGAATGTAATAAAATACCCTAAAATGCATTGAAAAATTACTAAAAAAATTTTTCAAAAACTGGTTTTCGAAAAACATGCTTTTGTCGGGTCGTTAACGGGTCGTTAACATGTCGTTAACGACCCGTTGGGCACATAGGGGTACAAAATAAAAATAATAAGTTTTATGCAATTACATTATTTTATTTTATTTTCTTCTAACAAATTATACATTTATTCACTAAAATTAAAAAAATTAAGCAGGCATAATTTAATTATATTACTTAAGGCTTAAAATAGTTTGTATGATAATCTTTAAAGCATTTATCGTGAAATGGAATTTCACATCTATCGCATGCGTTTGTAGTTTTATTTGAACATACACGACATCTTCTTCTTTGAGCAACAGTAATAATTAGATGCTGTGTTGATGTCGATGGAGCAGGAACTATTGCAATATTTTGAGGTCCAGTAGAACGGGTTGGCTTTCCATAATTAGACAATAATGTACGAACTATGTGTCTTCTAAATTCTAAGTTGTGATTTTTATATCCAAATTGTCGTGCTAGTGTCCAAGCATTAGTTACACAAACATCCAGCATCCATATCCATATTGGAAAGAACCATTTCTCCACGTATTTTTATTCTATACTTCGAAATGTTGTTGTCCATCAAGTCGACTCCGCCCATAAATTTGTTGTATTGCGAAATTACAAATGGTTGATCTTTTTGAATTTTTTGTTTTTTTTGCTGAATATCGGCTTGCTTTTTGGATTGGCTCAATTCCATGCTCATTAGATAACATGGTGACAACATTATTATATTTCTACTTTTTATCAAAATAGAAGGAAAATTTTATATTTTTATATGTGTTTCGTAAAATCTCTGCAAAGGTCAACACCACACTTTCTCCTAATCCACCATTTTGATCAGCACCAGTTGTTTATTTTCGGCCTTGATATATGTCAAAATTTAGGCAATATCCACTTGATAAAGCCGTTACCCATTTGACCTCTATTTAGTCTATCCGGATCATTACATTCCTCGTCTCCAGAATCCGAATCGGTTAACCAGCCATTATTATCTGGAGGCAAAATATATATATCATCCGATATATCCTCACCATTTTCAATTTTTTCTATTTCCTCCAGAATTTCTGCAGTAGATAATGGTTTCTTACTAAAACAAAATTTTCTCATTATGATATGTCATTTGCCCAACGGGTCGTTAACGACCCATCAAAATATAATAATATATTTATGACATATATCAAATTATTTTCATACTTGTAATAATATAATATGTTAACACAACTTGTGTTTAACTATATAAAATGAATTTAAATAATAAAATGATTTATTTAAATGTACAGTGGAACCTCGATAAGTCGGCCCCCGATAACCCGAAAGTCCGGCTAACCCGGACCGATTTTCATCAGACAAACATTTCAACAATAAAAATGTATGTATTATGTTAAAACATTTTATCTGTAGCCGCTTCTGGAATGTCTTAAAAATATCGAGTTTCATTGATAAAACTTGGCTTGGACCATAGTATAATATTTGGATAATGGGTATTTGTGTAATTTGAACTATACGGTAAAAATGACTCATGGCACACGGCGGCAGAGCGACGATCATTATCCATTATCGGGCTATCGCAAACAACAGGCACCTTTTATTCCTTTATTTATTTTCAACTGTCTTTTAAAAAATTATTTTTAGAACAATGGTCTATTAAACTTTAAACAATGAAAGAGCCACTGTTCTTAAATAACATAACATCGTTCCGATGGCAGACGAAATTGACACAACCGAAACTGACTGAGTTTTTTGTACCTAGAAATGAACAATACTCTATCTATACTGTCTATACTATACTCTATACAATATACAACTATAATAGGTAAGTTAGATGTGTACTGTGCATATATATTTCATGTTATTTTAATTATAACGGACTTTATCTATAAGTATACCGTATTTTATTAATTTTTACAATGCTCTCCGGCTAACCCGGATTTTCGATAACCCGGATCGGCCGCGGTCCCGATTAATCCGAGTAATCGAGGTTCCACTGTACTTACAAATTTTTGAATGAAGCCATGCTGCGAACGTTATTCAAGGTCTATTTTGATGTACTCTCTACGAACAATACGAGCGAAATAAATGGTTTGCAATAAATAAACTGCTTACTTGCATAGTCAGAAATGAACTTATACACAAACGGCGACTGGTAAATTCGACATATTTGCTTGGAACATATTTTTGTTAGTTGGGTCGTTAACGACCCGTTGGGCATAAATGGGTTAAGGTAAAATTGTGGCTTATTCCCAACAAAAATAGTAAAATAAAATGCGTTTCCTCAATTCGGCTTTAATTCAAGGTATCTTCTTCTTTACGTGCCATCTCCGCGACGGAGGTTGGCAATCATCATGGCTATTCTGATCTTAGATGCTGCTGCTCTGACTAGTTCGGTTAATGTGCATCCGTACCATTCCCTCAAGTTACGCAATCATGAGATTCTTCTCCTTCCTACACTTTTCTTGCCCTGGATTTTCCCCTGTATAATTAATTGAAGTATGTTGTATCTCTCATTACGCATATCATGCCCCAGGTATTGCAGCTTTCGTGTCTTGATGGTTTCCAATATTTCCAGTCTTTTGTTGACTCTTCTCATGACTTCGTTGTTTGTTACATGCTGGATCTATGATATCTTCAGGATTCTTCTATACACCCACAATTCAAATGCTTTCAACTTTTTAGTAGTCGACGCGTTAAGTGTCCGAGCTTCTAACCCATAAAGCAGAGTCGAGAAAATATAACACCTTGCCAGCCTAACTCTCAAGTCTAATTTCAGTTCTCTTGCACAAAATACCTTTCTCATTTTATTGAAGTTTGTTTTTGCTTTCTCTATTCGAACTTTGATTTCTTTGGAGTAATCATTTGTGTGATTGATAATTATTGTGCCAAGATGGTTGTAGTTTTCAACTTGTTCTAAAGTTTTACGTTTAATTGTCAGGCTTTCATCATTATTTTGGGTTTTTTATATCCTCATAAATTTAGTGTTCTTGATGTTTATTGATAGTCCATATTCTTCTCAATACTCAACTATCTTGTTCATTAGCTTTTGGAGGTCTTGAAGGTTATCTGCTGTTATGATTTATGATAGTATAGTCCGCATATCTAATGTTGTTAATTGGCGTTCCATTTACCTTTATTACTGCTGTTTCTCCCTCAAGAGCTCTTTTCATAATTTCTTCAGAGTATGCATTGAATAGTAGTGGTGACAATACACACCCCTGTCGCACTCCTCTTTTAATTTCGAACTCTTCTGATGGGTGTTCGTTAATGCGTATGTGTGCCTGATGTTTATAATATAGATTTGTTATAATTCGAAGGTCATTGTATTGTAATTGTTTTGCTTTAAGGACGTCCATTAGCTGTTTGTGGCGGACTCTATCGAAAGCCTTGTTGTAGTCTATGAAGCAGACGTACATATCCTGGTTCACATTCAAGCATCTCTGGATTAGAACGTTGAATGCAAAGAGAGAACGCCTCTACGGAATCCAAATTGGGTTTCTTCAATATCCATATCAAGTATTTGATAAAGGAGTTTATGAGTTATCTTTAAAAACATTTTAAGTGTGTGAGACATCAGACTTAGGCATGTCTGCAGGCATGCAGACAGGTGCAGTGATCGGTGCATTTTCTAGCATTTTTATTTTTTGGGAGACAAATAAATGTTAAGGTCAACCATTCATTTCATTGGGTATGTCATCCGACTGATAAATTTCATTAAAGAGCTTTAAGAGGGCATCCATGTACTCATTTTCTATTATTTTAAGGATATGCCTTAGGCAGTTGATCTGGCCCCGTTTTTCCGTTGCTGGTGTTCTTAGTGCATACAATATTTCTTCCTTTGTAATTTCTACACTTGTTTCTCAGTTTTCGAAAGATATGTCTTGTAGGTTTCCTCTTTCGTCGTCGAAGAGCTCTTCCATATATTCTTTTCATCGTTTTAGCTTTTCGTCAGTCGTTTTAATATTATTTCCATTTTTATCTAAAAGAGTTGTGTTGTGGTTTCTTTTTTGCAGCCCTGCCAGTTCCTTAACCTTTTTATGCAGGTTGAATAGGTCGTATTTGTTCTGAAGATTGTCTATCTCTTTACATTTTTCCTCATAGTAAGTTTGTTTTGTCTCTCTTATCTTTTTTCTGATTTTATTGTTAATTATTTTGTAATTGTGACTGTCTTTGTTCTTGGTTTGCCTTCGTTGGTCCATCATGCCGAGTATCTCGTCACTCATCCAGTTGTCTGTATTTCTTATCGGTTCTTTTAATATCCCTTTGCATGGAACAAGGAGGCAGTCTTTTAATGTAGGTGTTAGTATCTAATTTATCAAAGTCTTTGTATATTTTCTGTTGAAGTTTGTTTTTTATATCAACTTCTTTCAGTTTTCTAACATATATATTTGGAGTTCTTTAGGGTGTTCTAATACGTTTAAGTGGTTTAAGCTTAAGCGTGACATTAGCGATTAGTGGGTTATGATCTGATGTGACATCTGCTCCTGGATATGTTTTAACGGATTTAATGGTGTTACGATATCTCTCTTTAATCAGTATAATAATAATCGATTTGGTTTCTGATCACTTTTTCCGCTTTATCTGCTGGTGAGCGCCATGTATATAACCGTCTCATAGGTAATTTAAAGAAAGTGTTTGTGATTATTTGATTTTGTTCTTGGCAAAATTGTATTAGACGATCTCCTTTATCGTTACGTTCCCCTAGTTCTTGATCTCCCATTATTGTTCCAGCACTTCCCTTACCGACTTTTGCATTAAAATCACCCATAACTACCTCGCCCATAATAATTCAAGGTATGGCTGAATCGAATGGTACTTATTTTGAACATTGAGACATTGAGATATAAACAAGATAACGAAGTCGCGGGTTGCGTAATAAAATAACAATATAAATACACTTTTAAAATTTGCCTCAATACATTGTTCGACGCGAAAATCATAAATGAAACTTTCGGAGATTCATGCAGCTACTTATTCCTAAAAGCTTCACTGACACTTCCGCTCCTTTTGAATTACGGAAAAACTCGTCTCACGAAAAGTATTTATGTATTTTGCAGTGCGTTTGTATATTAGGGTTGTTAATTGTTTACCATTTTCAATAGCAGGTACGTGTTTCGGTTCTTAAGAAACAAGTTTTATCACTCTAGGAATTCCTAGAAAAGGTTGACACATTCAGAAAATATTGACATTATACATTTCTTTTTCCTTGTGGATTTTGATGTTGAAAATACATAGAACGTAAAATCCCAAATTGGAAAAATAAAGTGCAAGCAGGAAATAACGAAAAAGACTAGTAAACCAAGAGCAAAATTTTGAAGTTCTATTTTACTGTTTTCTTCATTCTAATTTTCATCAGATATCGGCTAAATAAATTAATTTCCTTGTTGGCTCTTTATATTATGAAATAAGCATCTTCATTATTTCACTTACTTTTAATTACTGAACATAACCTTACTCTTAAATTCTAGATTGTACCTTCTCCTTTCAATCGTTGCAATGCACCACTCACACTCAAGTACAAAATTGTTCTTTTTCAACCTGACATACTCTCTGATATTTTGCCTATTATGTAAACACGAATATTGAAAAATACAAAATCAGTTTATTGTTCGACTTCTGCAGACTTATGTAATACGTGTTGAATGTAGTGTTTGATTAGAAGAGGAATTTTAATTGAGTATTCTTAAACACAATGTATCAATATATATCACTGTAAAGACTTCTTATGCCAATTTTGCAATAGCCGATGCAATTTCAGATAAAGTGCATCACACAATAGGTATCAATCCAGTTGCATATAAGTTTGCATGTAAGTGTATTCATTTTTTGTGGTATTTCTTATGCATAATTTAAAGATCTGTTTTCAATATATTATTATGACACACTATGTTATTAAAAAGTATGTCAAAGGAATAAATAAATCTTTAAAAAGGGTAAATCCTGTAGTTAGTAGTATACCTTCCATAAGACAACTTAAAATAAAGTAAACACTTCTGTTTTATGTAGATAAATTCATAATTTATTAAAAATTCTTTAAAATTTATCCACAAGGTAGTGGAAAATTACAATACACAAAACGTTTTCGGTCAAAACTGACCATCATCAGTGTGAACCTGGAAATAAGAAAACCAATTAGATTTAAAAGCAAAAGGGTGAAATTTTGACAGTTGAAAAAATAGAAAATGTGGTTACTTACGTCCAGTGTACAAGTATTTGAAACTAGCCACTTCATTAGGTGTAAAAACCTTTAGATTATATAGTTTCCTTCTCTATTTATTAGTTGTTATGTAATTTTATACGTAGTTATGTCAGTTCATTTTTTATTAGTTGTCAAAATATATTTATCGAAATGTCCTACTTATTCAATCTGAAGATATAATAAATTGGCGACGAGGATGGGATCTTTGTCTGTGGCATTTTTGATATTTTGATAGGTTAGATCGTATGTTGAAACTTCTTTCATTGACTCATGACAGACAGATTTAATTTCTTCGTTGAGAATTGTTTCTAAAGAAGATGAAGGTTGATTGATAGAAGCTCTAGAAAAACAGTCGACGTTAACGTGATCAGAAGATTTTCTGTATTCGACTTCGTAATCAAGTCCTGATAAAAATGATGCATATCGAAGTAGTCTAGCAGAAGTCATTGAAGGTAATTTTGAATGTTGTTCTGAAGCTATTTTCTTGTGGCATTTTTATAATCAAGTACAGTGGAACCCCGTTAACTCGGATTAATTGGGACCGCGGCCGATCCGGGTTATCGAAAATCCGGGTTAGCCGGAGAAAATGGTAAAAATTAATCAAATATGGTATGCTTACAGATAAACTCCGTTATAATTGTCACACAGATACTGGTAAACCACGTTCGCATTCCACACAAAACCACACATACAAAGCGTCGTCAAATGTCTCATTCTTAGCTTTATTAGCTTTGCACCGATTGTCCAAACTGTCTTTTGTTATCATTTTGAAAAAAAAATTCTTCGATTTTAGTTCTATTTTTCTTCCAATCCGATACTGTAGATGTACCGACACCATAATTTAATGCTGCAAGATTCACCTTTATCAATTCTACTTAATGCTTCTAGTTTCTTTTCCATTGTCACTACAACATTTTTACGTTTTGTTGCCCTTATAGACAAAAGACACGCAAACACAAAATCTGAATAAACTTACGAACGATTACAAAACCGAAGCGAACAATACGACTTTACTACACACAATACCGTCTCTGATGTTATGTTATTTAATAACAATGATAACTAAGACCATTGTTAAAAAAAGAATTTTAATAGTCTTTTCTAAACAATGCTAAGAAAGTTTCAAATAAATAAAGGATAATACAGGTGCCTGTTTTCGATAACACCACAATGAATGTGGTGTGCCATGAGTCATTTTTACTATGGTAAATGTAGTTCAATCCGGTTCCATTATCTCTCAAATATTATATTACATGATGGTACAAAACCTCGTGAACCTTGAAAATGCGTATGTATAACCGAAATAAAATGAAGCAAAAAACATACGACTATTTTATTTGCTGCGAATTGCGCGACAGCGTCCCATCTGCACCCTGATATTTTCAGTAATGTCGGATTCAATCGTTTCGTTCGTATATTGACGTCACCAAATGAATGAATTAGGTTCACGAGATTTTGTAACAGCAATACATTTTTATTGTTGAAATGTTTGTCTGATAAAAATCAGTCCGGGTTAGCCGGAGTTCCGGGTTATCGGGGGCCGACTTATCGGGGTTCCACTCTATATTCAAATGGGAAATAAGCCACAATTTTACCTAAAAATGATTTTATTAACGTTTCGACGCCCAAGTCGGGTGTCGTTGTCAAAATACAAAATAATACTAAATAAACAAAAATGTTGTTGCTTAGTAAACAATTGTTTAATAATTTATTTAATCTGACTCATTTATATCGGCAATTCAGACACGTATTATACATTTTAAAGTAGACGACTTTAAAATGATATTGCCAATATTGAAGAGTTGCGTTCCTGGGACGACTTTACTAAAAGATAGTTCATTCGATTACATGAAATCAATCCCAACTCAAGAATATCCGCCACAAAAAATCATAGCATGTGATCTGTCTTTAAAATGACAACCAAATGCAACGGTGGCACTGAAATTATTGAAATTTTATTTCATATAAAAATTAATTTTATTAATAATAAATAAACTAAAATTATTTATTTATTAATATTTATTTATTTATATTTGTTTTAAATTTTAAATATATTTTTAATTGTTAATATTAGAATTATATATTATAAAATTTTTTAATAGAGAATATAATAATTTTATCCTACTAACTTAAGAAATATAATTAATAATTTTCTCTGAAATTAAAAAAAAAACACTGAAATTCTAACGCGAGAATTTCAGTGCCACCGTTGCATTTGGTTGTCATTTTAAAGACAGATCACATGCTATGATTTTTTGTGGCGGATATTCTTGAGTTGGGATTGATTTCATGTAATCGAATGAACTATCTTTTAGTAAAGTCGTCCCAGGAACGCAACTCTTCAATATTGGCAATATCATTTTAAAGTCGTCTACTTTAAAATGTATAATACGTGTCTGAATTGCCGATATAAATGAGTCAGATTAAATAAATTATTAGAAGAATTTTTTACTAAGCAACAACATTTTTGTTTATTTAGTATTATTTTGTATTTTGACAACGACACCCGACTTGGGCGTCGAAACGTTAATAAAATCATTTTTAGGTAAAATTGTGGCTTATTTCCCATTTGAATATACTTGATTGTAATTTTGAATTTTGATGAAAAATTCTCAGTAGAGGGCTGTTGTCAGTGATAAGTTTAAACTTACGCCCATACAATTACGATACATTGTCATGAAGAAGTGATTTACTGAAAACATAATTGCAAGTGCTTCTCTGTCTAACTGACTATAATTTTGTTCACATTTGGTAAGAGATCTTGAAGCAAATGCGATAGGCCTTTCGATTTCATCAATAACATGAGATAGTACCCCTGCAACACCGGTTGGGCTTGCATCACAAGCTAATATTACGGGCAAACTTGGATCATATGGAATTAAAACTTGATCACTCGCAATTTCCTCTTTTAATTTGTTGAAAGCTGTTTCACATAAATTATTCCAAATATTCCTAAATTGCGTCTCAAAAGGTGGGTTCATTGCATTGCGATGGTTTGCCTTAAAATATGTAGGCAGAATGTTTATATTTCCTTCGGAGTTGTGACTGCATAAACTTCACTGATGATGCATAAGGATGCTGAAATAGCTATATGGAGATGGTGGTCCAACTCTGAATCAAAATATAAACAAAACCTGCCTTGATCTTTTTTATCTATTCTAAATAAATTTTGCTCTTTTCTGTAAAAGTTTCCGTAGAGGGTACGTTTTAGTTGAAGCATTAGAAATGAATCGGGTATAATACATTACCATACGAAGAAACCTTCGAACTCCATCCACATCTGTGGGTCGTGCCATGTCGAGAATAGCTCAAATCTTTTTTGGAGACTTTAAGATTTAGTTGTGCTTGATAAGATGACCAAGATATTCTGTACTGGTTTCGAAAAAAGCACACTTTTTGTGATTAAGGTGTAGATTGATTATTTTTAGTCGTTAAGGCATGCGTCAAGATTTTGTCGACATTCTTGTTTACTGGATCCATGAATAATTATGTCAGCAAAGTATGAGTGAGTTTTTGATAGACCGGATAGAATTTGATCAATAATTCGATTGAACTCTGAAGGGGCAGTTTTAATTCCAAAAGACAGTCGATGCATTCGATATGTTCCTCGATGTGTTGATATAGTTTGGATAATACTGCTCTCTTCGTCTACTGCTAGATGAAGATATGCTTTGAACAGGTCCAATCGACAAAAATATCGTGAATCTTTTAAGCTGTTCAATATATCTTCGATTTTTCTGATTTGATAGTTTGCGGACACAATTCACGGCACATTGACCAAATTCGTAAAACCATGGTACCTAAAAAGAATGTAACCTTTGTAAACGAACCAGAAGTAATTCATTATCAGCCACAGTATCAAGAAACCCCCTGCATCTCCTGTCATCTATCCAACCTCCAGTCCATTTACATCCAAATCTTATCAAAGAAAATGTAGATCCAATGATAGAACCCGATCATCCTGATAATGAACAGGTACATATTAATGAACCTGCTGCGGTACCCATTAATGAACCTGCTGCGGTACCCATTCATGAACCTGTTGTTGAAGAACGTAATGATCTTCCACAGTTAAGAAGATCTGAACGGATTCGACTTTTCAAGTCAAGATTTTAGATTTAGGTTTTTAATTTTTTTGTATTTTTTTAATTTCAAAATAGCGTGGTAGAATATAGTATTCTTCTCTATTTATAGTAGTTGTTATGTAATGTTATATATCAGTTATTATAGTTATGTCAGTTCATTTTTATTAGTTGTCAAAATATATTTATCGAAATGTCCTACTTATTCAATCTGAAGATATAATTTGAAGTACTTGCCACACTTTTATGCAGTTGATCTAAAATTTCCTGGTTTACCATCATAAATTGTTTAAATTGATCTAGATCCATGTTTGATATGTAATTTTTGAAGTTATACTTCTTTACGCGCGATATGAGGGTGAATTTTAATAGGATTAAAACTTTTGATCCCGGCGCAGTCGCATTACAACTGTGTTCTGATTGGATGTTCAAATGACATGAAAAAAATTATCCAATATGGCAGCTGTGGGACTGTGGTTTGGTTATGTATGGTTGTTGCGTTTTAAAATTTGTAGGAAGAGAAACAACAAACAAAAAGTTAGGTAATGGTTTAAATAGTTTTCATATTATATTTTTGGACTTATTAACATAGAAGAGATGATTGTTGCATGCCAATGTGAAAGCCCATCAAACTGTGACTAGTATGAGTGCCGCAAAATTACTGATAAAAAACCTATTAGCTCGAAGGCGAAGAGAACTGTGGATAACAACAATCAACCGGGACGATCTACGATCTCGCTTATTCAAAGCTAAAGAATCTTACACTGGTAAGTGTTTTAAAAATAGTTGATCAAATTTTGTTATGATATTCGAACATAGCCACTTTGCACGATGCAAGTGATTGCGAAATTTATTAGTCGTTAAATTGATACATAGTATGTAATACTTTTATTTACATAATTTGATTACCCTCAAAATTTCTATCAATATTCACCTAATATATTGTTTTCTTACTCTATGTTTTGTTGTATTTTTTCAATTCTAAATCATTTCAATTCAAAATCAAAATAATTTGATTTACATAATTTAAAAATGTCAAAAGTTTAATCCGTTTAGTTAGTCGATCTTCGCACATAATGCCACACTGTCTCCGTGGCGAAGCGTTTAATGCGAGTGAACCCCAATACAACGCGAATAACAGGAGCGCTGGTAAGTTGGTTCGAATCCCAATAGAAACTTTTATTTTTTTATTTTTTATACATTTTATGATTGTAAGTATATTTATCATATAATTTTATTTTCAGAAAATACGTATTTAGTTAAAAAATTTTCCGACAATTAATGTTCAGAAATCATTTGTGGCATTTTTAATGTGTTTGTGTGTGTTTTATTCTTTTATTATTTTAATTTTTGGCACTGTTTTAATAAAAATGTTTGAGAAGTAGTAAGTATAAATTAGTTTAATATTTAAATAAAATATAAATAAAAAGTAGGTATGGGCCATTCCACGAACATACGCCTGTTTTGGATTATTTCGACAACGAATATTTTACTGTGCAAAATAAGAAGAACGAAAGTAAATTGCAAATTACATTGTTGTTTATTAGAATAATTATTAGCGCAATTTACTTTCGTACTTCTTATGTTGCACAGTAAAATATTCGTTGTCGAAATAATCCAAAACAGGCGTATGTTCGTGGAATGGCCCATATATTAATTTCGTTTATAATCATATAATAGAAGTATAACTTCTTACGTGCGTACAAAAGTACACACACATTATTTTTTTTTTATTAATGGCTTTGACATAGCCAATTAGCCAGACTATTTGTTTTTTTTTGGTATTACAATAACAATTTTAAGTTAATATCTAAGCCTACTTATTATCTAAATTTACAGGGTTATAATATATTAATGGATACATTTTTCAATTTTGTGTGATATTTTTACAATTTTTAATTTTATTATCTAAGCCTATTTACAATTTAAATTTACAGGACGTTACATATTCGTAAAGACACTGTAACGTCTGCTTATTTTTTGGAAAAAGAATTTCGTTTAAATTGATAGGTAAAGGACAATTTAGATCAATTAACTCTTCATACATTACTTTAATATTTTGTCTGTACTGTCCACACTCTAATATGAGGTGCTGTAGATCTCCCATTCCACCAAAGGCGCAATATGGGTTATCACTGATACCTATGCTGTGTTTGTATGCTGGGGTTAGTGCGTGATTTGACCTCATTCTGTTTATTGTTTTTATAAATAGCCTATTGATTCTTGTTTAAACCATCTCTCATTGGGAATTAGTGGTTGGCAATTTCTAAAATTTATTCCCGTTGTACTTTGGTTATATACACGTTGCCAATTTTGTTTGCAATGGTTTTTACTGATATTATCTATATCGGTTACTGGTAGAAATATGTTGTTTATGTTTCGTTTGGTTAAAGCTGCAGATTTAGCTAATTTGTCGCCTTCTTCATTTCCAAATATTCCAGAATGTCCTCTAACCCAACAAATAATAATTGAACTGCCCGAGGAAGTAATATCATAATATACATAGACTCTTAATTTCTATCTCAATGTGGTTTAGATTTTTTGTGGTTTAGATATGTAATTTAAAATACTGGTTATTCAATTATTTACATAGTCGCCAATTTATTATATCTGAAACTAGTAAGACTAAGTAAGGTAATGAGGACATTTCTGCATACTTCTGGAAACTACCGACTGTACTGCATCTTATTTGGATCTTGTGTTCATCTGAACCTTCAAAAATTTTTAACTTCGAGAGTGTAAATTTGTTTTTTCTCTTTATCGTTAAAGAGTTTATAAAAAGGTCCCAGGACATTGACAAAATTAAAAATCATTTTATTAATGTATTTCCTAAAAATATTTCAAAATCTTAGGTGATATAAATACTTGCATAAAAATTAATTCTATTCTATAATTTTATAATTTTTTCGTCTTTTACTTATTTTAGAGAAGCAATTCTTTTATTTTTTTATCGCTCTTGCTACTAAGATACACCAGTATAGCTACTAAGAAGTACACAGCTTATGAAGGTATTTATCACATGGGTATCTCACATTTCTATCATTAGGTGCAGATGTCTTCTTCATAAAAATATATCGACCTCTATAGGTATGTAATCTATGTAAGTATCTATAATAATAGCATATATAATCATCTTGTATTACACCGGCGATCATCGATATCCCACATTGGCAAATGATGGCTACTAAAGATACAGAGTGGACCAGTTTTGCAACCTGTATCTGCAGAACTGAGAGAGACTAGCAAAAATACTGTTTATTATGAATTTTAAACTCTTCTACTCTCATTTAGACTCAAATTTTGCCAATAATTGTTTTTGGAGTTTACATTTAATTTCTGATATTTAAGTATGATTAATAATTAGATTATATTAGAGATAGTTTAGATCTGATGTTCTCTTTCTATTTTAATTTTGTAGGATATTCTACTCACCGATAATGACACATGCAAGAGAAAATCGACCTAATATAGATAGGATAAAATTAATGCTAGAAACAGCAGACATGAAAATAGTTAGATGAAAAAAATTAATGGCAAAACACTGGCACACAGCTAGAAGTACTTTTTCCAACAAAATATTCAACTAAAATTTTAGGCAAGTAATTATTTATTAATAATTAAATACCTTGGTGTCATAAAAGCCCTTTTGGTATAGATTATATTTTCAGAAGCCGATGGAAATTAAATGAATAGTTTAGCAACAATTAAATTGTTATTTAAAAATTTGCGGTCACTATAATAACCACAATAATTAAGACACATAAGAATAACTATGATTTTTATATAAAAAGGCACTATACCTATCTAATGTACTTTACAGAAATGAAATTAGCTGATTTAAGCGGCCTTAGGAATATTTTAAAATATAAACAATATAAACAAATAGAATCTTTCGGCAACTATTAAATTAAATTAAATTACGAAAACGGTATTGGAAAGAACGCTACAGAATGCTTTTTTAAAAGACGTTTAAAGAAAAAAATGTTAAATTGCGATGAGTGGTTCCTGAGATATAATCGGTCAAAGTTGACCGGCATGTACGGCGAAGATATAAACAATAGGATGGTAATTTTCAAAACATCACCTTTTTATTTTGGTACTTTCCACACATATTTTTATATCTTTAAAAGACTCATAACATATATTATAATAATAAAAACTATCGGTATTCCGAGTGAAAATTACCAAAAATTCCAAAATTTCAATCAAAAATCAGGTTGGAGAAAATAGAATCTCAAAGTTCAAAATCGGTATATTCAAAATCGGTATACGTTAAAAAATTCATTTATTCGGCTTCCCATGGAGCAATTTTCTTCATTTTTTTTATTCCCAAGTAACTCGAGTGAAGCCATCTAACTAATGCATTATTAAATGTCAAAGTTGCTTTAATTTTCTTATAATAAATTAATTTATTTATTATAACAACAATTTTTAATTTGTTTAAACAAAGTTTTTTTAAATAATTATACAGCTTTCAAATGAGAATATTTGTATTTTAAAGGGTACTACACTTGTGCTAAGTTTATCTTAAAAAAGTCTACAACTGGAAAAAATATGTAGTTTTAGTTTCTTATAAATAATAGCTATTTGTATAACAAGGGAGGAAAGTGCTACTTTTCCTCCCGAGAATGAAGTTTACTGCCCGACGCATAGCGGAGGGCAGTAATCATTCAAGGGAGGAAAAGGCACTTTACTCTCATGTTATACATATGGTTTTTCCACCTTCCTCAAATTAATAACAAGTCATTTTTCATTTTTACTTAATTTATTTATGTAACTAACCAAAATTTATTAAAACTATAACTAACAAGTAGGTACAATATAACTGTCAACTGTCAAATATAAGTCAAATTATTAATGTAAACATTGTTAAATTAAAATAACAATTTACTGTTTTTACTATTCTGCAAAATACAGGGTGTTTTATAAATAAACGTAAATAAATAAAATGTATAGATACTTACGTAATAGAAAATAGATATTGTTCAGGGGGTCAATAAGTTATATTTCATGAATGAAATACCATGACGTCACTTTTACTTTTCCTCCCTAGGGAGGAAAAGTACAACTTTGCTCCCTACAATCAGGTCCGGAAACGTATACTTTCGGTAGAGGTAGGTGGAAAATAAATTTATTATAACAAAACAAAAGCAACTTTGGCATTTCATAATGCGTTAGTTCGATGGCTCTACTCGAGTTACTTGGGAACAAAAAAAAATGAAGAAAATTGCTACATGGGAAGCCTAGAAAATGCATTTTTTAACGTATATCGATTTTGAACTTTGAAATTCCATTTTCACCAACCTAATTTTTGATTGGAATTTTGGTATTTTTGTCATTTTCCACTCGTAATATCGATAGTTTTTATTCTTATAATATATGTTATGAGCCTTTTAAAGATATGAAAATTTGTGTGGAGAAAGAGGACTGAAATAAAAAGGTGACGGTTCGAAAATTACCATCCTATTGTTTATATCTTCGTCGTTCGTGCCGGTGAACTTTAACCGGTTGTATCTCAGGAACCATTTATCGCAATTAAACGCTTTTTCTTTTAGAAGAAGCATCCTGCCTCGTTCTTTCCAATACCGGTTTCATAATTTAATTTAGTTTAATATTTGCCGAGATATTATATTCGTAAATAAGCCAAAAAATTGTTTAAAATTTAAAAATCTTTATGAGACAGCTTAAATAGTCAAATTTCAATTCTGTAAAGTATATTCGATATGTATACTGCCTTTTTATACAAAAATCATAGTTATTCCTCTATATCATAATTATTATGTTTATTATAACGACCGTAAATGTTTACTTAACAATTTAATTGTTGCTAAACTGTTCACTTAATTTCTATCGGCTTTTGGAAGTATAATCTATATCAAAAGGGCTTTGATGTCACCAAATTATTTAATTATTGATAAATAATTACTTACCTAAAATTTTAGTTGAAAATTAAAGATTTCGTTCGAAAAATCCGCATGTTCCGAAAAAACTTTATTTGGGAAAAACATGTCTCTATGCAGAATTTAGTCACGGTGAATTTTTATTACAGTGTTTTTGGTGTAAAGTTAAAATCTTTGTATTTATATATAGTCCAAGTAATGAAGCTTAAAATAGGACAAAACCTCACAATTTTTACAGAATGGATCGATTTGCTTGAAAATTTGAGAATAGGTAGGGGGTAGCCCAAGGATCAAAATCTATATGATGCCGAAAGGCGCTTTTATCATGGGGGTGGTTGCCACCCCATCTCGGGGGTGGAAATTTTTTATTATATTTTGAGCACAAAAGTTAGTAAAAACATTCATTCTAAGCAAAAAACGTTGTATACATTTTTTTGATAAAATTAATAGTTTTCGATTTATTCGCAATCCAAAGTGTTAGTTTTATATCGAAAAAATCAATGTTGTTAATAAGTTTTCGGCCAATAACTCCAAAAGTTTTCGTTTTATCCAAACAACTTTACTTATAGTCCAGAGTAATAAGGTTTTTTCCATGACACTCGAGCAGCCAGAGTACTGAAGCGTTTTTTCGACAGGTAATACCTATAAGAGCAAATTGTAACTATTTCCTTCGTAGGATCTGGCGGCCATTTTTATTTATAAACAATTAAGTGTCAAAAAGTGGCATTTTTCCCTTTTTTTTCAAATCAATGGAAAACAGTGAAACTTATGGTTTTTTTAGTACAAATATCTTTGAGATTTTGGAAAAAGCTTTAAAATGACATTACAAAGTTTGATATACTCATTTATTGTTAATATAATTGCGAAAAAAGGTCGGTATTGCAAAAAAAAATATTTAGCAATATCTATTGTAAAAATTAGTATACAGCTTTGAAGTTTTTGTCATATAAGCGTTATTTTGGTGCTTAATATGTAATAAAATTTTTAAAGCGATTCATTCAATTGTTTAAATTTTATTCAAATTGTTTATCCCAGAGAGCAGTTTTTTTGCAATAACATAAGTCAGAAAAACATGACGTTAGAATCATTCCACAGGTGTCAAATGAAAGAGCATATGCTATATTTTCAACTTAATTTAAAAAAAAAGCGAATAAAAATGCATTTATTAGTAATAAATAATTATTCAAAAGTATCGTAAAATCTTTCCTTATAAATTTTTATTTTGTTATATAAGAAATTATATATATATTTATTACAATTTTTTATCAATTATGATATAAATAACATTACTTGGTAGTTGTGCACTTAAAACAGGGTAAAAAAGTTAATTTTTTTGGAAAAAGTTATCCAAAAAGTTTTTAAAGAAAGATTTACGATACTTTTGCATAATTATTTATTGCCAATAAATGAATTTTTTATTCGCTTTTTTAAACCAAGTTGAAAATATAGATCATGCTCTTTCATTTGACACCTGTAGAATGGTTCTAACGTCATGTTTTTCTGACTTATGTTATTGCAAAAAAAAATGCTTTCTGGGATAAACAATTTGAATAAAATTTAAACAATTGTATCAATCGCTTTGAAATTTTTATCACATAGTAAGCACCAAATTACCCTCATTTGACAAAAATTTCAAACCTGTACACTAATTTTTACAACAGTTATTGCAAAAATATTTATTTTTACAATTCCGACCTTTTTTCGCAATTATATTAACAATAAATGACTATATCAAACTTTGTAATATGTCATTTTAAAGCTTTTTCCATAATCTCAAAGATATTTGTACTAAAAAAATCATAAGTTTCACTATTTTCCATGGATTTGAAAAAAAAGGAAAAAATGCCATTTTTTGACAGTTAATTGTTTATAAATAAAAATGGCCGCCAGATCATACGCAGGAAATAGTTACAATTTGTTCCTATAGGTATTACTTGTCGAAAAAACGCTTCAGTTCCCTGGCTGCTGAAGTGTCACGAACAGAGTATATTTTTGTCTTATTACCCTGGCCTAGTAACAAAAATGTACGTTTTGAAAAAATAAACAAAACCGTTTCTTTTAATTTTTTTGGGATCAATAGTAATCGAGCTATACATTATTAAATGTTAGTTAGCTCTTCTTCGTCAAATGCTAAATACTGTAGTTTCAAAGTCAAAAGACGGGAAAACTATGCATTTTTCGAGGATAACTTGTTTAAACTAATTTAAAGCATTTTAAAATATCTATCTTCAGAAATAAAAACAAAGTCTCTAGCTCAAACAGTAAGTAACTTATAATGAAAAGAATGTCAGTCCCTATTTTTTCAGCGAAAATGTGATGCGTAGCAACCTCCTAATCACCACCCTAATTAAAATTAGTCATTAATCTTATTTGGTCTTCTTTATTTGTATATTATTAATAGGTTCTAGAAGTTTAACCGGCTTAAAATGATTAGTTAAAAAAAAATGGAGTTAGAAGCGAATAACGAATTTTTGTAATTTGGAAAAAATGGTATTTTCTTCAGAATAGAAAGATTAGCATCAGAGATACGAAAAATATTTAAATATAAAATAGTAGCTTATTTAATTTCCAAGAAACTGGTCTGCAAAAATTTTTACTACAGTAAAAATTGAGTGAGCTATTGATAATTAAAACTTGTAACAACATGCAAAAACCACCTTTACCAACCCTTTCAAAGTCACCTGTTTTTGCGACTGAGGATTTTAAGAGGATTTAACCTTTAACTACCCGCACATCAAGTTATAACATAACTACACGCGTGGCTTACTTTGTACGCCACAAGAAAATACACTTAAAAACAGCGGATTTGTTTATTTTTTTTTTGAAAAAATACACTTAGTTGTTTGTTATAAACTTTATTCGGCATCAGTGAATACTTGGAGTTCCTTTTCAGTAAGCCAATTGGGATTTATAACTGGAATCATGGAATAACTGGATTCCATGATAAATAAAATTACTAATAAAAAATTTTTTTAAATGTGATTTTTTACAGGAGAAAAAGTATTGTTTACAAAGAAAAATATATTTTTTGCCATAATGACTAAAAAACAATTAAAATATGTACTTATATTACGACTTATAGTAATATAATCCTGGGGTATATTGTCCATCACCGGAAACAACAAATAATAAAATGTAAATTACGATCTTTCCAGAACGCCGATTATAACGAAACTAAAACCAAATTGTAAAGCACAGCCAGTGATAAGTTAGAAAAATAAGCAAGGTCAAAAATTAAATTTTTAAATATATTTCCAGTAGAATTCTTATATCTGGCGTACAAAGTACGCCAGCGCGTGTAGTTAAAGGTTAATAGTAATAGTCGTATAGACCTTATAAAAAACTACAAAATTATTTTTTACCAAACTTTCTAAGATCAAAAATAGAAAAGTTACGGTTAAAAAATCAATATTTTTTTTGAAAAGAAAAGGAGACATCTAATTGGAAGCATATAAATAAGTTAGCGGTGTTTTTAGTCATTGGCCTTATTAATTCGCCTTTATTTACGTATTATTAATAGATTCTAGAAGTTTGACTGGCTTATGAATATTAGTTTTTAAAAAACTGTAGTTAAAAACGAATAACGAATATTTGTAGTTTCGTAAACATGTCGATTTCTTCAGAATAGAAAGATTAGCATCAGAGATACGAAAAAATGTTTAAATATAAAATTGTAGGTTATAAATTCCCAAGAAATTGGTTTAAAAAAAAGTTTTTTCTACGGCAAAAATTGAGTGAATCGTAAATTACTATATTATCGAAAAACACTTATTTTTCGATATTAAAGTAACACTTTCGATAGCGAATAAGTCGAAAGCTATTCATTTTATCAAAAAAATGTATAGAACATTTTTTGCTTAGAATGAATGTTTTTATCAACTTTTGCGGTCAAAATATAATAAAAAATGTCCACCCCCGGGATGGGATGGCAACCACCCCCATGGTAAAAGCGCCTTTCGGCATCACATAGATTTTGATCCTTATACTATCCACTACTTATTCTCAAATTTTCAAGCAAATCAATCCATTCTGTAAAAATTTCGAGGTGAAAAGCTTCGGTTCTTGGACTAATAGCAATAATTGAAAAAAAAACACGATTTAGGGGCGCCATTTTGTTTATAAAAAAGTAGCACACTATCTGCGGAATTTGCATTCCTATATAATTGATATATAGAATCATAAGATTCAATTCCAGCAATAAAATTGCTGGTAAATAACTTTTCCCAAAAATGGCCTGTTCTCCAATAATCTGCCCAGACTAATAGCGTTGATGTATCATGCATTTCTTAAGCCTATATTGTAGACCAGGGGTGGGCAAATACTTTTAAGCGCGGGCCAAAATGACATTTTCAAAATGTCTCCCGGGCCGGAAGATTATAACGTGAACTAACGCTGTGCACCCGCCAATCTCTTTGGAGGAGTTTTTTCTCCGTACTGCCATGTAAAGAAATTTTTTGACACAAATGCTATATATAACTTAGTGTCATTTTAGAGCATTTTACAAAGACATTTGACGAAGAAGAATTTTTCAACCGGCCGGATAAAGTAAGCAAAGGGCCGGATGCGGCCCACGGGCCGGCTTTTGCCCACCCCTGTTGTAGACCTTTTCTAAGTCAACGAAAATTAAATGAGTTGGTAAATTTGTGGCTGTTCTTTTTTCTACAATTTGTTGATGTACAAATATATTATCAAGCAGCACATATTATATCAGCACGGAATCCACGGCGATCTTATATTTTCTCGTATTAGTTATCGATTCCTTCTTTTATCAATTGACAAAATATCCGTTTCATTTTTTAACTATCCGTTTATCAGAAAGAAGTTTTGTAACCAACTTGTTTATTTTTAATTTGTATACGTGTTGCTACTGGTAGCTTTAGTCCACTATGTATATACCCGCTGGCGTTGCATTCATTAAAAACCCTGTCACCTGTTGAACACGGCTTCTATTCAGCAAAGAAACTAAACAAAGAAAATTGATTAATGAACACGATCAAGATTTCTACATTGATTTATATTCGCTTTTATTGAATTAGTTTAATTAGGTGGCATGTAAAGTAAATTAATTAGTGTCCATCGCGTGTACGTCGGTAGTACCTAGTTGCGAAGGTACCACTGGTACCAGTAGGCGCTGACAGTAAATGCTGACGCTGCTGATGCTGAGGAGCGCTTGCTGGCCGATTTCCTTGCACTTCTTCGCACCTCTTTTGACTCATCATGTCTTATGTGGCTGCACAGCCACGGGCACCATGCGATCGATTGTTAAATGGGGTAAACTAGCGACAGGTGGTGATTACTATGTCGAAATTAACACAAATTAAAAGAAAAATACCTTTTAGTAAAAAATATGAAAGAATAATAGGCCTGGCAAATTGGTTAACAAGACCCTGACAACTAAAAAGCAACAGTAAAACTAAACAAGTTTCGTCCAGTTGTTGAATTGTTTAGATTATTTGAGTAAGGAATCATTTTTATAAAAAAAAAATTTGGTATAATCAAAAACCAAATATAGAGATTTAATAAAACAGGAAAAATATTATATACCTATTATTTAAAAATTCCAAAGTACAAACAATTAACGAAATACAATGCTTAAAATATTGTTATGATCTGCTTTCTATTACTTTGATATTAATTATTATTTATTTGATCAATTATTTAATTAACGCACATAAAAATTATTAAGAAAAAATCTCAGGGTGCCTTTTGTCAAAAAAAAAAATTAATTAAATTCTATTAGGTTATACTTATCCTTTCTCGTGGCTTCAGTATCTCTTAGTTGATCCTTATCGGGATAAAATAGGAAAAGGAAATAAATAGAAAAATCATAAATAAACACATACAAATACCTTTATTATCAAAAGCAATGCTCTGTAAATTTATTAATTAAATCCTGTGGGCATAACTGTCCAAAAGAAACTTTTACCATATAAATTAATCTAATTTAAACAAATATTTATCGCTTTGTTCTGGATACTATTAATAAAACAAGCTAAACAAACAAATTTGGTATTCGCAAATTACTTATACTTCCTATTAAATTTTTGAAATGTTGGAATCTTAAATGCATATGCTTTTACGTAAAAAAATCTAACTTCTGATTATAAAACAAAATCTATCACATAGGTTATTGACTGACCTTTTTGATTCACACACAATGATGTCTCCTCTTGACCCAAATAGTTCCTCCTTATTGATTATGTTAGGCTACCAATCAAAGCCCTCTCCGTTCTCAGCAAACAATCCAGCAGGATACCAGCAACTATTTCTCCAAAACACAAGCCAGGCCTCTTTTTTGCCAGTGCTCATTCAATAAACTCCAAAACTCTTTCCTATCTTTCTCTCAACAATAATCTCCTGAGACCCAAGTATCTTTTTTACTTGGTGTCACAAATAATTTTTATAATGATAATTCTTGTAACTTACTCTCTTGGACTGTACATAATCAAAGAGATATTTCTTCTCGATTTGATTTGTCTCTCGTACCACTTTTCGGCTACTCCCACTATCAAAACAAAACACTAGTACTTGCTGCTGAACTACTCACGAAAACTTTTGACTGCCCCTTTTGGATGCCGGTAACACAATGAATTCCTCTTTCCAAAACTATCTCAACATTCAAACAAAACTTTCCCCATTCCAAATTGCCAAGCCAATCAGAAACATTTCTCTCTCCAACTCCCTCTGTTTCAATCGAAAAACCCAGTCATTCTTTCAAACAATATTTCTACTCCAAACTAATGACTTTTCGGAAATTATCTAAATATTCCTGTCATTAAACAAACATATTTAAAATTCCAATTCTCTTTACCTCTATTTTTCTAAAAACTAATAATTACATCTACCTGTGGATTTCCCTTTTCCGTAATAAAAAATTGGTCTAAAACCATAATCCTAAACAACTTTCACTTCACCTTTTATTTACAAAAATGTTTTTAATTGTTCATGGAAAACTTCATTAAGGAGAAACCACCTTGCGTGACAACTAACTTCCAATAAATATTTACAAATCAATATACAGGGTGTATCAAATTTATGTGCCCGCGTTATATTAAAAAATAAAATTTTTATTCTATCTTTGATTGATAGATTGATCCACAATAATATATTGCAAAATTTGGAAGTGTAGTACTTATGAAAAATGTTTATATTAACATTTTGGTCAAGTTGTCTCGATTTAGGGTATAAAATACTCAGACACCAAGATTTGATTAATTTTTGGTTTGGTGTTGCGATTAGCTGCCGACGTTAAGGGGAAAGGCGCAAAATGTCGCCTGTCAAAATTTTCAATGTGTTTTAAATTTTTTTCGAATCCTGAGAAAACTAATAAGCATTTTTGAAAAATTTAAACGCAGAATGAAAGATTACATTATTACCGAGGGCCGAAAGTTCCTGAAAACTTCTATAATTTTTATTTTAATAATTTTTTAATAATTTTACAGGAAAATTTAAAAGAGAAAATTTAGTGTGATTTTTAATTGCAAATATTTCATTCAAAAGAAACTTTTATTTATTCTAAGGGACTTTCGGCCCTCGGTAATAACGATATCTTTCATTGTGCGTTTAAATTTTTCAAAAATACGTATTAGTTTTCTCAAGATTCTAAAAAAATTAATACATTTAAAACACATTTAAAATTTTAACATGCGATATTTTGCGCCTTTCCCCTTAACCCATTCATGCCCAGAATTCCCTAGTGACTTTTTTTGTGTAATATTTTAGTCACGGAACTTTTATGGTACCTTAAATGTAAAAATGGTAATTAAAACCTTATCAGCATCTAACTGCCAAAATGGCAGCCTGGCAACTCTAGTTGCCACTGGGATTAAGCGGTGTAAATATAAAAATAAACGAAAAAATTAGTATCTATTTATTAAATTCAGTTAATAACATCTAACAACAAAAATTCTATGTGTGAAACACTTTAAAACAGTTGTCAGGGTGTAATGCAATGTCACATTTAATACAAAGATAGGATGTCCGATTGCCACAGACCTTACAACGGCGATACTTGGACGCACCTTTCTGAATAATATGATCAGTGTGGTCTTTTCGGAGTTCTTGAAGTACAGGTGAAAAATTCAAAGACGTTCTGACACCAGGTATTTTTGGAAGGGTTCCAAATGATTTCAAAAGATAAACTGTGCATTGGCGCCTAAAGTTCAACAATGGTATATCATAACCAAGTCGACGATATAAGAGCCAACCTTGTACACATGCGGCATCTACAGCCCATGAAAAAAAAGGCCACCACCATTTTTTTGATCTAATTCGGCAACGGTAAGAAGCCACGAATTGATCCATTATATCAACGCCTCCCATGTTGCTGTTGTACTGTTCAACGGGACCTGGAATATCGATTGTAATCTTTTTTTTTTCTGCACGAGAATATCTGCTTGCTTTTTTCATAGGATATACTTTGTCACAATTGGTAAGCATTGTGACAACGTTATTATCATTCCAGCGAACGAGCAAAAGATCTCCAGACGATGAAGTAGCCACGTCACCTCTTTCTTTTTTTTTTCCACACACTTTTTTCTGGCAGTTTCATTGAGGCATTACAGCGATTTTCACGCAATGTTCCTGTGCTTCCAATTTCTCTGGAACTTAATTCTTGCAACAATGCAACCGACGTAAAAAGATTGTCAAAATAAAGTCTGTGTCCTTTTTTCAATTGCATGTGATCAATTAGACCTATAACAACATCACCACCTTGTCCTAGACCAGTTTGAGGAAGGCGAGTGGAAGAGCCACAATACGGTTCAACATGATGGATGTAACCCGAAGGATCGGCAGCTACCCACAGTTTGTACCCAAATCTAATGGGTTTACCCCTTATAAATTGCTTACTTCCATGTCTCCCGTAATACGGAATCATACTCTCATCGACGCTAACAGTGGGACCAGGAGTAATTTGCTTGAATGCAGAATTTAGCATATCTAACAAAGGGCGAATTTTGTACATTCGATCAGTACCGTCATTGCACTGATTATCGGCGAGATGAATGAAACTCATAAGTTCGTCAAAACGATTTCGTCTCATTGCATTTGAGACTATTGGTGTATGAACGTCTTCATCTACAGTCCAGTAAAGCCGTCTGCAAGGCAGTGGATGATATCCCGATAAGAGCATAACCCCAACAAACGTTAAAATTTCTGCCGAAGTGGCGTTCAGATTATGAACTAATTTTTGCCCAGCATAAGAGTTTGTTTCGCGAACAATGTGCTCTATTATATCTTGTGTAAAGTAACACCTAAATGCGTCAATCGGGCTTTTAACTGTTTCTTTCAAAAGATCCTCTACATTTGGCCGGTATTCGTTGTCGGGTTCAGGAACCTTCGAAGAAAATTCAAAAATATTTGATTTCCATGTAGTTGGATTTAGACGTGGTCGTTTGGCAGATTTCGGGCATTTGGAGGTACATGGTTGAGAAATATTATTCTGTCGAGAGGTACTTGGTTGGGAAACGTTGTTAGTATCATCTGCAGCTTTAATTTCATGACTGTACTTCACACTTACTTGAGAGCGCAGGATACGAGCTGGAAGATGATTGGTATCGCCGGCCACTTCTTCATCCGAGAAATCAGAATCCTTATCTGTATCTGCATCTGGAGGTTCTTCGGGAGGAAAAATCGATATATATTCAGGCATTTCATTTTCTTCTTCGAGAGCCTCCAGAAGTTCGTGAAAAAGTAACCCCTTGCCATCTCTTCCTCGTACATACCTGAAAATAACAAACGATAATCCATATTCCCAGTGGCAACTCAAGTTGCCATGTACTTTTATATATGTATATTGAAAAAAGTAAATCCCTCACGAATAAGAATTATAGTTAAAAATTGCGACAAAAGCTTGCTATTGAAGAAAATAAATCTTTGGTTTGAAAAAATATATATACATATTTGTATACTTACATTGAACTGTCGGCTGCCATGAATATAACTAAACACGTATAACACCACTAAGAAAACTATCGATACAAACTGGTTGAATGATACATACAAACTGTGGCTTTGCTGAATTTGTTAGCCGATAACCCCCTCCACCTAACTTAAGTGCACTTTGCGAATTACACAGTGGGAGAGGGGCGGGGAAGACATTCATAGGCGTGGCAACTGTAGTTGCCACCGGGCATGAATGGGTTAAGTAATTAGTCTTTTAGGACTGCATACAGAAACTGCCTGGGTATTTTGTCTTCAGCTTCTCCAGCTCCATTGTTTCTTTTTTGCTGACTAGATAAGAAGAGATCTCGACCTGTCAAGGGTCGTTGCCTTTTTTATTAAACGTTAAAACATTAAACCAATACCTATGACCGAAATTGACAGAAAAGATAGAGCCATGAATGACCGACATTATATTAGGTACAGATTATGAACATAAGAAGAGAAGTTAAGAACAACACTAAGCCACATATCAGCGTCTAGGCAGAGACATAAGACCAACTGTCAGACAACTTAAAAACAGAATTTGGGAAGAGTAGCCAAGGAAAGATGTATTCTTCTTCTTCTTATTCAGCCTATTTGCATCCACTCCTGGACAAAGGCCTCCCCATGAGTTCTCCATTCTTCTCTGTTTTGTGCTATTTGTTACCAGTTTCTTCTGATTTTTGCTTTGATGTCATCTAGCCATCGTTTTTGTAGTTTTCCTCTACTACGACTGTGCTCGCGTGGTCTCCAATGTACAATGTTTCTCGTTCAACTTTCGATGTTTTTTCGTGCCACGTGTCCTACTCAGCTCCATTTAATTTGCGCAATTTTTCCAATTACATCTCCCACCTTCGTCCTTCAGATGAGAAAATATGTAAAGTAAATTAATTAGTGTCCATTACGTGTACGTCGGTAGTACCTAGTTGCGAAGGTACCACTGGTACCAGTAGGCGCTGACAGTAAATGCTGACGCTGCTGATGCTGAGGAGCGCTTGCTTGCCGGCACTTCTTCGCCCCTCTTTTGACTCATCTTGTGGGATGTGGCTGCACAGCCACGGCAGCATGCGATCGATTGTAAAATGAGGTAAACTAGCTTCAAGTGGTGATTACTATGTCGAAATTAACACAGATTAAAAGAAAAATACCTTAGTAAAAGATATGAAAGAATAATAGGCCTGGCAAATTGGTTAACAAGACCCTGACAACTAAAAAGCAACAGTAAAGCTAAACAAGTTTCGTCCAGTTGTTGAATTGTTTAGACTATTTGAGTAAGGAATAATTTTTATAAAAGAAATATGGTATAATCAAAAACAAAATATAGAGATTTAAGAAAACAGGAAAAATATTATACAGTGCACTGGAATAAGTGTTCCCCCCCCCCCCTTATTAACTTATTTATTTTTAGCACATAAGCAAAACGCTCGCACAGGTCAATTTTTAAAATAATCGTAGTAAATTATATAGCAAATTACGCGATCTTTCTTCAGGTGACAGGCATGACTTTGATTTTTTGTAACAGGAAAGAACATCATGTGACACCGCATTTAAAAGCTTTTGAAGTACTGATTACAAAAATGTATAACACTTTAATATTTTATAAGAGAACAGGCGCAAAATTTCGGTAAAATAATTTTTTAAATGCCTTCATTTTTTTCGAATCCTGCGAAAACTAATGAATATTTTTGAAAAATTGAAACGCAAAATGAAAGATTACCTACTTTATTACCGAGGGTCGAAAGTCCCGTAGTATAAACAAAAAGTTTCATTTGAATCATATATTTGAAATTAAAAATCATACTTAATTTTCTCCTTTTTTCACCCCTGTAACTTACTAAAATAAACATTATACATAGAAGCTTTCAGGGACCCTTTTTTAGCCCTTAGTAATAATGTAATATTTCATTCTGCGTTTAAATTTTTCAAAAATATTTAGGTATTAGTTTTCTCAAGATTCGAAAAAAATGAATGCATTTCAAAATTATTGGACCGAAATTTTGCGCCTACCCTCTTAAAAATATTAAAGTATTATACATTTTTGTAATCAGTATTTCAAAAGCTTCTAAATGAGGTGTCACATGATGTACTTTCCCATTAAAAAAAAATCAAAGTTATGACTGTCACCTGAAGAGGGATCGCGTAAAGTTCGAAACATTGATGCTGTAATATACTATGATTATTTTTAAAATCGACCTGTCCCGAGCGTTTTCCTTATGTGCTAAAAATAAATAAGTTAATAAGGGGGGGGGGGGGAACACTTATTCCAGGACACTGTATATTTAAAAAATCCAAGCTTCAAAAAATTAACGAAATACAATGCTTAAAATATATTGCAAAATGTTGCAGTGTAGTCCTTATTAAAAATGTTTATATTAACATTTTGGTCAAGTTGTCTGGCTTTAGGGTATAAAATTCTCAGACAACAAGATTTGATTAATTTTTGGGTTGGTGTTGCGACGGCTGCCGACGTTAAGTAATTAGTCTTTTCAATACAGTTTTCAAATAAACCAAAAAATAAAATGTTAAGAAAGCCTAAAACTACAATTGAGTTTTAATTTAAATATTTTATATGTGCTAGAATATTCCACAGGGTGTTCCGAACTTCAAGGAAAAAACCCAGTATGATTGTTACATCCGGTATAAAATGGCATTTACCTGTCTAGCAGCAATATTATTCCACCGATATTCTTGAATAATAAGGCTATAATATGCTAAAAAAATCACTTAAATCGGACAACTGGTTTAGGAAATTTAAGACATAAAAAGTGTCCCATGTTTAAGGTATTCCTTTAATTTTTCCGGTATGTGTAGATAGGACAAATAAGACCACTATTGCTTTGTTTCAGTACCTATTTCTGTCTTTCGTTAAACTGCTAATGGTAAGCGGAATATTCCTTTCGCTGCCTTCCTTGAAAATCTTAGCTGGATACCACTTGGTAGTTCCTCGCACATCTCTTCTTCATCTTCTTGCTAATTCTTATTTGCTTGTAGTTCCTCTTGTTGGTCTGTATTTAATAGATCTTTTTCAAATTTATTAAAAAACAAAAAGTTATGGTGAGAACTTAAAATAATTAAAGAAAAAACTGGAAATAAATTTGCAGGGATAAATTGAACGAATTATTATTATTAACACATTATTCTTGTGGTTGAACACAACATAACTTTATAATAAACATGACTTAATTTTAGTATGATGTATGATACATAGGCACATATAACACACAAATTAATTACATACATAACCGCATAAGAAAATACTTCAACTGAAATCCTTAACACTTGCAAAAATTCCCATGAAATGCACACCATTCATTACCGTTCGGATTTGTTCACTTGACACCTCATCTAAGAATAAACGGATTCGGCCAAAGGTAATGTACCTATCTATGAATAATGATCTTTTAAGAGAAATCTCTGCGGTTACAAGGAATAGAGATTAAAATAATCTCGTGTATTAATAAATGGGAAAGTTAAAGACACGGTAAAAAGCGTATAGCACTTGTAGGATGGGAGTGAACACACAAAAAATGACAGTGAAATATTATTTTGTCAACATTGTTTGCATATTTATCGAACGTTTATTTATTCGATTTGATATTTTAATGAAATTGGACGACGGTCAGTGGTGTCATGGTGTGGGAACGCGTGGGAACGCCGTTCCCGCACTGGTTAAGAAAAGAAAAAAAAATAATAGAGAATCTAGGTTTTGTAAACAAAAATTAGCAGTGCGTTCCGGCACTGCGTTCCCGCACTGCTAATTTTGCCATGACACCACTGACGACGGTGTTAATTAACTAATAGTTTTTATATCAGTTCATTAATTTCCTTACGGGATTTACTTTTTTTTAACTACGGTATGTACGTGTAATGGTGCTGTATAATCCATAAAATGACAGTTAGAATTTTTAGAAGACTAAATCTGTAGTGAATGAAGTGAGGGTAAATAATGTTCTTTTCAATGTTAAGTATCTATAACACTACATGCCTTAGAGACCCTTAGCTTCGATAGTATTGACTAAATTCTTCCACTTTTTCCGTTCCTTCATTTGATTTCTCCAGTCTCTTGTACCCATTTCATCAATGTCAGTCCGGACGACTTTCTGTGTGGTCCCCCTCTTCTTTTTCCCCGTGTTCTCCTGCTAACAAAACTATTAGGATTCTTTCTTTTTTTGTGGCATTCGTGAAACATGTCCCAACCATCTATATAACTCACTGCGCCCTGAGTGTTATTTTAGGTCTCTTATAGTCTTATACAGATAATGTATAAGTTTGGTTTATTCTTAAGCCTGCTTTATATTACCAAAACTTTTCTCAAAATTTTCCTCTCCCAAATCTCTAGCTTTCTTCTTCTTACTGATTCATTGCCCAATATGATGCATACAACACTGTTGGTTTCACTATTGTTTCATAAGTTCCAATCTTAGCTTCCCTGATCACGTTTTTTGCCTTTAACAGTGCGTTTAATGATACAACTGCTTTGCTACCTTTCAACCACCGTTTATCGTTTCTCTCTCTTCGTCTCCTCTATTTCTAACTGTTACTCTAAGGTACTCAAATTCAGTTACGTTCTCAAATTTATACTCTCTGTCATTTGTCCTTAGAGTTTAGAGTGATCCATTTATTTTTCTCTGCATTTTCCTCTCTCATTTCCGTGTATTTGGTTTTATCTTGGTTTATAATCAGGCTATATTTTTTAGCTTCTTATTCAAATTTTTTTGAACATTTTTGAAGTTCTATACTTGAGCGTGTCAGAAACACCAAGTCATCTGAAAAACCTATATTGTCTTTTGCTTTTTTCTATTATTCAGAATCGTGCGGCTTGTCTGGGTATTGGTTCCTCTAATTATCTTTTCTAGTATTAGGTTGAATAAGTCTGTTGACTTTTCCCGTTTTAATCCTCCTAAACGCCATTATGGCGATTGTAAGATTTTCAAACTTTTTCCTAGGTTTGATAAAAGGTACCTGTATTTGGTCTGTATGCTACTTTTTTTCCAATCTTTGCATATTCTGGAAACATGTATTTTCTTTTGTCTTCATTTACTTTTAGATCAATTAAATTAATAAATAATTAGTACAGCTTCTTCTTCTTCTTCTTCTTAAGTTGCTGAGACCGCTTGCCGATCGCTGGCTCTCATGTTGCCCAGCATATTAACAATCATTGTTTTTACAGTCGCACGAAATAGTTCAGTGCTAGTTAGTTTTCCCAAACCATTGGCGTAGGTTTTAAAGCCAAGAAGTTATACGACGGCCCACACTTCTTTTTCCCATTATTTTACCTTGTATGACAAGGTGAAGTATGTCATATATTTCTGGGTGAAGCAGCCAAAGTATTCAATTTACGCCTTTTAACCGTGTTCACTACTTCACAACTTTTATTCAAACGTTGCAAAACCCTTTCGTTTGTGACTCATTCTACCCAACTGATCTTCAGAATACGGCAGTAGACCCACATCTCAAATGCTTTTAGGTTTTTTAAAAGCGATTCTGTAAGGTCCATGCTTCAACCCCGTAAAGTAGAACTGGGAATATATATATATATATATATATATATATATATATATATATTTACTCCCAGCGTATGAAGTGAGCCACATATCAAAAGAAACTGCGGTTGAAGTGAGGTCCTGTACAAAGTGAGGTCTTTGTAAGACTTTTTCGTAGACATGTACTGATAGCAAACACTGTTTTTTTACAAAAAAAAGTGGGACCTCACTTTGTATGGTCCACATCAATTTTTAGTTCAGAGATTTTCCGCATAGAGGCGCTGACTTTGGCGTATATTTTCTAACCATGTATATTCTATGCCCTGTTGAATAACTTACGATACACATAGTGAGGACCATACAACTGGCAACATCTGTTCAACCAATCTTTAAAACAGTGGATCGTCAATCGTCGCATAAATTCAAACAGTACAAAAATGTTTAATACTTTAATCCTTTTTGAGAGCGTAGGCGCAAAATTTCGGTCGAGTTCTTTTTAAACGCATTTATTTTTTTCGAATCCTGAGATAACTAATAGGTATTTTTTAAAAATTTAAACGCAAAATAGAAGACTACATTATTCCCGAGGGCAGAAAGTCCCTTATAATGAACAAAAAGTTTCTTTTGAATGATATATGTATTTAAAATTAAAAATCAGACTATTTTTTTTTTCACCCCTGTGACTTATTAAAATAAATATTATAGAAGTTCTCAAGGACTTTCGACCATGGATAATACAGTAATATTTCTTTCTGCGTTTAAATTTTTTAAAAATACTTAAGGTTTTCTCAGTATTCGAAAAAAATGAACGCATTTAAAAATAATTCGAGCGAAATTTTTGCGCATAATATGCTCTCAGAAAGGCTTAAAATACTATAAATTTTTGTAATCAGTATTTCAATATTTATTTATGATATAAGTGTTAAAAGTACACGTTTAAGGCACGCATGTGAAAGTTTTCAGAATGAGCGACAGCGAGTTCTGCAATTCACATGAGTGCCGTAAAAATGTACTTTTTAACACGCATATCATGCAATATTTTTTCTACAAACGTAATTACAGGACAATATCTACAAAAACTTTTACTTGAACTTGACTGACATTCCATTTTTATATTTTTTTGACATTACATCAAAATTGCCTATACGATCAATACGAATTGCAGTGCCATAAAAATTTTAAAGCACTAGTGCCTTAAAGCAGCGCCGGATAAAGGGACGGGCGAGCCGGGCGACCGCCCGGGGCGCTAGAATTTGGGGGCGCCAAATTTTGAGAGACGCTGATATATAAATATAATATTTACCCCCCTCCGTGGCTCAGTGGTAAGAGCGCCTGCCTTTGGATCGAAAAAATCCGAAAGGTTGTGGGTTCGAATCTCACCAGGGTCGGAAATTTTTCATTTATTATAAATTAATAAATGAATATAGTTTCTGTCCTCGTGGGATCGGTTCTCACCGGAGGGACCGCAGACGTTCGGATACAATTAGCGTCTCTTTGCAAAGACAATGACGTCGACATTGCAAAGTAACAAGGCACTTACTCAACACACACACTACTTACACATGACACTAGGTACCTAACTGTTCAAAATTACCGTACCTACCATGTCAATGGCCATTAGTTGTCGAGGCATTAGCTAAACAAAAAAAAAATATAATATTTTTTACATTCATTATTTTTTTGGACTTTATAGATTATCTTTGGGCTAAGATTACTCCTAAGACAATTAATATTAAATAATTGTAACAATAAGAAAACTATTTCTAGCTCACAAAAATTCTCTAATAAAAATAATGCAACCTAAAAATTGTTATGGCTTTTAAAGGTCATTTGTCAGGTAATACCTATCACTTTTATGGTGTTACAATGTTATACATACATACTTAAAATACACGAAGATCAGATTTACGCAGTATCAACAAATTTATGAATAGTCAGTGATATTATTATACTGCTGCTTGTCATTATAGCCTCAATGGTTAAATAGTTTTGTCTTCCTGTTCTGTAAACTTTGCTTTATCAACATTGTCGTGTGTCCGTGGGTGTGTAATTTGAAATAAAAAAAAAACAGGTATATCTATATGAATTAGAATTGACAAGTTCTTTTTCATAACATGAATATAATATAGAAATTTATTTCGAATACTTTGTACGCGTTAAGATGTGTCACTTTTTGCATAAAAACGGCACGAACGACGTATGAAAAAAAGGAATAATAGATTTTTGTATATATCATAAATTGAACGAGTAATTCCAAAATGACTTGTTATTTGAAATATCTCAGTGGCGTACTATGTTTTTCTTTAAAAAAATTCACCATTTCAACAGTAGATATAAAATTATTAATTTTATGTCAAAAAATGCGCAATAATTACCTCTTAAAACACATCAAATTTCATTTGCATATCTGAACCGGTTTTAGAACAATAAAGAAATCGTCAGTTTGTAAGAAAAATGTCAACACCCCATATCTCGGAAACGAAGTATTTGCTGACATACGCTTATAGAGCAAACTGTCATTATTTTTTCATATAGAATTACCCTTTAAAGTTTGTCGCATTTATTTAGAAACATCCTGTTTTTTCTTGACCACCCTGGATTTCCATAGTTTTCCTGTATTATTTCACTTGACCGTTATTTTCAGTTCTTTCTGTTTTTCCAGTCCTGCAGGTTTCTTTTCGAATATTGCTTCGTCCATTTTATCTCTAAAAGATTTGCGGTGTCTGTCTCTCTTCCTTCTTCCTATCGGGCTCCAATCTGTTATTCTGTTTATCAACGATTTTGGTCTGCTCTTCTGCCATGTCCGTACCAGGTTAATCTCTTTTGTTCTATGTTGTCTATTATCCCTTGAATTCATTACCATTAGTTTCTTAATCTCTATGTTATTTATTCTGTCCCTTCTACAGCTTCTACTTAGGTATTCGATCTCTGTTGCTCTTATTTTGCATTTGGTTTTCGTATTTTTTATTCAATTTTCACACCCATTATTGAGAATACTTTTTGTCATGGTGTTATATTATATTCTTTTTGTTTTTATACTGATGTTCTTATCCCACAGTACCGGTTTTAATTTTAGTATGCAGCATATTGTTTGTCCTAGTAACTCGATACCTAAAACCATAGCTTGGTTCTATAGGTATCGAGTCATAGAGATAATAAAAAGCTCATGAGATAATAAAAAAAAAATAATGAATGATTTTATTTGAATTTGCATAGATGATTGTAAGGCCAAGGATATCACAACGGCTCTAAAAGGAAGAGAAAAAATAAAGATGTACAAGCTCGCGTTTGCAAAGAATATCCGCATGCTATTTTATGCTAAGTGGATGCCACTCCCTCAATTTAGTTATTGGGGATGCAGCTATATCTTGCGCACAATCAACATGTTTTTTGGTCTTGTAGAAGATTTATACACATTAAATGATATAAATGAGTCAGATTAAATAAATTATTAGACGAATTTTTTACTAAGCAACAACATTTTTGTTTAATTTAGTAGTATTTTGTATTTTGACAACGACACCCGATTTGGGCGTCGAAACGATAATAAAATTATTTTTTTCAATTTAATTGTGGCTTATTTTCCATCTAAATAGTTATTTATACACATTTTTTACTGGTTGTTGATAATGTGCATTTATATTTTACCTCGCTTCTTCGTCGCTTGAACTTAAAATGAGCTCGCTATGCTATGCCCTATGTTGGATAAGTTATAAGTAATAACTATCCTACTATTTTTTAAATAAATATAGTTTTACATGGTTCTTTATGGTAAAATTTTGATTTTTTCCTATTTTTTTATATTTGCAGTAAATTTGTATATTCTTATATGAAGGGGCGCCAAATTTTATTTTGCCCAAGGCGCTCAGAACCCTAAAACCGGCCCTGCCTTAAAGTAGCATTTTTAACGCACGTATGGAGTTCTAAAAATTGCATTTTTAACACGGTTGTAGAAAAAAGCTTTTAAATGAGGTGTCACATGATGTACATACTTACTTTCCTATTTAAAAAAATCAAAGTTGTGCCTGTCACCTGAAGAAGAGGGATCGCGTAAAGTTCGAAACATTGACGCTATAATTTACTATGATTATTTTAAAAATCGACCTATCCGAGAGTTTTTCTTATGTGCTAAAAATAAATAAGTTAATAAGGGGGGTAACACTTATTCCAGCGAACTGTATTTGTAACGACCAAGGGAGGGATGGCGGTTGTTGAACAAAAAACAGGTTTTCGGTTATACCCGTTTTTTACTTACGGTTTAACCTGGCGGTTATAACTAGTCAAAAAAAGCGGTTGTTCCAAAAACCATTTTTCGGTTTTTTTAATCAGAAGCAAATACTCGATAGGTTATAATGTTACATACATTTATATTGCAATTCAGTTTGCTCAATTTTCCTCCCGAAAAATTCCACAACAAATTCAACCTATAAAAATTTTCCCATGTGCTTTCAAATTACCCTAAAAATGGGCGAAAGTACCCCAATCTGGCATCTCTGATTCGTCGCTCGTTGTAGACGGCGTCGGTGTATATTGCGTTGTCAATTGGGATATTCCCAAAACTCCCAAAAGTGATAATCCTACCGATCTACCGACATGTCCCTAGGATCTATCGAGTTTAAAAAAATATCCAAATGACATATTTTACTTAAGAGGAAACAGTAGCGATCAACAGGTAGCGAAAATGCGTTCCAAGATTGCGGCTGTAATTTTGAATATTTTTTCGAGATATGTGGCACACGTATTCGTAATATAATAAAGAATGGCGGCACAGAGCCCAATTTAAAAAATATATTAATATGTGGAAATTACTCTGTAATTAAATACAATATTAAAAAAAACGAGCCTGTACCGCCACTAAGAAGAACAAAAAAATACACTTTCTTCAAATAAACTTTTTTATCCGATGCCTAGATTTTGTGTCATTTTGGAACTACTAAAATTTTTTATTTCATTAGTAGTTCCAAAATGACACAAAATCTAGGCATCTGATAAAAAAGTTTATTTGAAGAAAGTGTATTTTTTTGTTCTTCTTAATAGCGGTACAGACTCGTTTTTTTAATATTGTATTTATTTACAGAGTAATTTCCACATATTAATATATTTTTCAAATTGGGCTCTGTACCGCCATTCTTTATTATATTACAAATACGTGTGCCAAATATCTGGAAAAAATATTCAAAATTACAGCCTCAATCTTGGAACGCGTTTTGGCTACCTGTTGATCGCTACTGTATCACCTTAAAAATAAATTCGATAAACCAATTCATCATTTATTGCCATCAAAAAATTTCAGTAAAATAGGTAGTATTTTTTAACACGTTTGTATAATACCTTTCATTTCCTAAGAATTATGTATTATTTAAAAATTATATAATGGAGATTCCTAATCATATTTCGGTATTCACATTTCATACAAGAGTCTCAAAGTACTAATACTCAAAGTACTAGTACTCTCTTGAGAGTACTACTCTCTAGTACTCAAGTATAAACAATTTTTAGATGATTTTGGGAATATCGATTTCAAGCAGATCACTTACCTTTTTATGTAAATATTCATGTGTTTCATAAAAGCTGATGTGACAGTTTCGTCCAGTCCTTTATTAGTAAATAAAAGTTGAATTATGGTTGTTTGGGTTAATAATTACTTCGCATATTATTTATATATAATACATATAGTAGGGGAGCAAAGTATGCTAAATGTGCAGTCACTCGAGCGCTTTGGGGACCTATTGGGTTGTGATTATTAGGTTCTAAAACCAAAAAAGTTAAGTAAAATTTTCCATTTTAGTGGGGACTTTCCATATTTTAATTTAGTTTTCCATTTCCAACACCCGTTTTCTCCGATTATAGCGCCACCTATCCATAATTAGAAAAAATGTTTCGAATAAAAGTTGCTTTATTTTTACGCAAAGAATCCAAATCTGAAATAAAAAAAAATAGGAGTTCCTATTTAATATTTTAAAGTAACCCCCACCCCGTGGGGGTTGTGTTTGGTACCATTCGATAGATTTCAGAAAAAATATTCAGAAATTGTAGTGTATTACCTATAAGAAGTTACCGTTAAGCCGGGTCCAGACTATGTAACAAAACATGTTAAATAACAAAGTTTTGTAACTTGTTACAAAGTTTTAAATAAACAAGTTTTAAAACACAGTGTTGTATAACATTTTTCTGGTTATATAGCATGTTTTATGTTATCCAACAGATGTCGGTAAACATCAAAGGAAGTTATAAAACCGCACCGCGACTGATCTACACCTAAAAACATGTTATTGAAACATTTCTCTGGCATAGTACCTACGCGAGCAGCAACCGTTGGAGTCATATCGCCTTGTTCATTCTGGAGTGATTGTGCTAGATTTTTCTTTGCTCTGTTCACGTAGGGTAATTTACGCGATGAAATTGTCGAAAGAACTGACTAATCATTTAATTGAGCTATTTCGTAAGTAACGAGTATTATGGGATTGCTATGGGATGAGCTACATTTATTGATTTAAAAAACAAATAAAAAACACGATGAATAGACTGAAATAGAAGTGAAAATAGATACAGAAACTGTAGTTAAAACTAATGCACGTACGCCTATAACTCAAGCCAACAAAAGAAAAGCAGTACGCGGAACCTTAACAGCAAATCGGTGCAAATCAACTCTAAATTTGACATAAATACAATTCTCTACAGAGCAGAGTGTTCAGACATAAAACCTGTAACATTCACTTCATTCGCTACACAGATGCAGACTGCTTCATCAGCTACTCAAACAGGCACTCAATCATACAATATATCTGAGCCTTTCTATTCCGTCCACTACACCTACATCCGCTACTTCTCCAGCTACACCAATTCAAACAAACAGTGACACTCAATCATGAACAGGTAAAGACGATAATACTGAGGAATTAAATTTTACAGAAATGTTATACTTCCTCTCTGAAATAATGAGTAAAAAGTTTAAAAAATATACTTTGCTAATAATATAACTGTTAATCTTTCTCTTACTGGAATTGCATCTCGAAATGTCTTTCCTGCCTATTTTATGGCCGATTTCATTTATAAGAAATTCAAAATCAGACCTTTCTATTCTTAAGAAGTTTTTAAAACTGCCATCGCATTTAATGTCTCCTGTCGATGGGTCTATGTTATCTCTTTCCAGATCAGCTAAAAGAGCTGTACCGCTACCTATATTTTGCTCGAGCTGCTAATGAAGGACACATCCAAACAGTGTTGCCAATCGGCGGATAATTATCCGATTTGCGTACCTTTTTGAGAGTTGTCGTATCTTCTTCGTATCTTTAAATAAATCGGATATTTGCGGATATTTTTCAGTGTATCTACCATCGACTAAAATTTTCTCATCCATATATTCCCAACAACAACAACACATTAATTGTGTTTGGTTCCACCCAAATTTTTATAAATAGCCTATACTGGATGAATGTTAGTGACATCCGATACTTTTAATCTTTTGACAAAAGGGACATGTGCCGATTCTTTTGTTTAGAATTTAAATGCACAAGTGCATCCACTTAAGGCATACTAATCCAATTTAAATTTCAAAAACCGTCTGTCGTCCGATGTTACTTAGGAGTTTTTAGTTTTTAGTCTTTAAACTTATGAAAGCTAATTCACGCACGATTTAGTTTTAATTTCATTTTATGTAGTGCAGTGCTTAAGTAAACGTTTCCAGATTTCTCTGACATGAGATGTAGTTAAATCTAGTTCTTTTTTGTAAAGTTCTATCAAATCTAATATCTTAAACAAAACCATTTCATCAAAACATGTTATACTTACCTAATTATATTTATGATTTTTTTGAGGAATGTAATGGTACTATGCAGAAAAGAACTTTCCGGCACAGAAACATCACTTTTCTGCACACTACTGTCAGTTATTCTGTGAGAAAATATTAAATTTGTTAACATAAAATTGTGCAGAAAAGTGCATTTGGAATAGTGGTTGTAGAAAAATCTACTTATTTGAAACTAGTAATATCTAGATATCTACTAATTAACTCAAAAATCCTTCAAATTTTTTGCCTATAAGAATTATTTAGTCGGGCATTAACGTTGAACGCACCACGGGTATTATGGATAATAACTTTGATACCTTAATAACTACAAGACTGGCAAATACATTTCTATTGTTTTAGTTGTAATAAATCTTTAGTTGTTAAAAAAGCGTAGGCGCAAAATTTAGAACCAATAATCTTTAAATGTATTAATTTTTTTCGAATCCTGAGGAAACTAATAAATATTTTTGAAAAATTTGAACGCAGAATGAAAGATTACATTATTACCGACGGCTGAAAGTCCATTAGAATAAACAAAATGTTTCTTTTGAATGAGATATTTGAAATTAAAAATCACACTTAATATTCTCTTTTCCTTTTACCCCTGTAACATATTAGAATAAAAATTATAGAAGTCTTCAGGGACTTTCGGCCCTCGGTAATAATGTAATCCTTCATTCTGCGTTTAAATTTTTAAATAATACTTATTAGCTTTCTCAGGAGTCGAAAAAAATAATGCATTTTAAAAGCATTGACCAGAAATTTAGCGCCTATGCTATTAATGTAGCTGTAGTTTATTTTGTATTGATTTATTTATTATTTATTTTTCCAGTACCTAGTTTTAGGTAGTTATTACGTTTTAATAAAATAATATTTAAAAGTGTTTTTTACAAATAATTATAATAAATTAATATAACGATCCAAATAATGAAATATTTAGATTTATTTATTTAGAATGTAACACTTACGATAATACAAAATACGAATAATATAATAATAGTAAAGAAATAGTATTTACATACATGAATTAGGTAATAATCAGCTAGGATACGAGATTTTCATCTATAAACGAAAATTTTTAAACTGTGAAATAGAGAATCCAATAGATTAAAGGGCCCGTTGTTCGAACGCTAATCAGAAATGGAATCAACTTATCATTATCAAATATTTAATTACTGTCAATGTCAACTTTGATTGGGTTGCTGAAAACATAATTGATTACAATTATGAGATTAATTGATTAATTAATCAATAATTATGTTAGTAATTGTTACGTTAATTGATAATTAATAATTAATTAATCAATCAATTAGGTTAATTATCATAATGATAATTGATTGCAATCAACTGATTGGCGTACGAACAACGGATTTTGTTATTTGATGGTTGTTAAGGGGACTAAAAGGATAACATTGGCAACATTGATTTTAATAAGATTTTAATAACAGAATAATTTTTGACCTAGCGTACCTTTTCGTGACAAATCGGATATTTTTCGAGCGATCATCGGATAATCTAGGGAAATGCGATTGGCAACAGTGCATCCAAAATATTAATTTAACACGCCGGTGTCGCCTCCACAATATTACACAAGCTGCTGTTGCTATGAAGAGATCCTCCATACTTATATGACGCAATTTTATATACTACCTAACCTACCAGCTATCCATCTAAAATGCTGCAAAATTTATGCGCATGTTGTTGTTTTGTTTTTTGTTATATAGTCTGGATACTCATGCTATATTATAACAGGTTACATAACAAAGTTGTACAACAAATTTGTTGTACAACTTTGTTATTAGCATGTTTTGTTACATAGTCTAGACCCGGCTTTAAAAAGTTCCCCGTTTCAGGAAAAAATATTGTCTAAGAGCGATAGCCTAGTGACCTAGTGGGTAGACCTCGGATCTCGGATTCGTAAAGCAGAGGTTTCGATTTCAAATCCGGGGTGTGGATCTCCGATTTTTTTATTTATTGTTACTGCATTCATGTCTGTAGACAATGTTGCAATCTATTATGAGCACAATAAAAAAATATAGTAATAAAATAATAAATAAATATTTCAAAAAAAAACAAGAAAAGAAATACAATCACTGGAAGCGAAACTAAACAATACGGAAGAAATATAACCACTGGATTCGGAACTGGATATGGAACTGGATAATATTAGAAAATTGATATTATAATATGTAAGCACTACGAGCCTAGTAGGCCCATGGCTTGATGTACTATTCTTTTCCACTCCCTTTTGTCAGTCGCTTTTGTTTCCCAGTTCCTTAAGTTAATTCTTCTCATGTCTTCTCTAACTCCATTACTCCATCGTGACCTCGGTCTTCCTCTTCGTCTTTTCCCTGCCAATGCACTAGATAGTACCATTCTGGGAATTCTAGATGGAATCATCCTCTGCACATGGCCCAACCATCTAAGTCTTTGCGCCTTAATTACTGCTAGTATGTTAGGATCTTGATAGAGCTCAGTTAGTTCCTTATTTGTTCTTCTTACCCATTGTCCATTTAAGTTTTTCTTACCGAAGATTTTGCGCAGTATTTTCCTCTCCCAAACTAATAACAACTCTTGATGTTTTTTTGTTGTGACCCATGTTTCAGAAGCATACGTTACTATCGGCCTTATTACGGTCTTGTAAGTTCTTAGTTTTGCTCTTCGTGATATATGTTTACTTCTTAACAACCCATTAAAAGCAAATATAGCGCGGTTGCCCGACATAATTCTCTTTTGTATTTCTTCTTCACAGTTAGGATCTCTTGTGAAGACAGTTCCTAAGTACTCAAATCTCTCAACTTCTTCGAATTTATACTGTGTTCCCTTCGCTGTTGTCATTGTTATGTATTGCCCCCGAACGAATTGCTTATTTGTCCATTCCATATACTTTGTTTTTGCTTCATTTATATACAATCCTTTGGTTGCTGCCCTCTCCTCTAGTTTCATGACTCTTTCTATAAGTTATATTTTGCTCCTAGCGAAGATTACCAAATCGTCTGCGAATGCCAAGCACTGATGTTTTTTGTGGTAGATCAGACCGGTTCTATTAACGTTTGCTTCCTGTATAACCTTTTCTAGTAATATGCTAAATATTATAGACGATAATGGATCACCCTGCCGCAGTCCTTGTTTGACCTCAAAGCTTTCTGTTGTAGTATTGTTTATCTTGACTTTATCATACTGATATATCATACTAATATTGTTTAAAAACACTAATAATATTGATATAAAATGTTAACCAATTTTATTTATTGTTATAAGAATCAAAGGTAAATATGATTAGGCGAATGAAGCCTTAGGTTTCGCAGTCAATATCCCAACCACACACACATGTTGCAATCTATTTCAGTACGGTTTATAGTACAAACTATACATTTAATATCAAAATAGTGGGATATATTTTTTTAGTTGAGGACACTTGGTCACATTGCATTGTTTCAGGATAAGGTGAAATATCTTCAATAAATGGAAAAAAGCATGTATGTCATATATTATAATACTTTCTATACTCTTAATATGTAGTCTCGTATAAATTTGTAGTGACATGATTTTAAGTATAAGAACAAGAAGCTTGCAACAATTTTCAGAGAAAATAGAAAACTAAAACTATTTTAAAATGATTATTTGAAATAAAACATATGCACATATTCACTGTATTTGCCATCTAGTGGAATAACTGTAAAAGTCAGTAAAAAAGGTACATTAAGTTTAATTCAATTAAGTAAATCATCTTGTATACTAAAATTAAGGTTGGAAAATTGTCGTTTCAAAATGAAAATCGACAGGGGCAACAGTACCTGTACTAAAATACACTCTGTATAGATAATTATGTCAATGTTAATAATACTGGATAGAGAATTGAATATCCTTTCAAATGAGCTAGCACACGCCCCTATTCCCTATTTAAAAATAAGGGGTGGGGGAAATGGAAGGGAGGGGTTTGACAAATGACAGATATGTATGTACCGAAAAAACTGTGTTCCCCTTAGATCAAAAGTCGGGCTTTTATATTTATATGTTAAGTTCAATATAAATTTCACATAACTGAACTATCACTGTATCATCCATTTTGATTACCATTGTTCTCAACTAACGCTATTTTCAAAATTCTTGCTTTCCTATCCATCTTTAACGTAAATTATTAAAAAATATAAAACTATTTCTTTATTAACGCTAGTCTCCGATAAGGCTACCGTGATTTAATGCTGAGGTACTAAAATGTTAAAAAATTAACAAACAGTACGAGCAAGAACAAAGAGTCCACATCCTTCTTATAACTACAAGTGACTGAAACTGAAACATCGAAACAATAATAATTCTTACTGTGTTATACAGAAAAAGGCAGTAGAAACGATTAATCTCATATTTATCGACAACACTGTATGGTCCTCACTTGATGAGCTGTAAGGAAATATACACGTAAAGTTGTCCTCACTTTGTGCGCATAACGAAAAAGTATATACAGTCTCACTTTAATAGCTGCGTATAATGGCCTCACTTGGGTGGCAATATACTTGAACAATACGGGACACATATACGTAATTTTTTTTGTGTATACTCGTCATTTTTTAATTGCTATTTACTTGTCAAGGTCACTATGAAGAGTTGAAACGATTATGTCTACGTTTTCTACCGGTCCTCACTAAGTGCGCGTAATGTCAGGACCTCACTTTGATATCTGTGCATAAATATATATATATATATATATATATATATATATATATATATATATATTGTTAAGATATGTAAAATTTGAATTAATATGGTTTCGATCTTAATATTTTAGAAAAGTTAAAACATATAATAAAAATATACCAAAATTCATTTCGAAGAAATGAAAGTCAATTATCTTTGGATGGCCGTAGGTAAACAAAATTTAAATAGGGATTAAGTATTTTCTTTGTACAGTTAGTATGATAAGAAAGTGGTTATGTGTTTGGACAATGAGACCGGGTTTCCCAAATGGACTTTTGCGGCGAGGGAACAATTGTATTTAGAAATTTAAATGAATGTAATCTTTGTTTAGATATTAAGAAAGGAAAAAAAAAACCGATTGGCATGTAATTAGTTTTAGGAAATTTCTAATGGTAGGGAAAATTGGTGTTTGTTATCTGAAAGGTAGATGGGGATAAAATTGAGGAACTCGGATTGGTGAAGAAGGAAAAAGGAGGGGCTAGGTATGAAGAATGGGAGTTTAGCGAAATGTTAGAGGGTGGAAGAAGAGTCAGTTGTTAAATGATCGTTAAGTCGACTAGTGGTGATCTCTAAGAGTCTCCTGAAGTAGTAAGGCAGATAAGTGAATAGTTGTGAGTTTGTTGAAATAAGTGTCCTGACGGAAGCTCATCACGTAAAGCATTGTAAGTTATATTGTTCTACTTATATTCCAAGAGTCACCGTTGCATGCCGGAACGAGAAATAGATTCAGTTTATCGAGAGGAGAAAAGGCTAGCATTGTTTTTTGAAAGATACGTGCATCTGTAGGGGGTCATTAATGACAATAGGCTTGCAATAATTTGTTGCGAGATTGCTGACTACATAGGGGGCTGCTAAGAGTAAATTGTAGGCGACCAGAGACAAGAATTTGGACAACTCATCATCCGAGAGACAGTTTTATTTTTTTTGTAGAATTATTCATAACGCAAATTTCAATAAGTACTTTAGATAGTGGTAGGGTTATTTCAATAATCAGAATAGGAGATATTATTTTTAGAGGATATTTTGAGGGTGAATTTATTTCAATAGATGCTTTTGTACCATATATGTGTTTTATTCCGTTAATCTTTGACCTTATTTATCATATGTAAAGCAAAGGAGATATTGAAGCACGAGAATATAAAACCCTGAGATTAGAGCATTAAATAGTGTGATTAAATCATAAGTGCATCATTAAAATTAAATTTAATTAATTAGTTAATTATCTAATCAATTGCTTTGAGCACACCGATCTTTGAATATCACAATAACTGGAGCCCAGAACGTGGTGGCTTAAAAATATCGCAGCTTTGCATTTGATGGTAGGGAAAGAGATAAGGAATAACTACAGGTGATCCAGAGATAATTTGACAATTTTTCCAGGTGTAAAAATAATTTTGATTTATGGATTGATCGTAGGTATTTGATATTTACTGCCATTGAATTATTTGATTTTTTTTTTACCAGTCGTACATTTGATATTTATTTTGAAATTTACTGATTGCATATTTGATATTTGTGGAGAAAATTTATTAAATTTGGGGAGAAATATTTGTCGTGTTCTGCAACTTATAGAGTGTTGTAAAATTTCACATTTGGCGGGGACAAAGAAAACAGTAACGAAAAGAAACAACATGTCGACCACAAGGAGGCAAAGCAAAATGCAAGAAAACAGAGACGAGGAAAAAATTGTTGAAGAAGGATTGGATAATGAAGGAGATACAACGATTATGGAGAGAAAAGAACAGGAATTAACAGGAATAGAGAAACTATTGCAACTGATGCAACTCCAGTCACAACAAATGGATAGAAATCAACAGGAAACAAAAAGGACAATGCAAGAAAATCAACAGGAATCAAAACGAGCCATGGAAGAAACACAAAGAGAAATATCACAGAGAATAGAACAGAAATTGGAAGAGAATGATGGCAAATTGGAAAAGCGTTTGGAAAAATATGAAAATGAAATGAAAGCCTGTTTAGAAAAAGTTAGAGAAGAAACAGAAAGGAAACTGGAGATGCAACGAGAAGAAATAGAAACTAAAATGAAGGATATTAAGAATGTGCAGAAGATGGAATTAGAACAGTTAGAAAGCAAATTTGAAAATGCAATACAAGAAGACAGGCGAGAAATAGAAGAAAAATTTAAGCAAAACGAAAAACAAATTGCGGAACTCAAGAATCAACAGAATTGTGGAGAAAGAAGGGAAATGATTATCCATGGTACAAGCGACGCGAAAATACAATTTGGCGGGGATATTAGAAAAACACACCCAGTACCATTTGTTAAAAATTTGAGAACCAAATTGCAACATATTAGATATTTTGACGACTGCAAAGAAACAATTAGAAACCATCTGAAACAACTCATCATCCGAGAGACAGTTTTATTTTTTTTGTAGAATTATTCATAACGCAAATTTCAATAAGTACTTTAGATAGTGGTAGGGTTATTTCAATAGTCAGAATAGGAGATATTATTTTTAGAGGATATTTTGAGGGTGAATTTATTTCAATAGATGCTTTTGTACCATATATGTGTTTTATTCCGTTAATCTTTGACCTTATTTATCATATGTAAAGCAAAGGAGATATTGAAGCACGAGAATATAAAACCCTGAGATTAGAGCATTAAATAGTGTGATTAAATCATAAGTGCATCATTAAAATTAAATTTAATTAGTTAGTTAATTATCTAATCAATTGCTTTGAGCACACCGATCTTTGAATATCACAATAATATATATATATATATATATATATATATATATATATATATATATATATATATATATATTGATGCACGTTAAGTTGTGACTTCCGGTATACAGAAGAGGCTGTCCGACTTCCACCTTTTCTACTAGGAATTATTTTTTAAAAATTGTGTATTTGGTAAAAGGGGGGCTTATAAAATGGGTCTACCTATTGAGGGGAAAGGATTTACCAAAATAAATTTTGTATATATATACGTATATACCGAAGCGTACAGCATACGTTATGGCTTCCATATATAGGGTAGTTCAAGGCGCGTTGTCACTTCCAGCGGTGTTGTCATATTTTGGAAGTCACAACGACTCGTCTGCTAGATTTACCTCCTATTTTGAGCGTAATGTGTGATCTTTTGAAACTTTTACTGTGAATACAGTTGTCTGTGTTTTAAAGTTGTCTATTTAAATTAAAATATTGATATTCTTTTGATTATACAGGTTTACAAAAAAATACATTTCGGACTATTTGACGAAACCATATGACTAGGGGGGTTTTTGGGGTCGCTGGTTACGAATCCGGGGTTCGCTAACCTCTATCACGTCAGGTAAAGGTTATTTCAAGGACAAATCAAGATAAATCGACAGTCGCTCTGAAAAAGTATATTAGGAGGGTTTTGGGGTCGCTTATAACGAATCCCGGATCCGCTGACCTCTATCACGTGTAGCTGAAGGTCATTTCGAGGTCAAATCAAGATAAATCAACACAATCGCTGTGAAAAAGTATATTAGGGTGTTTTTGGGGTCCCTGATCACAAAACTGGGGCCCGTTGAGCTCAACCACGTCAGGTAAAGGCCATTTCAAGGTCAAATCAATTTTGTTAACTCCTCCTGATTTGAACTTGAAATGACCTTTACATGACGTAGTAGAGCTCAACGGACCGCAGTTTTCATGATCAGCGACCCCAAAACTCCCTATACTTTCAGAGCAATTGTGTCAATTTATGTTGATTTGACCTTAAAATGACGTTGAACTAGACGAGATAGAGGTCAGCAGACTCCGGATTCATCTTCAGCGACCCCAAGAACCCCCTAATATACTTTTTCAGAGCGACTGTCGATTTATCTTGATTTGACCTTGAAATGACCTTTATCTGACGCGATAGAGGTGAGCAGACCCCGGATTTGTGATCAGCCACTCCAAAAACCCCCTTGTCATATGGTTTCGTCAAATTGTCCGAAATTTAGTTTTTTTTTGTAAACCTGTGTTATTTATGATAATATGATTGATATTTATTTTAACAAAAATACTAATATATTATTATTGCTGTAAAATGGATTTATTGGAATTACTTAAAAAAGTGTTAATAGTAAGTCATTTATTTATGAAAATTATATCAAAAATGTTAATAAATAAATTTGAACTTATAGAAAATTTTAATATTTTAGATTTTATTACAGGCACCGTCCTTTTAATTTTTTATGTACCAATAATAATATGTAATAAAAAATTAAATGGCTAAACCCTCCAGGTGGGGATTACCCGCTAAAAAGCTATCTAGATCCATCTTTTCGAGCAGATTTTTCCCAATCTGCTACTCGATACTATTGACTATGCTTCTCCATTTCTTTCTATCCTCTTTTGTTTTTCTGCTGGTCTCTAATTCCTGCCCTATATAAATCTTCCTTTAATTCCTGTAACCATTTATTCTAGTTCCTCCGCGTCTCCTTCTAACTCCGGGTCTCCATTGTAAAATTGAGTTTATAGTTGTTGCGCTACCTGCTCTCCATATATGCCCCAACAATCCAACTCTATGCCCAAATCTGAAAATCTGGAATAATATCTACCCGGGTCGAAACATTTTTTTTTTAATATATGAAAATAGTTATTTATGAAACGGAGTGAGTGCTATACATCGCGTAAGTTCGCAAAAAGTACTTCACGCACAATTTCATACAATATTTTATCTACGATAAACAAATAAAAATACTGTAACTCTTCGTCACTGGAATTCATTTCTATTCTACAATTCTTAGAACTGTGACATATAAAAATTCTAATTTCTTTCAAACCACAAAACTGTCAAACTTTTTTTTTGTAATTTATTGCTCATTATGTCATCACCTCTCTTGTGCTCTGCACAAGACATCTAAGGTTAGAGCTAAGAATAAGGTTGGCTAGGTGCTACGTTTTCTCGACTCTGTTTTACGGAATGGAAGCTTGGACCTTGAATGCGGCATCAATGAAAAAACTGGAATCATTCGAGATGTGGGTATATAGAAGAATTCTAAAAATATCATGGACAGAACACGTCACAAACAAAGAGGTTCTGAGAAAGGTGAATAAAGAAATGGAAGTCTTAAATACAATTAAAACCAGAAAATTGGAATATCTCGGACATATTACACGTGGAGAGAGATACAACTTGCTCCAACTCATTATGCAGGGAAAGATTCAAGGAAAAAGAAGCATAGGGAGACGCAGAATATCGTGGTTGCGCAACCTGAGAGAATGGTACGGATGTACATCAAACGAACTTTTCAGAGCAGCCGTCTCCAAGGTCCGAATAGCTATGATGATTGCCGACCTCCTTCGCGGAGATGGCACTTGAAGAAAAAGTAGATGTCATCACCATGAAACGCGAAAGTTAAGAAAGAATATTTAATTATATGAAAGTGTGTCAAAAACAGTGAGAAAAAGTAAATCCCATTTAAAATACATTGTTACTTCATGCTTACTTTAAAGCACTGCTATCTATAATGACAGTTTTCACAAACTAAAAATTTATATATTATAATATGACATAGAGTAGATAAAAGTCATTTATTAATTATTAATTGATTATAGTCAGAAGAAAATTAGATCATGCACCCCTTGTTTTTTATAATTGTTAACATACTAAATTACATATCCAATAATTATTGTTATCCATTAAATAGATCGATGCAGATCGGCCTTATATCGGATCCTCTTCTATTAGTCCGTTCGCTGACGGTAAAATATTGCAAAACCCATAAATTTTAAAAAACCACTTAAGATTGACATGAAATTTGGCATACACATAGGTAACATATCAAAGAAGAAAATTGATATTGTGCCGATGTTTTCTTTTGCCAAGCAGACATTCCGTTAACATTTTTAGTCACAACATAATAACTATCAATGTTAAAGTATTATTAGAGCAACGCGTTATGGTGTCATATTTCTTTTAATGACCGACACACAAAATATTTTAATGACGGATCCCACACTAGAACCAGATTTTTATTACCTACTGCTGATAAGGTAGAGTTATCAAATATCACTCGTTGTCATCTCTGTGTTAATTTGAAATAATAAAATATAAATATTGTAGTTTTGTATTCTAAAATATTTGGAAAAAATATCTATGTATTTTTTTTTTCATTTAGGTACACATCATTTTAAGGGATTGTCCGGAAGAGTACAGGCTCAGTATATCGGCAAATGAATTTTGTTTTAAATACCGTCCGTATAGAGGAGGTGCTCGTTGGGGATAGGCGCAAAATCTTAGTCCAGTGCTAATTAAATGCATTAATTTTTTTCGAATTCTGAGAAAACTAATAAGTATTTTTGAAAAATTTAAACGCAGAATGGAAGCTTACATTATTACCGAGGGCAGAAAGTCCCTGAAAACTTATATAATGTTTATTTTAATAACTTATATACCTAATATATGTTTATTTTAATAAAGATAATGGGATGATAAAAAAAAAGAGAAAAGTTAGTGTGATTTTTAATTTTGAATATTTCATTCAAAAGAAACTTTTTTTTATTCTAAGGGACATTCGGTCCCCCGTAATAATGTTATCTTTCATTCTGGGTGTATGTTTTAAAAAATATTTATTAGTTTTCTCAGGATTCGAAAAAAATAAATGTATTTAAATAGCATTGGACAGAGATTTTGCGCCTACCCCCTTAGGAGAGAGTTTACTGTATTTTATATTATTACTAGAATTTATTACTTTAAACTTTTTATCGCTCTTGATTCATTTTATCGTGTATTTAATTCCATTCAATTGTAATTGTACATTCAATTTTTTTGTAATTTTTACACGTTTTATTACTTTCGAAATAACAATAACTATAAAATCGATTTTTCAGCCTACTTGGGTCAAAAAAATACACAATTTTCGGAAATTTCGTTAAATGAGAACATTTACCTACATTTCTTTAGTCCTGTCGCCAGGGGGGGTACAACGGCCTCGTTAATTCAGATGGACTTACTCAAGTTTTTTTTATGTATTTTGACCCGTAGAACACGAATTTTTTGGGTAACAGTTGATCCGGATGTCGATAAGATTGTTATAGACCAAGAACTTGAGGAATCAAATAACAGCGATTTTTGGCAAAACAAAACAATATTTTGTATTTTTTGGGCCATTTTAAGTAAAAAATATTTCTACAAGTTTTTTCGTAGGATGCACAGTTTTCGAGATAAACGCGGTTGAACTTTAAAAAAATCGAAAAATTGCAATTTTTGAACCCGAATAACTTTTGATTAAAAAATAAAATAGCAAGTCTGCTTACCGCATTTGAAAGTTTAAGTCAAATTATATCGGTTTTGATTATTTGCATTGGTAAAAATTTATTTTTTTATTGTTTAACAAAGCTATAAACACGTAGGGTTTCCCGTGCTTTTACATGCGTTTTAACGCATGTAACGTAGAAATAGTCTTGATTGCACTAGTACCTATTCTACCTACTCGTTCGATTTTAAATGAGAAATCATAGAAACATCACTCACGCACTAGTTGTTTGTAGCTTTGTTTAGCAATAACACAATAAATTTTTAGCAATGCAAATAATCAAAACCGACATAATTTGACTTGAACTTTCAAAGGCGCTAAGCAGAATTGCTATTTTATTTTTTAATCAAAAGTTATTCGGGTTTAAAAATTGCAGTTTTTCGATTTTTTGAAAGTTCAACCGCGTTTATCTCGAAAACTGTGCATCCTACTAAAAAACTTGTAGAAATATTTTTTGCTTAAAATGACCCAAAAAATACAAAATATTGTTTTGTTTTGCCAAAAATCGCTGTTATTTGATTCCTCAAGTTCTTGGTCTATAACAATCTTATCGACATCCGGATCAACTGTTACCCAAAAAATTCGTGTTCTACGGGTCAAAATACATAAAAAAAATTTGGGTAAGTCCATCTGAATTAACGAGGCCGTTGTACCCCCCCTGGCGACAGGACTACTTGTATTTAAGCTTTTAATAAGATTTTTAAAAATAATTTAGATTATTTAATAGATACATTCACCGGCACGAAAAACGGGCACCCCAAAAAAATGGGTCATTTTTGATGGCTCGTATCTCCTAAACCTATTCTCCGATTTAAGTATTTCTTTAATATGTTATAGCCTTATTCTTTAACTATATCGTTGTAATAATATTGTTTCTAGACAGGTAAATTATCATTGTATACTGGGCGTACCAATCAAACTGGTTTTTTTTTTCAATTTTCACAACACTCTGTGGAATATTCTAGCCTTTATACAATATTGAAATTAAAACCCAACTATAGCCCCAGGTTTTCTTAATGTTCTGTTTGTTATTCATTCGCTTATGTTGGATAATAAAAAAGTTAGGGACTTTAACAATTAAACATGTTCTTTATCAATACATGGTGTTTCTAAATAAGTGCGACAAACTTTAAGGGGTAATTCTGCATGAAAAAATAATGATCGTTTACTTGATAAAGCTATGTCCGCAAATGCTTGCAAATATAAAATATTTTGCCAAACGATCATTATTTTTTCATGCAGAAATTACCCCTTAAAATTTGTCGCACTTATATTTAGAAACACCTGTATCGATAAAGAACATGGCTAGTTGTTAAAGTCCTTAACTTTTTTATTATCCAACGCAAGCGAATGAATAAAAAAACAGAATGTTAATAAAACCTGGAGCTATAGTTAGGCTTTAATTTAAATATTTTATAAAGGCTAGAATATTCCACAGGGTGTTGTGAAAATTGAGAAAAAAACCCAGTTTGATTGGTACACCCGGTATACAATGAAAACTTACCTGTCTATCAACAATGTTATCATAGCTATATTGTTAAATAATAAGGCTATAACATATTAAAAACATTACTTAAATCGGACCAAAGGTTTGGGAGATACGAGACATCAAAAATTACCCATTTTTTTAGGGTGCCCGTTTTTCGTGCCGGTGAGTGTAGATTAAATTAGAAGTTCATTGTAAAAAAGGAAGTAAACAAAAACACGAGAAAAATGAATTTATATAAGTAAATAGGTAAGTAAATATTATAGATTGAAATAAGTACAGAAAATATATAATTATAGAGATATATAATCACTTATTGTACCTTCATTTAAGGCTAACTTTAAAAGTAAAGCAGATCTGCTATTATTCATGTTTAAAAACAAAAGGCACACAAAACACTAAGTACGATTAGGACCGCGAATCTACAACAGATAAATGTCTGGAAACCGTTACACAGGGTTGCCAAAAAACGGAAGTCACACCGAGCGGTGTGGTATACGGAAGACGCTACGCGTTGTGTACATAACCTGTATAGTAGCACGGGAGCGACACTAGCGCTGGTGATATACCGTCGAACTAAAATCTGATCTTATGAGTATGTTAGATACGATATGACTTCCAGCGAAATTTTTAATATAAGCCTTCTGATACCATCTAGTAGCCAAATTCGTAAAAATATAGGCAAAACGTTGTGACTTCCGAAATCGGAAGTCATAACGGTATATATGAAGTAACAACGTATTACGAGAATCTACTTTGGAAGTCACATGGATACATGTATCAATATATATATATATATATATATATATATATATATATATATATATATATATTGTTATGATCTGCTTCTTATTAATTTTATATTAATTATTATTTATTTGATTAATTATTTAATTGTCGCAAATCATACATAAAAAATGAATAAAAAATCTCAGGGTGCCTTTTTATAATATCAAGAAAATGTCTAAATTATCTTACGTTATACTTATCTTCTCTCGTGGGTTCAGTATCTCTTAGTTGATCCTAATCGGGATAAAATAGGGAAAAGAAATAAAGCATAATATAAAATAAACATACAGAATTGTCTTTTATTTATCAAATCGATACTCTAAAAATCTATCAAATCTAAAACCTGTGGACACAGATGTCCGAATGAAATTTCTACTATTTAAATTTATTCTAGTTAAAAAAAACAATTTATCGGTTTGTTCCCGATGACTTTGGTACAACAAAATAAACAAAACCAAATTATGTATTCGCAAGATTAGCCATACTCCCTATTTACTCTCTGAAATATTGGAATGTTAATTCCTACGCTTTTCACTCAAAATTTTAGTTTCCGAACATAAAAATATCTTTCACATAATTTGACTGACCTTTCGCTTCACTCACTCTGATGTCTTCTCGTGACCCAAAACAGCTCTCCCTCGTTGACTATGTTAAAGGCTACTCATCAAAGCCCTCTCCGTTCTCCAGATTCAAAACTATCAGCATACCAGCACCAATTCTCCAACAAGCCAGGCCTCTTTTGACCAGTACTCGATTCAAACAAAACTCCAAAAATTCTCTGCTCTCCTTCTCACAATAATACAGAATCAAAGAGTTATTTCGTCTCAATTTGATCTGTCTCTCGTTCCACTTTTCAGCACTATTCTCCACTATCAAACAACCACTGGTACTTGCTAACTATCTATCCACGAAAACGTCGAACTGCTCCTCAGCGATGCCAATAACATAATGACTTCTTTTTCAAACTCACTCAATATTCAAACCACTTTTCCCCTTCCAAATTGCCAAGAATCAGAAACATTTCTCTTTTCCATTCGACAAACAAAACAGTCATTTTCAAAATTATTCCGACCATCTTAATTACTTTCGGGGAACTCTACAACATTTACTCGGGGTGAAACAAAGATATTAAAATTCCAAACTTTCTTTTAAACCATTTTCCTAGAAAATGATAATTACCTCTACCTGTGGATTCTATAGTTCCCGTAATAAACAATCTTTTTTCATTTTAAACCTAAATACATCGTTCTTTTCACTTTAATTATTCACAAAAGTTTTTAATGGTTCATCGGAAAGCTCATAAAAAAAGAAATCCACTTACATTCAAACTAAATTCTAATAAATATTTACAGATCAATATACAGGGTGTATCAAATTTATGTGCCCGCGTTATTTAAAAAAAAATTAATTTAATTTTTATTTTGCCCTTGATTGGTAAAATTGAAAACACAATAATATATATAACATCGAACCATTCTTATGCGAAGTTCCAAATTGAGATCATGACTGCACAGGATTTTCTTAAATTTCTTCAAAGCTCTATAAAAAACCTTCATAAAAAAATTGTTGATTATCCTACTGTATCTACGTTATCGGCAAAGGGCAGAACGATCTTCGCTTCCCGAGCAACTATGTCTGGTTTCATTTTCGGATAAAATTTTCACAAGGCATATTCGCAAGGACAGGTTAAATAACAATAAGGCCGCCAACCTTCTTTTCTCAGTATTGAATTGAAGCTGAAAGTATTTGATATTTTCACTCCTACTCTAACTTACAAAGGAGTTACTTACACTTATTTTCGTTACAGCAGATAGTTTTTAGGTATGCGATATGCCTAAATTTTACTCCTACCCCATTATCAAACAGGAGGAGATCCACTTAGAGAAAAAATTTTCATTTCATATTTTTTGATAACTTTATTTTAGATGTTAATATTTCTTAAGAAATATAAAATAGAATTTAAACGATATAGAGGAAAAAGTACTATTATATCAAATACGGAATGTGTAGAATTCTTCCAATACTGACTATGTATAGTTAGAAGACAAAAAGACAGTTAAGTTAGTTACGATTATAGTGCAAATTCCAAATTCCTTCTGTCTAACCAATAACTGTTCAGCCGTCCCGTTTCCCAAGCGGCCATTCGGCATGACGTGCTATCGCGGATCAAAAATTCTGTTAAATACGACCGTGCCGCCATCAGGTATTACACAATAGCCTCATAATTACCAGGACCAAGGAAACATTACGATCCTGATGCGAGGATGATAAGACGCGTAATGTGCATCGACAAACGCGCCTCATCCTGTTTGAGATTGCGCCTTATCTGATTTCGCAGTTAACGCTACGACGACATATGTTCAATGATGTCAATAGAAATTCGTTTACCTGCCTGCGATTTTCATTGTTATTTTCCCTCTGATGCTTGATTGGATCAAAACAATTAATTTCATAGAGGATTCTGCCACCATGATCGTGATCTTACATTAGGATCGTTTGTTACGTTATGCACACAGATGGGTGTTTAGATCTCTATTATTTGCACATTGCACAGTACATACCGTTCTTATAAATACATTTCTGGAAAATAATATTTTCTTTATTTACTTAATACACTTGAGAGCAAAATAATTGACTCACTTGCAGAATTGTACACGTTAAAAGTCTCGAATTTCCTAAACCTGTTGTCCGATTTGAGTGATTATGTTAGTCTTATTATTTAAGAAAATCGATGTAATATTATTGTTGATAGACAGGTAAAGGTCATTTTATAACGGGTGTAACAATCGTATTGTGTTTTTTTCTTAAAGTTCTGAACACCCTGTGTAATATTTTAGCATATAAAAAATATTTAAATTAAAACTCAATTGTTGCCTTAGACTTTCTTGTTTCTTGATTCATTAGCTTATGTTCGATAATAAAAGAGATATGTACTTTTATATTACAAATGAGGTATGCTATTTGGTCTTGATCAATATCATTCCAAATCTCGAGAGCTACTGTTTCCACCTCTTGTAAGGTTCTAGGAGGTGGCAAACGCTGTCGTAGTCTTCTGCCAATTATGTCCCACAAATGTTCGGTCCATAGATCTGGACTATGCGATGGCCAATGCGAAGCCCGAAGATTTACCTGTTGTAAATATTCGGTTACAGTTCGTGAACGTGGGGTCTTGCATTATCGTGCATTAGCAAAAAATTGTTACCAGTATAAGGAGCCGATAGTATGGTAGCTAAGTCGTTCGCTACGTAAGATCACTGCTTGAACACACTCATCGCGAGTCAAATTCCTTGTAGCGCATTGCATTTCCACCAAATAACAGAAAAAACTACGGACTTAATTGAAGCTTTAAATAATAAATCTACTAATTTTCACAACAAACCAGACACGTTTTGACTGTTAACCATTTGACGTCCACTAACACTAAATTATTAATTTCTCATAGACTACTTTAGGCCTGTTTATTAAACTAAGCAGAAAATGAGGATTTATTGATGAAAAACATCGCTAGATGTTAACGTACCTATCTTTTTTATTATCCAACATAAGCAAATGAATCAAAAAAGAAAATGTTAATAAAGCCTAAAGCTACAGTTGAGTTTTAATTTAAATATTTTTTATATTCTAGAATATTTCATACGGTGTTCCGAACTTTAAGAAAAAAAACACAGTATGATTGTTACACCCGGTATAAAATGACCTTTAACTGTCTAGCAACAATAATATCACATCGATTTTCTTAAATAATAAGGCTATAACATAGTAAAAAATCACTCAAATTGGACAACAGGTTTAGGAAATTCGAGACTTCTAACGTGTACAATTCAGCAAGTGAGTCGATTATTTTGCTCGAAGTGTAGTTTTATCTGCTTTTATTATAGTCCAGTAGGAATCTGTCGAAAAGCAGACTATAATAGTAATTTTCCATAGGAGTCTAATTTTCGCTGGAATCACTTCAGGGTGTACCTTGTATTAATAATCACAATCTGCGCCAGTTGCAAATCTTGTCCTTAATTTTTCATTTAACAAAATCTGAAAAAATCGAAAATATTGCTTTTTTGCAACTTTTGCACGTTTACGACTTAAACGTGTGCTAAATTTCGTTAGGATCGTTTTATAACTTTTGCATAGTAATTTTATAATCCAGGGTCGCAAAAAAAATTGCACATTTAGAAAATAAGTAAATATTAAAGTAGATGATGAACGAACTGACCCAATTGAAGTTAGCAATGGGATAAGACTGGGAGACTCCCTGAGTCCTCTATTGTTCAACCTGATCATGGATGAAATAATAAAAAAAATAAGAACAAAAAAAGGATACCAAATGGGAGAAAAACAACTTAAAATAATCTGCTATGCAGACGACGCAGTACTAATCTCTCAAAGAGAAGATGATTTACAACGTACTGCATCAATTTAATTTAACCGCTAGAAAATTTAACATGTTCATTTCCCCAAAAAAGACTAAATGCATGGTTATAACAGCATATCTAATACGGTGAAAATTAGAGCTGGAGGGTCAGATAATAGTCATGAAATTTAAATATCTAGGAATCACACTATCTAGCTACGGAAAGCTCGAAAACAGCATGCACGAATGCTAGAAACAGCAGAGATGAAAACACTTCGAAAAATCGATGGTAAGACACTATAGGATAGAGCTAGAAGTGGAGATATACGACGGAGATGCAAGGTGGACAATATTGATAACTGGGTGAATAGAGATAGCCCGACAGGGGTTTATCAAAATGAAAAGCTTATTTTGTAACAGTAGCATTAGTATCAGCCTCAGATGTCGTTTTCTGCATTGCTATGTGTGGTCAATACTTTTGTATGGAACGGAGGCCTGGATACTCAACACAACACTGATGAAAAAGTTAGAAGCCTTTGAACTCTGGTTTTATCGAAGAATTTTGAAAATACCTTGGACAACCCACACCCCCAACGAAGAGGTTCTGAGGAGAATAGGTACAGATAGGGAACTGCTAAAAATCATTAAAGTCAGAAAAGTTAGCTACCTGGGACACATAATGAGAAACGAAAAGTACCGCCTTGCGCAACTGATCATCCAGGGTACGATTGAAGGAAAACGGGGTCCCGGTAGGCGCCAGATTTCATGGCTTAGAAATATCAGAGACTGGACCGGCCTTGATTCAACATCTTTGTTTAGAGCCGCATTGGACAGAGACAGATTTGCCAGTGTAGTCGCTAACCTCCACTAAAAGAGAAAGCATCACAAGAAGAAGGGTGAAAAACAGAAGAATAGAATGGAACGACCACATAAGCGAATGACAACAAATGAAGTAGTAAGGACGGCGAGAGACGGTTCCCCAATAGGAAGACGTTCAGTGGGAAGACCACGAAAAAATGGAATGACAACTTACTGGAGGCACATTGAAAAATAGACAAAGTCATGTCCTTCAAAAAGAAGAAGAAGAAGAGAAAATAAGTCGGTAATAAATAAGCTTAGGGTCATTAGGCGATGCACCGACAAAGAAAAAGGCAGAGTAAATAAAAGACAACTTCTTTCAAAGAATAGAAACTAATAAAATAATCTCCCCAAATAAACATAGTATATCTGTAATACACTCTTGCGCTTTTTTGCGAATTTGTCTTACTGTGAAGATCTGGTTAATAGTCAAACGTCGACGCCTGAAATATGCCTGATAGTCTCCTAGGAACGCTTCGATATAAGGCGTCAAGCTCTCATGCAAAATGTTTGGCAATGTCTTGTATGCTATATTTAGGACAGTTAGCCTAAGCTCCATTACTCAGACATTTACTCCTTAGACCAAATTTTACAAGTTAACTATTTTTTGCATCACATTGGCAATCTACTCTTCACCGTGTTTAAATAACTCTGCAAAAACAAACAAACACACATGCATGCACACACACGCACATACACGCACACACACGCACATACACCCACATACTCACACACAAAATTCCTACGGGCAGAGTAGGTAGGGAAGATCGATATAAGATACAACTTTTGATAACGTCAGCATAATGAATGAGCATTCAAAAAAACAAAAAAGAGAAAAGAGAACTCTTAACTTCAACCAGATACGTCACGACCAGAAGATGGTGGATGGTGGTAGAGAGACGCAGAGGGGAACATACAGAACGAGAGAGGAAGAGGTAGTGAGACAATGAGAGATTATAAGGGAAGAATATAGTAATCGCATCGTTTTTCGAAAGTTCTGCGAAACTTTGGCAACAGTGCGTCAGTAGTGCGTGACACTATCAAAGACGAAATCACAATATTGTAATAATAATGATGATGACATTCTTTATGTTGCCAAATCAGTCAGTTATTTTCGATTTCTTTTATTGATAATCGATTTTAGTAGTACCAATTTGACACAAAATCTAGGCATGGGATAAAAAGTTTATTTGAAGAAAGTGTATACATATTTTGTTCTTTTTAATAGCGGTACAGATTCGTTTTTGTAATATTTTATTTAATTATAGAGTAACTTCCGTATACTAACATATTTCTCAAATTGGACTCTGTATCGCCATTCTTTACTACATTACATATACTGTTATGATCTGCCTCTTATTAATTTTATATTAATTATTATTTATTTGATTAATTATTTAATTGTCGCAAATCATACATAAAAATGAATAAAAAATCTCAGGGTGCCTTTTTATACTATTAAAAAAAAATCTAAATTATCTCACGTTATACTTATCTTCTCTCGTGGGTTCAGTATCTCTTAGTTGATCCTAATCGGGATAAAATAGGGAAAAGAAATAAAGCAAAATATTAAAATAAACATACAGAATTGTCTTTTATTGATCAAAATCAATACTCTAAAATCTATCAAATCTAAAACCTGTGGACACAGATGTCCGAATGAAATTTTTACCACTTAAATTTATTATAGTTAAAAAAAAAAACAATTTATCGGTTTGTTCCCGATGACTTTGGTAAAACAAACTAAACAAAACAAATTTATGTATTCGCAAGATTAGCTATACTTCCTATTTACTTTTGGAAATATTGGAATTTTAATTCATATGCTTTTTACTCAAAATTTTAGTTTCCGAACATAAAAATATCTTTCACATAAGTTGACTGACCTTTTTCTTCACTCACTCTGATGTCTTCTCGTGACCCAAAAACAGCTCTCCCTCGTTGACTATGTTAAAGGCTACTCATCAAAGCCCTCTCCGTTCTCCAGCTTCAAAACTATCCCAGCTAACCAGCACCAATTCTCCAACGAGCCAAAGCCTCTTTTGACCAGTACTCGATTCACACAAACTCCAAAAATTCTCTGCTCTCCTTCTCACAATAATACATAATCAAAGAGGTATTTCGTCTCAATTTGATCTGTCTCTCGTTCCACTTTTCAGCACTATTCTCCACTATCAAACACACACTGGTACTTGCTAACTACTTATCCACGAAAACGTCGAACTGCTCCTCAGCGATGCCAAAAACATAATGCCTTCTTTTTCAAATTCATTCAACATTCAAACCACTTTTCCCCTTCCAACTTGCCAAGAATCAGAAACATTTCTCTTTTCCATTCGACAAACAAACAGTCATTTTCAAAATTATTCCGACCATCCTAATTACTTTCGGGGAACCCTACAATATTTACTCGGGTTGAAACAAAGATATTAAAATTCCAAACTTTCTTTTAAACCATTTTTCTAGAAAATGATAATTACCTCTACCTGTGGATTCTATAGTTCCCGTAATAAACAATCTTTTTCCATTTTAAACCTAAATACATCGTCCTTTTCACTTTAATTATTCACAAAAGTCTTTAATGGTTCAACGGAAAGCTCATTAAAAAAGAAATCCACTTACATCCAAACTAAATTCTAATAAATATTTACAGATCAATATACAGGGTGTATTAAATTTATGTGCCCTCGTTAGTTAAAAAAATTTTAATTTAATTTTCATTTTGCCTTTGATTGATAAATTGAAAACATAATAACATCCCCGCCTTGTTTTGAGATAAAATCAGTATAAATAAGTGCAACAAAAAAATGATTTTCTCTCGACAACAACACTTTTCTATTGTGTCAAAATATTGAGTCCCACCTGAAAAACAATTGCTTTCTTTTTCCCAGTGTCTGTACTTAGATGGGATATGGTAAGTTTTCGATCGAAAATTTCCTAAGTCTTTAGTCTCAAATGAATTTTCATACTTTTTGGCTACTCTGTTTTCTTCATTTATTAAATTTTCACATTCTTTCACATTTTCTCAATATTGCACGCAGTTCCTTCTCCTTTTCTTCTCCACATATCAATTTTATTTCTTCTTTTTTCTTTCTTAATCTCTCAGCTTTGTTTAACTTATCCACATACCTTCTCTCATCACGATCTTGACATTTATCTTTATCATCTTCCTCTTCATAGGAATATTCCCTTCATGATTTAAAATCATACCAAAACGAATAAAAGTGTTCCACCTCTTCCTTTGTCGAATTTTCAGTTCCTAATTTGGGCACCCGTGTTTTTTCAGACCATCGGGAGTTTAAGTCAAAATAATACGTAAACGCTTTATAAAAGTCTTTTTTTTATATCACTAGTACAAGGTAGATCATTGTCGAATTGTGGATCAACAGAATCGTACGCTCTTCTCCTACTTATATTTCCTAGAGTTTCATAAACCATTGTTATACAGGTAAAATAGTCATCATCTGTTTTGATTTCTTCCCCTAGCGCTTTACGTTTGTCAGGATGTTGCTTTAAGACTTTCTTCCTGTAGGCAGTTTTGATAATGTCATCTGTTGCTTTGTATCTTATATTTGGAATACCTAGGACTTTGTAATGATCTTGTGACTTCCATTCTTTAGGGTCTAAACTTCTCAAATATTCTACATCGTCTTCATAGTCCACGTTTTCTGGAGTTAGTTCTTCCTCTTTGTCCTCTTTTGGAATATCAACTACTAGTTCGATTAAGGGATGGTGCACAAAACGAAGTTCAGGTTCTCCTCCGCCTACATTTTCGTAAATAAAATAATATCTCAGCGCGACTGCTGTGCAAATACCACTTTTTTCAATTCTGGCTTCTCCCCTGTTTACTTCTTCAAATAACACAGTTTCAAAGGTATCTCTTTCGCCTTCTTTTTCTATTCTGACCTCTTCTTCTTCTGGGCTCATCTCATCTTTTGAGGAATCCCAAGCTTCATTTTCCTGTGTCAATCTTTTTTCTTCCTTTCCTTTTTGTGGGCTCATCTCTTCTTTTGAGGAATCCCAAGCTTCATTTTCTTTTGTCAATCTTCTTTCTTCTTTTTCTTCTTCTGGGCTCATCTCTTTTTTCGAGGAATCCCAATCTTCATTTTCTTTTGACAATCTTCTTTCTTCTTTTTCTTCTTCTGGGCTCATCTCTTTTTTCGAGGAATCCCAATCTTCATTTTCTTTTATCCATCTTCTTTCTTCTTTTTCTTCTTCTTGGCTCATCTCTTTTTTCGAGGAATCCCAATCTTCATTTTCTTTTATCGATCTTCTTTCTTGTTTTTCTTCTTCTGGACTCATCTCTTTTTTCGAGGAATTCCAATCGTCAATTTCCTTTGTCACTCTTTTTTCTTCTTTTTCTTCTTCTGGGCTTATCTCTTTTTTCGAGGAATCCCAGGCTTCATTGTTTTTATTTATCTTCTGTTGCTTTCTCCTCTTTCTTCTCTGTCCTTGCTTCATTGCCAAATTTATTTCCACCGTTTGTTTTTTGTCAAAATTATCCTTTTTCCGTTTCTCATGTTCCTTGTCCATTTCCAGAATGTCCTGTTCTTTTTCTTTTGCTTGTTTTGTTTCCTGTTGATTGTTATCCATTTTTTGTTGTGTTTTTTTCATCGCTCGTTTTGTTTCTTCCTGATTTTCCTGCATTTTATCCATTTTATCCATCTTCTTTGATGTTTCTTCCTGATTTTTATCCCTTTTATTTAATATTTCGTCCCATTTTTGTAACTGGAGTTGCATCAGTTGTATTACTTTATCTATTCCTGATAATTCCTGTTGTTCTGATGCCATGATTGTTGTTTCAAAAATGTCTTCTTGTTCTATATGTTCTTCTTGTTCCAAATGTTCTTCTTGTTTTTTGTTTTCTTTGCTTTTGCTTCTGGTTGTTATCGACATGTATTTAAAATTTATTCCCGCCTAATATGAAATCCGAAAATACCTTGTATGCTGTCGAGACGAAAATTTTTCTCTCCCCAAATATAATCAATTTATCCCACAAATTTTTAAATGTTTCAAAATTCAAATCAATCAAAAATAAAATAGGTATGTAAAAACTGTACCTAGATAAAAAAAAATTAAGTCAAACAAATATTTCAAAAATTTTAAATATATCAACTTTTTCCGGCGGGCAAATAAATTTTCCTTCACCTGTTTTTCCGTTTCCTATTTCCCTCAAATTCACAACCAGAGATACTTTAATGTCCTACGTTGGCTCGCTATGTTGTTATGATCTGCTTCTTATTAATTTTATATTAATTATTATTTGTTTGATTAATTATTTAATTGTCGCAAATCATACATAAAAATGAATAAAAAATCTCAGGGTGCCTTTTTATACTAATAAAAAAAATCTAAATTATCTCACGTTATAATTATCTTCTTTCGTGGGTTCAGTATCTCTTAGTTGATCCTAATCGGGATAAAATAGGGAAAATAAATAAAGCAAAATATTAAAATAAACATACAGAATTGTCTTTTATTTATCAAAATCAATACTCTAAAATCTATCAAATCTAAAACCTGTCGACACAGATGTCCGAATGAAATTTTTACCACTTAAATTTATTATAGTTAAAAAAAACAATTTATCGGTTTGTTCCCGATGACTTTGGTAAAACAAACTAAACAAAACAAATTTATGTATTCGCAAGATTAGCTATACTTCCTATTTACTTTTAGAAATATTGGAATTTTAATTCATATGCTTTTTACTCAAAATTTTAGTTTCCGAACATAAAAATATCTTTCACATAAGTTGACTGACCTTTTTCTTCACTCACTCTGATGTCTTCTCGTGGCCCAAAAACAGCTCTCCCTCGTTGACTATGTTAAAGGCTACTCATCAAAGCCCTCTCCGTTCTCCAGCTTCAAAACTATCAGCATACCAGCACCAATTCTCCAACGAGCCAAAGCCTCTTTTGACCAGTACTCGATTCACACAAACTCCAAAAATTCTCTGCTCTCCTTCTCACAATAATACAGAATCAAAGAGGTATTTCGTCTCAATTTGATCTGTCTCTCGTTCCACTTTTCAGCACTATTCTCCACTATCAAACAAACACTGGTACTTGCTAACTACTTATCCACGAAAACGTCGAACTGCTTCTCAGCGATGCCAAAAACATAATGCCTTCTTTTTCAAATTCATTCAACATTCAAACCACTTTTCCCCTTCCAACTTGCCAAGAATCAGAAACATTTCTCTTTTCCATTCGACAAACAAACAGTCATTTTCAAATTTATTCCGACCATCCTAATTACTTTCGGGGAACCCTACAATATTTACTCGGGTTGAAACAAAGATATTAAAATTCCAAACTTTCTTTTAAACCATTTTTCTAGAAAATGATAATTACCTCTACCTGTAGATTCTATAGTTCCCGTAATAAACAATATTTTTCCATTTTAAATCTAAATACATCGTCCTTTTCACTTTAATTATTCACAAAAGTCTTTAATGGTTCATCGGAAAGCTCATTAAAAAAGAAATCCACTTACATCCAAACTAAATTCTAATAAATATTTACAGATCAATATACAGGGTGTATTAAATTTATGTGCCCTCGTTATTTAAAAAACTTTTAATTTAATTTTCATTTTGCCTTTGATTGATAAATTGAAAACACAATAACACATTGTGTAACAAAAATACAGGTCATAAATTAAATCACATATTCTGGGACCGAAAATAGTTCGAATGAACCTAACTTCTTCTTCTTCTACGGCACTACAGCCCAAATTGAGCCTTGGCCTCCTTTATTTTTTGCCTCCACCGTTGCCTGTCTGTGGCTGCTCTTCTCCATACACGGACTCCTAAAAGGGCTTGTGCGTCGCTGTTTACTGTGTCTTCCCAGCGCTTTCGTGGCTTCCCAACCGGTCTCTTTCCTTGCATTCTAGCATTCAGTGCTCGTTTTGGTAGCCTATCCTCTCCCATTCTTATCACACGTCCGGCCCATTGCAATCTTTGTAATCTAATGAAGTTTGACAGGGGCGTTTCCTTATAAAGTTGATAAAGCTCGTTGTTGTATCGACTTCTGAAGATTCCGTTTTCCCTCACAGGTCCTAGTACTCTCCTAAGTACTTTCCTTTCGAATGTGTCGAGTTTGTTTTTGGATGTTTCTTTCAGCACCCAGGCTTCACTGCCATAGCATGTTATTGGTCGAATTAAGGTTTTATAGATTCTCATCTTTGTATTTCGGTGGACACTTTTAGACCGAAATATATGGGAGAGTGCAAAATAAGCTCTGTTTGCCTGCGTTATTCTCTTCCGTATTTCTCCATCTTCTGATCCGTCGGCATATATTTCTACTCCCAGGTATGTAAACTTTTCAACCGTTTCAATGTCATCTTCATGTGTAATGTTTTCTTGGACTATATTTCTTCTCGTCTGAGTCATTATTTTTGTTTTTTCTGTGTTGATTTCAAGACCTAGTATTTTTGTTTGTGTTTTTAACTCTGCATATGTTTCCTGTGCTCCTGTTGATGTTCTACTCATAATATTAATATCATCAGCATAAGCGGCCAGTTGAACCGTTCGGTTGGTCAGTAGATTTCCTCGTCCAGTTTGCATTTGCCTAACCGCATACTCCAGTGCCAGGTTAAACCTAACTTACCTTAGTACAAATATGCACATAAAAGTTACAGCCTTTTGAAGTTACAAAATGAAAATCGATTTTTTAGAATATATCGAAAACTTTTAGAGATGTTTTATTGAAACTAGACATGTAACATTCTTATGGCAGGAACATCTTAAAGAAAAATTATAGTGAAATTCGTGCACCCCATAAAAATTTTATGGGTGTTTTGTTCCCTTAAACCCCCCCAAACTTCTGTGTATGTTTCAATGAAATTATTTTTGTGATACCATTAGTTGAATTAAATGTTTCTAAAACTTCTTTGCCTCTTAGTATTTTTTCGATAAGGCAGTTTTTATCGAGTTTCAGCTTCTTTTTTAATATGTTTACATACAAATTTTATGGGGGTTTTGTTCCTTTAAGCCCCCAAATGTTTGTGTACGTTCCAATTAAACTATTACTGCGATATAATTAGTTAAACACAGTGTTTTTAAAACTTTTTTGCCTCTTTGTATTTTTTCGATAAGGCATCTTTTATCGAAATGTGGCTTTTTTTTAATATGGTTCAAAATATACCTAAAAATGTAAATCATAAATAAATGATCATATTATTACCAAGTCTCCATAATCGTACTTAACCATATACAAATATGTGGTGGATTTGGTAAATATTCAAATATCTCGATATAAACTGATTTTTCGAAAAAGTACTGAGAGGCAAAAAAGTTTTTAAAACATTGTGTTTAACTAATGGTACTACAATAATAATTAAATTGGAACGTACACGAAAGTTTGGGGGGTTTAAATGAACAAGACCCCCATAAAATTTTTATGGGGTGTCCAAATTTCACTATAATTTTTTCTTAAGATTCTACTGCCATAAGAATACCACATGTCTATTTTCAATAAAAAACCTCCAATAGTTTTCGATACATTGGAAAAAATCGATTTTCATTTTGTAATTTCAAAGGGCTGTAACTTTTTTTATGTGCACATTTGTACTAAGGTAAGTTAGGTTCAACCAAACTATTTTTGGTCCCAAAATATGTGATTAAATTTATGACCTGTATATGTGTACCAAATAACTTAACAAAATATTTAAATGATGAACTTGTTGCTGGTATGAGCACATTATGTAAATGTTAGGATATAAAGTGTCTAATGCTCATAATCTTATTGAAGATTTTATTTACAACAGTTTGCGGGCGACCGGTTTCGGCATTTACAATATATATGCCATCATCAGGCCCTTCAGAAACTGAACAGGATATCAGTACAAGATATCGAGAGCTTCAATGCAGTCATTCTGTAAACTTTACACTATTTACATAAGACCGATTCTTGAATATGCTGGCCCAACGTGGTATCCTGATTTGGTTCGAGACAAAATTTTGTTGGAAAACGTCCAAAGAAAAGCCACTCGAATTCCATTGGGACTGAGAAGACCTTCCTATGAAGAAAGGCTCAGTATGGCCCACCTAACTGCTTTTGGACTTCGCCGACAACGCGGCGACTTAATAACCACATTTAAAATATTAAAATTTAATTTCGGAAATCTCGACGAAATTTTTACAATCAATCAAGATGAACGCCTTAGAGGTCACCAATTTAAACTGAAAAAAGAGAACTTTTGTACGAGACCAAGACAGAATTTTTTAACAAATAGAGTTTTCGATATTTGGAATAACCTGGATGATAACATTGTCTCAGCCCCCTCTACCAACACATTTAAAAACAGACTTGACAGTTTTCTATTATAGTTAAAATATTTTTTGATGTAAACCCAAATTGTATCTTTTTTTTTGTTGTTGTTGTTTTTTTTTTATTGTATTTACTAGTAGGTTACTTATGTAATTTCTTTGTTTTTGGGCATAATAGGGACTTGTCCCTCTGCCCTTGTTTATGTATAATAATAATAATAATAATAATAATAAAGAAATATACAAATATACAGTGTACAATGTAGTGTTAGATTGTAACATCTTCCTCGATTTCAGACTCATATGAGTGTCCAATGTGTAACTTAGTTGCCTAGGTGTTCTGAGGTGTCTCTCACTTATTAAAGTGTGTGTGTCAGAGATCCAGAGTTGGTTATTATAGGGCAATGAAAAAAATACAAAAAATATATGACAAAAACAAAGTTGGGTCTTGACTGCACAGACGAAAAAGACAAACAACACATATACAGGGTGGTTCATCGTATTCGCCTCGGTCTCTGTACGGAAAACCACTTGATATTTTGAAAAAAATTCTTCACAGAAATATACACGGCCTTTAATACTACAATCTAAAAATTATGTGAATTATACAGGGTGCTCCAAGAAAGAGTGGTATATCAAAGTTATAGTTTTTCTTATGGAATGCCCTATATCTGATGACATTATTGAATTAACTTTAAAAATTAACTATACTTTCATAAGGGTTCCCTATACCTAACTACAGGGTGTTTTGATTTATTTCGATTTTTATAAAAATGTAAGGTTTTAGAAAAAAATAAATATTTACGAATCTAAGAAGCAGTAACAAATTATTTCTTGGATATTAATAACAGACTATTTAGCATACTTAAACAGATGCTTATTGCAACAAAATTTCTTACAGGGTGGTCAAAATATGAGATTGTTCTATTAACAAATTCAAGCTGTAATAACTTACTTATTTTAAAAGGAACACCCTGTATCTTACTAGTCTATCGCGTAGAAAATTTACTTAGCTTTCAATTTGTATTAGGGTTTCGTATACCTATTTTTGACAGGGTGGTCAAAGTATTAGATTGTTCTATTAACAAATTCAAGCTGTAATAACTTACTTATTTTAAATGGAACACCCTGTATCTTACTAGTCTATCGCATATAAAATTTACTTAGCTTTCAATTCTTATTAGGGTTTCCTATACCTATCTCCCTTCATTTTTTAAATATTTAAAGATTTCCTAATTTGTAAGCTTTAAAAATTAGAATTAAATACCTATGTCGTGGTTATGTACAACACATCACCAACACCGCCAATATACTTAAATATCTTAGTCGAGATAGTTTCATGAATAAAATTCACATTATTATCATTTAATCACACAGAGTGTTCTTATTTTAAATGACATACTCGATATTCTATTCTTTATAATGGAAGATATTTAAAATCTCTACAATTCCATGTAAATATTCTCAATACACATGTTATTCTGTAAATATAAATTCCATGTTATTCTGTAAATACCCATTTTTACATATTTTTGTACAATAGGCTCGTTTTCGTCAAAGTAGCCATTGCATTTAATTGTTTGTAATTGCGATTTAAAGATTCAAAAAAAAAGTGGTGTTCTTAAATTTACTTAATAGCCGTTGGGTTAAGATATGGAAAATATTTATACGGAATGAAATATACCTAATTTAAATGTCTTCCAGAATAAGGCATCTAATATAGGGTTTGCAGTTTAATATAAACATATTATTCAATGTCACATGTAGGCCAAAATCAACTAAAATAATACAACACTCTGTGTGATTACATGATAACAATGACAATTTTATTAATGACAGTATCTTGTCTAAGTATATTGCCGGTGTTGGTGATGCGGTGTACATAAACACGACATAGGTACTTAATTCTAATTTTTAAAGCTTACAAATTAGGAAATCTTTAAATATTTAAAAAATGAAGGGAGATAGGTATAGAAAACTCTAATAAGAATTGAAAGCTACGTAAATTTTCTACGCGATAGACCAGTAAGATACAGTGTGTTCCATTTAAAATAAGTAAGTTATTACAGCTTGAATTTGTTAATAAAACAATCTAATATTTTGACCACCCTGTAAAAAGATAGGTATAGGAAACCCTAATAAGAATTGAAAGCTAAGTAAATTTTCTACGCAATAGACTAGTATGATACAGGGTGTTCCATTTAAAATAAGTAAGTTATTACAGCTTGAATTTGTTAATAGAACAATCTAATATTTTGACCACCCTGTAAAAAGATAGCTATAGGAAACCCTAATAAGAATTGAAATCTAAGTATATTTTCTGCGCGATAGACTAGTAAGATATAGGGTGTTCTATTTAAAATAAGTAAGTTATTACAGCTTGAATTTGTTAATAGAACAATCTAATATTTTGACCACCCTGTAAAAAGATAGGTATAGGAAACCCTAATACAAATTGAAAGCTAATTAAATTTTCTACGCGATAGACTAGTAAGATACAGGGTGTTCCATTTAAAATAAGTAAGTTATTACAGCTTGAATTTGTTAATAGAACAATCTCATATTTTGACCACCCTGTAAGAAATTTTGTTGCAATAAGCATCTGTTTAAGTATGCTAAATAGTCTATTATTAAGATCCAAGAAAGAATTTGTTACTGCTTCTTAGATTCGTAGATATTTATTTTTTTCTAAAACCTTTTTATAAAAATCGAAATAAATCAAAACACCCTGTATTTAGGTATAGGGAACCCTTATGAAAGTATAGCTTATTTTTTAAGGTCAATTTAATAATGTCATCAGATATAGGGCATTCCGTAAGAAAAAATATAACTTTAATATACCACTCTTTTTTGGAACACCCTGTATAAATCACATTATTTTTAGGTTGTAGTATTAAAGGCCCTGTATATTTCTGTGAAGAAATTTTTTTTAAACATCCAGTGGTTTTCCGTACAGAGACCGAGGCGGATAAGATGAAGCACCCTGTATATATCACGATATAAAAATAACTACATATTATGCAATGCCACTTGTTTAATTAAAAGGGAAGAAGATCCCTTTATTCAAATCTAGGAAAAGTTATGCAGTCAGATCATTTTCCAAAAAGCTATCAAACTTGTTTTAAATAGCATAAAGTAAGTATCTAACCCCCTCTGTGGCTCAGTGGTAAGAACGCCTAACCTTTGGATCGAAAGTTCCGAATGGTAGTGAGTTCGAATCTCACCAGGGTCAGGAATTTTGTCATTTATTATAAATTAATAAATGAAAATAGTTTCTGTCCTTGTGGGACTGGTACTCACCGGAGGGACCGCAGACGTTCGGATACAATTAGCGTCTCTTTACAAAGACAATGACGTCGACTTTGCAAAGTAACAAGACACTTACTCAACACACACACACTACACATTACACCTGAGTTAGTGATAAGTTATACAATTACGTGGCTAAAGGTTCTAGTTCTAAACCAAGGCCAGAATCAGAGAAAAAAAAAGTAAGTATCTATGGAAACAAATAAGTTGACCTCACACTAATTAAGAAATCTTTGTGAAGTTAATAAATCTTTTATCTGCCATTTTCTTTTTTAGTATTAAAAGTGTAGTAAGTATGTAGTATAGTTTTTTTTTATATATGTAAGCACATACAGGTTATGAAAAAAAGGTAATATCAATATTTTCGTATTTTTTATATCAAACATTTATGTAATTATGTATTTATGTTTCTAAGCAACTGGAGAAAGCGCCTTAACATGTACATACATAAATTCTCGCTGAAATTTATATAGTCAATAAAAAATTCCGAAAAACAGAAATTCCTGATGATCACAACCACCTACACTCCAATCCGAAAAATTCTGAAATCGGTCCATTAATTATAATACATAATGAATTCCAAACGCTAACAGTTCATAACCCAAATAAAATTTAACAGGTTTTTCTATCGGAATTACAGATACGATAAATCTGAAGACAAGATCACCAAAATGTTCTTAATTACGTCTTAATAGTACACGTGTAGGTCACACGAAATACAGGATGTCCACAATAACCTCTTCTAGCCATACCTATCCGTTTTAGAATGGTTATGGGCTTTGAATCAAACTGCATTTTGCCAATAACTGTGTTGATCCATTTCTTTGGACTCCTTTATGGCCCAACATCTAGTTAGGGGCAAATTATTATACCGTACTAGTTTTTCAAAAACTTTGTTTTTACTACTTAGGATTTGGTGAGTTCTTTATACATGATATTGTCACCTGGCCAGTAAGGATATTTATCTTCTTTCGAAGGTTTGTTGAAGGTGACTCGTTTGAACTCTATTGGGTTTGTCTTATGATTTCGTCTTACGTACATGAGGTCCATGATCTCTTGTGTTATTCATTCTTGGTTTCTGTTATTTTTCGTGAACTCAATATCTTCTTCTTTAGCTTTGTTATTTTTGGTTTAAGCCCAGTCCATGTTACTTCAACCTCTGTCTGTACCAAATTCTCTATCGTTTCTATATACTTATTTTTCTTCCTTTCATGGTTTTTCAGTTGTGAAAAGTAATTTTGTTGTCACTTTTTCTTTTTTAACTTAGAAATATTCTTAATTCTATCTTCTCCTTAGGCAGGTGATTTCCAAGTGTATAACCTTATATGATGTTGTTTGAAGGTGTTCACTCTTAAAAGGTTGTTCTCTACAATTGTACAAGTCTATCTCCCCTATTGTTTCTGGTACCTAGACCGTATGCTCCTATGTTGTTTCCTTCAGCACCACGACCAATTTTGGCATCAAAATTCATTTATGATCATTGTTATGTCACCTATTTTTGTTAGTCACATTATTTCAACTATGTTGTTATAAAATTTCGTGTTCTGACTTGTCACTTGTTGAAGCATAGACCTGAATAATGATTTAGGTTTCTATGGGTTGTTCGTAATTTTAACATTGCTACTCTATCATTTAGAGTTTAGAGAGATGAGATCTGTGACTGACTGCGCAATTTTCTCCAGTACTAATATAGCCGTGCCATATTGATGTTCTTGTTTCCTACTGAATAATAGATGTATTCGTCTTTGGGTTTTTGCTTTCGTAAATCAGAATCTTACTTAACTCCTCTTAAAAATGTCTTATTTTTATTTTCCTCATATCGGCTTCAGTGTTTGCGAGTTTCCCGGGCTTAAATAAGCTGCGTACGTTCCTGGCCGCAATGCGTGTCATATATTTGGATTCTCTGTTCACTTATTTGAAGGATCTAAAGTGTTGTTGAAGTCCTTGAAGTAGCTGACGTATCTTCGGATCTTCTCCCCATTTAAGTGTTTCCTAAGCCATTTAGAGTTTTGGAAAATATGATGGGGTTTTACCCGTTGCAATTCTCTTCCCAGTACCACAACCTACATTGCATGATCTTCTTATGTTTTCGCTTCTCTCCCTACCCAACAGACTTTTCCCTGATATTCGTCGGAGTATTTTCATCTCTGTTGTTTCTAGTAGTCGTCTGTCTCGTTTTAGATATGTCAGGTCTTGTCTCCGCCGTGTAAGTCAATATAGGTCTAATTGCTGCTTTATAGATTCTTTCCTTTTTGTCTTGTCTTAGGTGTTTGTTCTTCCAGATTGTATCATTAAGAGATCCCGCCGCTTTACTTGCTTTTAAGCTTTGTTGTCGTACTTCCTCTTCAACACCTCCGTAACTGGTTATATCTATTCCCAAATATCTAAACTTTGCTTCCTGCTTTATTATTTTCTCATCAATAATTTAGATTTCACATCGTAGTGGGTATTTAGATGTTGTCATACATTTGGTTTTGGTTTGGTTCTGCTGATATTATCATATCGTATTTCTTGGCTGTTTTATTGAAGATGTGTGTTAATCTTTGGAGACCGTCTTGTGTCTCGGCGATTAATGCGGCGTCGTCTGCACAACATAATCTACGTCAATATACACAAAAATAAATGAACGCATGGGCGTCCACAGGGAGGGGCAGAGGGGGGCAGCTGCCCCCTCCTGCCCCTAGAGAGGACGAGGCGAGTGTAAAATTGGTGAACAAGCAATATAGAAAAATACAAAGTTGTAACTTAATCTTGATTTTGAATGCAACCACTCTGTTTCTACATTCTAGCTGGGACGAAAAAACCACATAAACGTAACAAAACTTTAATGAAAATTTCAAATCTGCTATTCGAATCTTTTTTTCCACTGTGCGTCACACAGATTAAATTTAGTTGTGAACGATTTGAATATTTTAAATGAAGTGCGAAATACTATTGCAACTATTAAAGATACAACCAATTTCTTCCGTGAATCAGTATTAAGAAGGAATATGATAGCAAATATCCCTAGCCTCTGCGAAACACGGTGGTTCGAGAAATACAAGGTAATTAGGGTTTTTTTGAAAAAAATTCATTGAAATTGTACAGGCCTTGCAAACCCTATCCGTTGAAGGAAACTTGGTCACTAGATTAACATCTTATCAGTTGCATTCTGTGGCATGCAAGTCAGGATTTATCGTCGCTGTCATTTTGCAAAAAATTCTGAATACCTAGAGCCTGTAGTCAACCGCGTACAATCTGCGCAAACTAATGTTTTAAAAGTAGCGGAACATATTCGTCAATTCATGGATATTTAAAAAAAAACACAGACAGAACGCAGAGAACGTAACAAACACTTTATTGCATGAAACCAATAAGATAGCTCCGAAGAATGCGGTTTTGAATTATCTACCCCTAGAACTGTAGACAAGCAACAGCATAGAAGCAATCAACCAGCTGATACCCTTAGTAAATACTGGAGGCGATCCAAGATTCTTTCATATCTTCTCTAGAGACACGGTTTTCCGAAGAAAATACGCCAGCCTTCGCTCTGAGCCTTCTGCATCCCAAGCATTTTAAAAAAATTGATTTAAATAGCCTTAAATTAGAACAACTGAGACAATCCTTAAACCACTATGAAATAAATGGAATAGATGCAGAGCTAGAAGTATGGGTAGAACATTAAAATAAAAAACGCCTTATGAGTTAGACTGCTTCAACACTCTTGAAATTTTTGAACTGGTTCGAGCGGCCACTACTTTTTATCCGTTAACAAAAAAATTGCTGGAAATTCTCGTAACATTGCCTTGCACTACGTGTACAGTTGAGAGGTCGTTCAGCAGTCTTCAAAGAATAAAAACATGGTTGCGGAGTACAATGGTCGAAGATCGCCTTAGCTCTAATGAGCATTCATCGAAAACAAATATTACCAAAAAAGAAAGAGTTTGTAGAGAAAATTTTACAAGAATTTACCATAATAATTGATCCGCGTAAATTGTTGTTTAAATAATAGTGTTTAGGAACCGACAATTTATCTTGCTTCACAAATCGAAGGCTTATCCAGGAGGAAATAAACTTGTTAAATTTGCATCACGTTTTTGTAAAAAGCATTCAAAAAGTTTTTAAATATTTAAATTATATTTAGTTTGCTTCATTTTTGTATGAAGTCATTGAGTTATAATTTTGGCTTCAAAAACGTTATTTTCAAAACTTTTCTGAGAAAAACCCCTTCACCCTCTCCCCTCTCTGAAGACTCTCAATTTACGTCTATATTTATTATTGCTTATTTAAGCAATTTTTTAATTCTCAAATCTGCCCTCCCCTAGTTTTGATCCTGCGGACGCCCATGAATGAACGTATAGTAATTTTGTCATTTCATATCTTTTAGTTATAGGTACCGTAAACTCTTTACTTTTTTTCTTTTCAAATATCGGATTGACTAAATAACAATCAAAAATGTGGACAGTCTGTATAACAATGCTTTAAAATCCTAAAAACTGTATTCTCGATAGAACTAAGTCGAATGCAAATCAGATATGTCAGAGGTCAAACGCTGGCTCGGGTCGGGGCCGCGTCCATATGTCAACCACTTTTTGCTAATAACTAGGCGTATAATTGGGCTCAGATATAAAAGTATCCTCTCCTCTTCTCTTCTCTCCGAAGAACACGATGTCGTAACGGAATAAAGATATTTTCATAAATTAGTTTGGTGAACACACGTAAAGAGGCGACAGAATCACATATTTTATAGATAAAATGTATTAAAAAATGAAGCGAGGCATTCTAAGTGTATATGTATGTGTTACTACAGATTATTTAGTATGGCTGTACCATGTATTTGATGTACATACTGCGAGGCATAAGTTAGGGATATAGCAAATTATGCCCATTTGCATAGTTGATTTTTTCGTGAACAGATTAACGGATTTCATTAATTTTTTTTACTTTGGATTTTCCTTTAGTATTTACACAGTTATGCAAATGTTTATTCAAACTTCTTTTTTGTACTTATACCGGGTGGAAGATACATATTTGGATATTAGAATACATTAGAATGGGTATAGGTATTTTCCTTATGTTAAGTTTGAGACACTCTGTATGGAGGACAAGATACAAATATGAGTATACATCGAAATCGTGTTGTAGTCTTATGTTTTGTGAACATTTTGTTTTTTGAATATTGTAGTAACTGACTAACTGCAGTGGCACGATTAGAGTGATTCGTTATTTTCACTTTTTTAGTGTCTAATCCTATCTTTTCTGCAGACATTTTTGTCCATTTGGATATTGTATTAATACCAATAGGACAATTCTTGTACCAATTACTATTATTATATTTATTCCACTTGCCATTCACAGTCAGAAAAAGTCTATCATTGGTAATAGTTTCCCTTTTCGATGTAAGTTTCCAGTATAATCTCACAGGACACATTTCAGGATTCTTCAAATTTTGAGTAAGCCATTTATTATCTGCACAGTTTTTATCACCACCTTGGCGGGTTTTGGAGAATATCGGGTTATATGCAATTCTGTTTGTTAAACAGCCTTTGTTGTTAGTCTCTTCCTTGAAAAAATGTAACATGGAAAAACTTGCTTCGTTACCTCTCCAAGCTAATTCTACGGCAGCTATATGAAAAAACTTCTTTTGGAGTCCCTCTGGCGTGTCTTCGTCCCATTGTAAGCACATATTTTTATATTCATCCGAAGTCATAGCGACAGAACTCATTTTCCTTTTATCGGGTACAGTTTGCAACAATTTTCTCTTACTATCACGAGCCGCTCTCGCTTCCTTGAAGGTTATAACTTTGAAGGGATCAATATGTCTCTGATACTCACAGAAATATTTTTCTTGTACCAATTTTGCAGTAGTGTTCCATATGGTTTTAATAACACTCTCCTTGTAATCACTACCATCAATTTTTCGCATGTTGAAGGCCCAGTCTTTTAGAATGAATGCTAGTCTTTCGTTGTTATTTTCTGCATCTAATTTGTAGTTGCGATCCACACAGAACATCATAAATTGTCTCCATATATAAGATTTAGATTTTCTTGTGTTACTCGGTATATTTTTTTCAATGTTTTGGTTTAGAACTTCGTTTGAAGTACCACCGAAACGACTCATTTTGACGTATACAGCTACAATAATTTTTTTGGCAAACGTCAAACTTTGCTTTGCGATCGGTATCCATGGTTACGTCGTTGAAAACACGAAGCTGATAGACCAATCAGAATTGAAAGACAGTTGGTGTTTTCACTAGTAATACCACTAGAGGTTAAATTATTTCCGGAAATTTTTTTGAGATCATGAATATTTTGAAAATTTCCCGAGTCGCAGACGAGGGAAATTTTCTAAAAATATTCATGATCAAAAAAAAATTTCCGGATATTAATTTGACTTCGCGTGGTATTCGGTAAGAAAATTCCACACCAAATTTGCATTTGAAAATCCAAAGCTGCATGAACAGATTAATAGCGCGCCATAGCTTTGTCAGCAATTATTTAGGCTTTCAAATTCGTAATTTCTACTCATTGTAGTTGCATGGGAATATCATTTCAAGATAGAAAATAGTATATTCTTCAATTTTACATAAGTTTTGAGTAACTACAAGTGATAGAAAATGAATCAAAACTAAATTATGTAAACAAATAAAAACCAGTCTGTCAAAAATGTTCTGTTATTGTAAACGTCAAAAAATTTCCACCATAATTCGCTGTTGGGTACCCCACGAGCAAAAAATTTCCGATAAAATACCTCCGTTGCCATGGTGATCTGTCAAAATAACGTATTTTGATTGGTTCAAAATTACAGGTGTGGAATTTTCGCGATAACACAAGCTGTCTTTGGTTTGTGATTGGTCAGATTATGTGAAAATTTTAAGATGAGTGAAATAGTCAAGTAAATACTCTCCAATATAATACCAAACTACAACAATAACAGAAAATATTCCTAAAAAGATTTTAACTAGGTGCAAAGCTGCAACAAATGTTCAAAATTGACTCCTTTAAATGTGACAGAATAATTTATTATTCACCAATGGCGCGCGTACGGGTAATGGTCTGAATTTTTTTAAAGAAAAAAATAGTACGCCACTGAGGAATGTCAAATTAAAAATATTTTTTGAACTCCTCGTTCAATTTACGACCAAAAATTTGTCTTGCCTTTTTTCCATATGAGGTGCCGATTTTATACAAAAAAATAAAACCTCTTAACGTTTACAAATTATTTGAGGTAGTTTCCAAATGAAAAATACGCGCGAAAATATTTTATGTTTTGCATAAAAACGGTACACGAGTCATTGTCATTATTTTTCCTGTATAATTACCCCTTAAAGTTTTTCATACTTATTTACTAACACCCTGTATAGTGCGAAAGCAACAAAGTGTTCAAAGAAAAAAATCTGTATAATGTACCTCTCGGTATTTAAAGAGCCTCCACGTAGACAACAAATCCGTGCTTACTCTCAGGGAAATTCCACCCCAAAACATCACAGAGCCTCCATTAAACAATATCTCTCTTATGTTGCGCTGTGCATACCGCTTACCTGGCTGACAAATAACTCTAATAGGTGTCGATAAGAACTGTTTAAGTTATGTGCCTCTCTGTTTTTTAAGTTTTGTTAACTGTTTTTTTCATTGTTAATTTAGTTTTGTTTCAATTAAAACACATGTTAGAGAGTAAAACCACTTTTTGTTGTTTATAAAGATACCAGGTACTTTTAAAAAACAAAATGTTCACAAAGTATAAGACTATAATACGATTCCGATGTATACTCAGATTCTACTTCGTCCTCCCTACAGGGTGTATCAAACTTAACATAAGAAAAACATTTCTTTTCTTTCACCCGGTATAAGTATACAAAATAAAAATTTTATTTACAAAAAAGAAGTTTGGGTAAACCTTTGCACAACTGTGTACACACTAAAGAATTGTCTAAATTAATGAAAAAAATTAGCTTAATCCGTTAATCTGTTCACGAAAAAATCAACTATGAAAATAAGTATAATTTTCTATATGCCTAAGCATATGCCTCGCAGTATACAGTATGGTGCAAACGTCTGGAATAAATTCGATGTTGGCGACTTTAAGGAAAAATCCCGAAACAGGTCGATTTTTATTTTTAAATTACAGTATTTTGGCATATAATTCATATGAGCGACGTCGTCCATATGAACGTGATGACGTAACCGATGATATTTTTAAATGAGACTAATGGTCGTGTAATAGTTCAATTTTGTGTATTCAATTTTGTATTCAGTAATATAAATATTAATTTAACATAATTGTTTATACGTAGTGTCCAATTTTTTTTTAAAATTAAATTATTTGGTAAAAAAAGAAGAATGTATGTAATTTATTTAATTCAAAATATATTTTACTGCTGTCAAAAAACAGAAAAAATGATTATTTGACAAATAAACATTGCTTTTCGCTTAAATTAAATGTTCAAATTTCCAATAGGTAGGTGGTTGGCAGGAGTTGGTTTTAACATTGAATTTAAGCAAAAACCATGCTTATTTGTCAAATAAACATTTTTTTCTTTTTTCTGACAATAGTAAAATGTGTTTTGAATTAAATAAATTACATACATTCTTCTTTTTTTGTCAATTAATTAAATAAAAAAAAATTTGGACAGTTTGTATAAACAATTATGTTAATGTTTATATTACTGAATACTGAATTGAATACTCTTTCAAATAAGCTACCAGACGACCCCTAGTCTCATTAAAAAACACCGATTACGTCATCACGTCCGTATGGATGATATCACGCATATGAAATATATACCAAAATATCGTAATTTAAAAATAAAAATCGAGCTGTTTCGGGATTTTTCCTTAAAGTCGCCGGTTTACGAAATATCGAATTTATTCCAAACATTTGCACCATACTGTATGTATATTGGTAATAGCTAAATTTAAACAAGACCTGCGTGTTAAACAAAATATTCTAAAAGATAAACAGAGATACAACGTGCATTTTTTGTGCATTGAATAAAATTGATGCAGCAATAAAAAAACAACAAACGTTGCACTACATACAGTAGTGAAGAAACATGAAGATTGGTTCGAAGAAGAGTGTAAAAGAGCAATAGTGCTAAGAAATAATAGGATTCAAGGAACAATCAGAAATGAGCAAACCAGACTAACAGATAATACAAGGACAATCATTGTTGTAGGAATAAAAAAAGGATTACTTTTTGATTTCTGGACACGAACTCGTTTCGAAACCGTTAATGCATTTACTAATGAAGAACCTACTCATGCAATTTGGGAAAAAAGTGTGCGGAAATGTGAAAAGTTTACAGAAGAATGTTGTATGCGAGAAAATCGTATCGAAACACAATTTAACCCAGTCATCATTTACAATCAAAATAAAAATAGTGATGACAGTAATTATGAGTATGGATGTAACTCGTATTTACACTCAGGTAATACCTATTTTAACAATGCTATTATGTTTTCCTTTTCTCGTTAAGAAAAATTTTGAAAAATTCTTGATTTTTGAATTTTGAGTATATTTTACCTAATTGGTAAATTGGTGTAATCAGTAAATACTTAATCACCACTATTTAGAAAAAATAATAGAATTTGTAATTTTCTTCTTTTTTCGCTAGATAATAATTAATTGTCTATGTCTCTAAATTAATGTAAAATAGATACATTATCAGTAGTAATTGTACAAGAGCTCTAAAATTATCGATTTGTTTCCCGAGTGACACTTTGCCAGTTTTAATTTCACGAAACTTTGTTAAAGTGTCAGGAGGGCAACAAATAATTTTAGAGACCGAGTGTAATTCGCTGAGATTATTTCATGAATAAAACTGTTTTGTAAAGTAATTTTAACTAATATTCTATTGATATCTTCACCTGAATATTTGCTAAACCTGTTTCTTGGTGTTCTCTGTGACAAGTTGTAAAACATTAATTGTCATTAATGTGATTGAATGTTCATTTTTGCGTAGTAACGAAGGGCATCTGTAGTAATGCTTGACGACAGCATATTATCAAAAATTATCAGTAGTAATTGCACAAGAGCTCTGAAATTCTATATTAATTTCAGAGATCGTGTGCAATTTGTTGCGATTATTTCATGAATAAAACTGTTCAAAACCAAAATTTAATTGTAATTTATTTATGTAAGTACAAAGTACCATTAAACACACAGTTTGTATAAATATCATATGACGATTGAAAGTCATCACTTTTATAATTTTTAAAACATTAATTGTCATTAATGTCACTGAATGTATTTTTTCGTAGCAACGAAGGGCATCTGACGTAATATGCTTAACGACGGGATATTATCAAAAATTATCACCTTAATTTGCATTTCTGTAGCTTTCTATTGGTCAGAATCTCCTATGAATGAAATAATCGGCCTTAATATCACAAGAGAGTGAAAATAAATTGACAATAATGCGACAATTTAAAAAGCATATAAAAAATCACGTGGAGAATTATTTTCTTATTTATTCTTACTGTCGTGTGATATTCGTAAGGTTATTTTTTAATACTTACATATAAAATTCAAGTCATTGTATAAAAACATTCAGTGGCATTAATTCCAATGGTAGGGGAGCCCAAGCGGAGATTTTTGCAGTTACTCGAGCGCGTCAGATTAGCTTATGGGGAGAAACCTGGTACCTTGAAGATGTACCTCCACCATATATTGGCTCTTAACACAGGGGGGTTCGTTAAGGGAGGCCCGAAAAAAAAATCTATCCTTAAAAAAACTCGAAATTGTCAGATTAAGATAAGGTAAGTTAAGTACATGCAATAGAGTGTATATTTCAAAATTCTGACGATTTGAGCCGGGCGTAAGGAAATGGGTGAGTCCCAAAATTTCACAAGACAAAAGCGAATATTTCGCGAAATCAATGACATATCGAAAAACTAAAAAATATGTGCTCAATATTTTTAAAAAATCTCTCGAATGATACCAAACACGACTTCCCACGGAGAGGGGCGGGGGGTAAATTTAATATTTTAAATACGAATCCCGCGATATTTCGCGAAATAAACATCAGATCGAAAAAGTGTAAAATACACTTATTCAATATTTTTTTAAAATCTATCGAACGGCACTAAACACGACCTACCACGGATGTGGGGTGGGAGATTACTTTAAAATCTTAAATAGGAGTCCCCATTTTTTATTGCAGATTTGGATTCCTTACGTAAAAATAAGTAACTTTTATTCGAAACATTTTTTCGAATTATGGATAGATATCGTTATAATCTAAAAAAAAACGATTGTTGGAAATGGAAAATTAAATTAAAAATGGATAAGTCCCCACTAAAATGGAAAACTGTACTTAATTTTTTTTGGTTTTAGGACCTACTCTTCACAAACCAATAGGTCGCCAAAGCGCTCGAGTGACTGCACATTTAGCATACTTTGCTCCCCTACTACAATTGATGTGACACACATTTTTCAACTTGTCAAAGTGAACAGCACAGTTTAGCAAATATTTAGACGAAGATATTATTAAAATATTAGTTAAAATTATTTATAAATACAGTTTTATTCATTAAATAATCTTACAGAAGTAAACTCGAGCCCTTAAATTTGCCGATTTGTGTTCTCCTCGTGACAATTTCATATTAGATGCAGAACTAAAAGTTTATTATGGATATTTTCTTAAATAGGATAGTTATCAAAACTAGGAAATTTGTTGAAAATTAACAGAAACAATCAACTTAAAAAAATTCCCACTATAATTTTGTACAGTAGAAAATTACCAATGTAATAATAATCTGATTGGACAGAATTAAACACGTGATGAAAAATCTTATTACACGGTTGGAAGTTAAAATCATTAAAAAATAATCGCTGTAATTTTTATTTCTGTAGCTTTCTATTGGTGCTGCTATCAGAAGCTGCTATAAATGAAATAATCAGTTAAAACCATCATTTTTGCTTGGCTTCGACAGTGTTTCAAAGACTTTCATTGGGAGAATTTGTCGCAAATTCAAAATAGTCGCAAATCCATGAAGGGCTATAAAAAAATTACGAATATGTTAAAAATACGAATGGGTCGGTTTGTCAGTATTTTGGATTCGATTCATTCCATACATAATACGAAAAAAATACTTGACCCACCGATCTGTTTACGTTTTGTAAATTATTTGCGTATGTCATTAAAGTGTGCTATTCTTTTCGTAAAAATTTCTCACCTCTATAATAATAGCTGAATTTTATAGCCATATTTCATCTAACACGTACAGAACATGACAGTACACTCCAATATTTGTAATTCTCACGTTTTGCAGTATATACATTCAAGGATGTATGACTTTCCAATGGCTAAATATATATTTGTTTTCCTCATAGAAACTAATTCAGATTATTAGTTCTTTACTTTTTTAAAATTACTTTTATCAATATTTGCACCTACATCATGAAGCATTTAGAGGTTGTGTATTTGCTTTTCTATTTGTTGAACAGTTTACGAAAATAAATATTCGGCACAACGGTCGTTGTTGGAAAGTGACATAGTGAACTCGTTAGTCATTAGTAAAAGTCGAAATGTTAAGAATTCTGAAACAATTATGATAGAAATGACATAATTAACATTATTTAACGTAATTAAAGAAATAGTATGAACGTTAAAAACCTCTACGCAGCATAAAAACTCAGTAATTTGATTAAAGAGATTGAAGATTAAATGACTCTTCATCTTGAAGTGCCTATCCGTTTCGGATGTTGACTACTATCATAGCAATATGTACCTTGCACACTGCTGCCCTGGAAAGATTTGTGGTTATTGTGTTGAATCACGTACGTAGATTTTTCAGCCAGGAAATCCTTCGCCTTCCTAGTCCACGTGTTCCTTCTACTTTTCCTTGCAAGATTAGTTGCAGTTGCAGCCCTCCATATATCTCGCTGTTTCTCATGATGTGACCAAGGCAGAGCTGGGTAGTATCCGGATACTTCTGTATCCGGATACAATATTCGGATACTTTTTATGTATCCGAAAGCTGTATCCGGATACTTTTTAAATTTTAAATCCGGTATCCGGTATCCGTATCCGTGATCAAATTTTAAAGTATCCGGCATCCGGATACTTTTTTTGATATTCGGATACTTTTAAATATTTATCGCGAGAAAAATGAAGAGGACGACGATGAGGAAATTGGTGAAGAAGAAGAAGATGAATTGCAAATTTTACATTTGGACGTTGATCAAGCCGATGAAGGAAAAGAGTTAGAAGACCAGGATATACAGTTACCCAAACATATGCGATGTGCCACACATACTTTAAATTTAATAGCCACAACCGATTATAAAAATACTGTAACAAAAATTCCAGCGATACGAACAAGAGAAAAGAATGCATTTAGTAAATGTGCTCAGTTATGGAAAAAATCAAATAAACCAAAAAGTAATGAAATTATAATTAACCTTTTAGGGCATACTTTAAGTTTTCCAGGTGCCACTATATGGAACTCCACTTTTGATGCCGTTTCGCAGATTCTTAAAGCAAAAGAAAAACTTCCAATTTTGCAACAAAATTATTTAACGTTAGAACCTTTTAAGAAAACTGAACTGTTATACCTAGAGGAATACTGTTTAGTTATGAAACCTTTGGCCTCAACGTTAGATTTGTTACAAGGTGAAGACAATGTATCTTTTGGATATTTGTTACCCAGTTTAATTTCACTAATTAATAAATATGAGAAACTTCTTGCCCAAACGAAATTAAAATATGGAGGAGAACATCTAGCAAAAATATGCATTAAAAGCTTAAATACTTCTTTTGCAAACATTTTAAATTTGGAGTGGGAAGATCCAATTATAGCTGCAGTTCTTCTTCTTAAATTTAAGCTTAAGTGGTACAATGTCGAAAAAAATCGCAAAAAATTATAGAAGATTTAAAAAAATGCATTATAACTGTCGCCAAAACAAAAATGGAATTGGAAAGTTGCAATGAATCAGATGAAACTGGAGATCAAAATTTGGATGACTTTTTTTATTTTAGCAATTTTCGAGACCAGTAAGTGGGCAACAGCTGTACTATTAATTATACACAGAATGAACAGGGTTCCAGCATCAATAATAAAACTTCAAAAGTACAGTTGGAGTTGCTAGAGATATTTGGAGGACAAAAGAACCAATTTGAACATCTTAAATGAATACCCAATCTTAAAAAGGGTGTCAATAAAGTACAACACATGCTTACCTTCGTCAGCACCAGTTGAAAGACTTTTCTCATTTGCAACTATGATTGATACGCCTAAAAAAAAAGCTTTAAGCGATGAACACTTTGAGGTATTGGTACTTACAAAGGCAAATTCAAAAGCACTTCACTTCTGACTTCGTCAGCAATTGGAATACGTTCTGTATTAGAACGTTTTTATTTTAATTTAATGATTCCTTATAAGTTTATGTTCTAGTTTTATTATTAATAAGCAAAAAACAATTTTTTAGTACTTTCTGATTTTTTTCTCCATCATTTAATGTATTTTTATTATTATATTACATTAAAAATACATGCACATCACATAGTTCTAATACTAATAATTTATGTCCTTCTTAAAAAAGTATCCTTCAAAGTATCCTAGGAAGTATCCGAAAAAAATATCCGGATACTTGTATCCGAATACATTTTTAAATGAAAGTATTCGTACTTTTTTAAAAAGTATCCGGATACATTTTGAGTATCCGAATCCGGTATCCGGATACTTTTTTTCAGTATCCGACCCAACTCTGGACCAAGGTATTCGATTTTGGCTATTTTTATTGTGGTTAACAGCTCTTTTTCTTTTTGCATTCTCAGCAACGAAAATTCCCTTTTTCTTTTTGCATTCTAGAAAAGTCTATTGAATATGGAAAACCAGCATACATGTGCTTTGTAGATTTAAAAAGTACTTTTGACAGGGTGAGGCGAAATGACATCTTAAATTTATTACAAGCTGAACAAATAGACCACCAAATAATAAGGCTAATTAATTAAATTAACAAGAACAACAAGACCAGAGTTATGTCAACAGGAGAAACAGAACGCATAGAACTAAAAGGAGGAATCCGCCAAGGAGACTCGCTCAGACCATTGTTATTAAATATGGTGATGAATCAAATAATTCACGAAGTAAAAAAACGCCATGGATGCCACATGGGGGCGCATAAAATTACGATACTACATGGTACAATAAATTTCCCAGGTATGGCACGTAATGTTCCAAAATCGGTCGCTTTCGCGCATGACGTAGTAAAGATCCTTCTTCACGCAATATTTGAATGTAGTTTTATAGGAAAGACTTTAATTTTAAATTTTTAATATAATTTGACTAATTTAATTATAGTATTTATAAAGAAATGATAAAGCTGTGTTATTATAATATTTAATAATAAAAAATATTTTGTAGCTAATTTAATTTTGTTGATTTTCGGGTAGTTATTTTAACGAGGTTTTGAAACTGATATTTTAGAAACTTGTTATTTTGTTAGCACAGATGTCCATTATATATTATTATTTGTTTATTATACATACACGTTGATCAAGTGGTACTCCAGAGTTCGATATTTCAGTTGTTTAAAGATACAAAAAAAGTAATATGCACATAAAAATGGGTCGCTACAAATTTTAAAATTATTTTCAAATATACAGGTTATCCCACTTCTTAATTTATTGATGATCACTTTGTAATTTAGGTACTCAAAATTTGTAGCTACACTTGAGTCCAGACTTGAGTACAAACACTAAACACAAAAACAAACAAATACACAAAAGCGAATAAAACTATATAGACACTAACGTGTAAATGTTCTTAAATTAGTCTATACATACTATAACACATACTATACACATACTATACTATCCAAAAAAAACTAAAAAAAAAATCGGTAAATACGAGTTAATTATAAGAATTTTGCAAAATAATTCACATATAATAACTACCATTACAAATAATGGCTCACAGGATCTTTACTACGTCACATGCTTGACCTTAGGGGCCGTTTAAGTATTACGTAACGCAAATTGAGGTTGGGGGTCAAAAATCTTCAAAACTTGCGTTACGCAATAGTTAAACGCCCATTAGAGTTAAACGCAATAGTTAAACGCCCGTTACGTAGGGGGGGAGGGGCCAAAATCTTCAAAAATCGCGTTACGTAGTACTTGAACGCTCCCTTAGCTGTCAAATGTCATGCGCAAAATTGTGCCATGAAACTTTATTGTACTATGACGATACTATGAGCGATAACGAGGATGATCTAAAAAGGCAGCTGCAGCTTTACACTTTCAATATCACAGCAAATAAACTGTGAGAATTTCAGTAGAAAAAACTAAATGTATAGTGATAAGTAATGAGCCGCGTAGATGCAAGTTAGGAATAGACGGCAAAATTTTAGAACAAATTAATAATAAAACTCAATTACCTAGGACTAGAGATCACTAGTGACAGGAATATAAGAACAGAGACCACAACACAAGCAACAAAAGCGGCAAGAGTAAGTGGTTGCCTCCGAGAAACCATATGGAGAAACAAATATCTGACCACGGAAAGCAAAATAAAAGTATACAAGACAACAGTAAGACCTATCCTAACATATGCAGCGGAGACAAGGACCGATACAAGAAAGACGTAACAACAAATCAACAATATCGAAATGAAAGTATTAAGATCAATAGTGGGCATATCATTAACAGACAGACAAAGCAACAGCAGTATACGAGAACGATGCAAAGTTCAAAATATTATCAGGTGGATAAAAACAAGAAAGAAAAACTGGAACGAACATGTAAACCGACTGGCATCAAATAGATTAGCAAACATCTGTAAAAACAACAAGCCGTATAGCAGAAGACCGTTGGAAGGCCGCCGAGAAGATGGAAAGACAATGTACAGTCAACAACACTTGAAACAGAATAAGAGGCAGACAAACAGGAGTAATTCTAGTCGCACGAAGAAGAAGAAAAAGAAGCATTCTCAGCAAAACGATTAGTAACGTGGTCGGTATAAGATATATTCAGAATTCTATGATAATTCTACATTTCGAAAGCCTCAATTATCATGCAGGTGACGTCTGTGAGCGTCCAGGACTCAACTGCGTACAACAGTATAGGAAAGATATAACTCTTAGTAACCTGATTTTTATGGGTATTGATAAATCATAACCTTTGAATAGCTTAGCCATTTTTTGAAATGCAGATCTTGTTTTCTCTATCCTACATTTGATTTCTAGGGAATAACGCTCAATATACTGCAATATTTTAGTATTTTATTCAAATTGGGTATAATACTTATATATTTGGGACACCTTTTCTTTTTCAAAATCGCTAATAATTCCGGTTAAAGTACCTACTTTCCAAGGTTATCTATGATATCTCAAAATGTGACAATACTTTTGACTAGAGATATTAATTTGTAGCTTTCTAATAGTCTACTAGTACTAAATCGCCACTTGTAATAAAATATGAGGATCTAGACGATTTTTTATTAATCTATAAATATTTGTTGCTCGGACAAGGCCATCAAATTCACACAAAAAAAAATAAATATTTGTCTATCTGACGTTCTGATCTTCTGTAAGCAAATGCCACGTTTAAGTCAGTACAACTAGGTTGTAAGAAGCTGTAGATGAGAGAAGGGTATTATGGAATACCATTTACATTTTTTCTATAAATAACTTTGATAGTTTTTAAATGAAAATAACCAAATCATCATGAGTACATTGTTTGAAATATTATTCGAATTGGAAAGAAATCCTTTGTAAAAGGTATAAATTTTTTTTAATTAAAATCCCTTAACCCGGCACCTGCCACGTGGCTTTGCAAGGCGCCAACTGCCACGTGGGGTGCTCACAGCACTCCTTAAATATTTTCTGTAATCTACTTGTTTAAAAAATAAAATAATGTGTTGAGTAACACAAGAATATAAAAAAACATGTTTTATTAACTTATTAGCCACTAACATGTTATAAAAGTTAAAAAATAAAATGAAAAAGTTGTTATAAACAAATTACCAAGTACCAAGCCATAATAAATGAAGTCAAGTAAAATATCTAAAAAAATTAAGATTTAGTGAGTATGGAGTCTATATTAATAATTTAAATCAGTTATTTCAATAAAAAATGTAAATTTGACCTGTTTATCAAAAATACAAAAAAAAATTTTAAACTTTAAGTGCCAGATGATGACACCCCAATTCGACTTTGGACCTATAAGTTCAGAATGACACTAAATAATCACTTCAAACAATAACACATCTATGCTATATAATATTATAGAAAGCTACTATGACGCACAGCTCGGTTGCCAAACTTGAAATACCAAATATTTGATAAAAATGTGTTATGGGGTGCTGCTAGCACCCCACGTGGCAGGTGCCGGGTTAAAAGGGCTACCTCCCAACTCAATTTGGCTACAACTTATTTGGGATCCCACGTGTTGGGAAATCTCAATACATTACCTTAGGGCATTACTCAATAGAGTTACCATGTGACCATCACAGGGCTTTTTATTGAAGTATGCACTTTTAAGGCAACTATATTATATGTAAAGGGTTTTTACCCGGATATTTTTCTTTTGTGGCTCAGCTAGCATCCAGTTTATCGAACACTGATGATGATTTTTTATAAAAATCGAAAACGTTTTGTTGTGATGCAGCCCTTTTAAAGGACTTTAATTAAAAAAAATTTATACCTTTTACAAAGAATTTCTTTCCAATTTTGTGATTAATGGTATACAGCCAACTACAGGAAAAACATTTTCTTTTCCTTGTGGATTATTCGAATGATGTCAAATTTCGTCCCCTTGCTTATCTTATTCAATTTTTTTAAGGAATCTCTACCACTTTGGAGCTGAAAAAAGTCCAATGCGGAAGAGCTCTGGGTAGAGGAAGAATTCTGTAATTCTATAATCATACAAAGCAAAATAAACAAACGGCTGAAATAATTGTAGTCCAGGGCGCATCTGTTTCGAGATGAACGTTGAGAGGTGACTCATATTTTTTTTGCAGAAATTGTTTGAAATTAACTTATATACTAATTGAGCTATCCTCCCACTCAAAAAGGTCCGGAACATTGTTTAAATAATCAAAATGTCAAAAGATGAAGGAAAAATTCGATTTTTTCTTCGTTTTTTGATAAAAACTTTCAAAGTATTCATTTCCGAGAAAAGTTGCACTAACATAAAAGTTGCCTTATTAAATTGACTACAAGATAGGATTGGTTAAATATTTTAAAAATTGTCACCCTTGTTGCAAAATAGCAATAATTGCGAAAAAAAAAAACATAAAAAAACAATTATTTGCATTTTACGCTTTTCAACCATGTATGCTACAGTAAGGACCTTCATATTTTATACTGAAAAACTTTATGATATAATAAAACAATACTGTAAATTTCAATAAGATCGAAAATATATTTTGCAAAATAAATTTTGCAATCCAGCTTTCGCAAAAAAAAATTCATTTTTTCAAAATGTTGCAGTACTGCAAAGTACTGTAATATACAGTACTGTGTACAAAGAATACAGTACCTTTCATTTCCAATTTGCAAAATTAAAATCGGTTAACTACCACGGCGTCAGGAATTTTGTATTATTTTCTTATATATATTTTCTTGTATTTTAGTATTTTAATTCCACAAAAATCAAACTAATTTGATTATTGTTTGTGAAATATTGTTTAAAAAATTGCATATGTTTAAAAATAATATACTTTTGTTCTTTAAAATACATATATGAACAAAGAAAGTTTTTGCTAAAAAATTGTTATTGTAAAGGACAGAGTATGTGTTTTTATTTCGCAATAAATAAATTTATTTATTTATGTCGAAATGTACTACAAATTAAAATGTATCAATCATTATCAAAGGTCATTGGAATGCCCAATCAGAGCAAACTATCCGCTATCCTGCGCCTAGCACCAAAAATTATTGTTTATTTAAAAAAATTCCTGACGCCGTGACAGTTAACCGATTTTAATTTTGCATATTACAAATGAAAGGGGAAGTATTCTTCTATATGTAAAAAAAAATCAACTTGCTGTCTGCTCTAGTTTCAGTCCTGCAACTGGATTGCAAAATTATTTTGCAAAATCTATTAAACCGATCTTAATGAAATTTACAGTATTGTTTTATTATATCATATAGTTTTTCTGGGTGAAATATGAAGGTCCTAAGTGTAGCATAAATGGTTGAAAAACGTAAAATTCGAACACTTGTTTTTTATGGTTTTATTCGCAAATATTGGTATTTTGCAACAAGGGCGACAATTTTTAAAATTTTTAACTAGTGTTATATTATAGGAAATTTAATTACGCAATATTTATGTTGGTGGAACTTTTCTCGGAAACAAATACTTTTAAGGTTATAATCAAAAAATGAAGAAAAAAATCGAATTATTTGACATTTTGATTATTTAAACAATGTTCCGGACCTTTTTGAGTGGGAAGATAACTCAATTATTATTATATGAGTTATTTTCAAGCAATTTCTGCAAAAAAATTATTAGTCACCTCTCAACGTCCAAATGTAAAATTATTTTTACAGATGCGCCCTGGTCTATTGATGGATTCGACCGTTACTTGATGGAAATTTATTTTATCTAACAATAAAACACTTTAAACTCTTGTTCTCAATACATACTTCCACAAAATTTATTATAAGTTAATGTCATTACACCAGTTTCAGCAGAGTGCCTTTCTCAAGAAGTGATGTATTTTACTATGTGTCTGCACTTTGCATTGTTATTCTATCATTAAAAGCTCTTTTATTTACTGCTATACGTTTGTCAAAGGTTTTGTCAGTAGGACCCATGTAAATTTAGTGAAAATAACTTTATTAAATTTTGTGGAAGTATTGAGAAAGTTTTCAGTGTTTTATTGTTAAACAACTAAAAAAACTACAGTAAGCGCTACGCTCTTAGACACATGAGTAGGTACCTAATTGCTATGCTTATGGGCCAATCCGGTCCCTTCTTAGATGTGACTTACATCTATGTCATGTTACTGTCAAGAAACTATTCAAAATAATTGTTTTTTATACAAAAAATACATTAATTAACAGTATTGTTATTCTGCTTTAAAATAACTTTATTCAAACACCAAGGATATTACAATACTTTAAAATTTTACAACTTTAACAAAATGACAACTATAAATAAATGTCAAATATAGCTGATCTATTATTTGTCAACTTAATAAAATATGTTAAGATCAATGAACTGTCAATACGGATGGAATAGGCACAAAGACAACTAATGTAGCCACGATACAAGAGAGAGGTCCTAGAGAGAGACAGACAAGGTGGTGGAAACTTTGACAGGCCGTGTAATTTGAGTTGCCTATATCAACTTAAATCGGGGAAATATAAAAGTCTAAATATAAAAGTAACATAAAAACATAATCAAGGACTTCTTCACTTTGTATAAAACAGTCACTAATTTAGTATTTAAATAGTTTTAAAATTATTTAACTCCCAAATACTTTAGGAAAGTAGGTATTTGTTTTGATAAATACAAATAACAATTCTGAAAAGTATCTAAACACCAAGTATGGTACTGTGTACTCTATTTATCCCCTAAATACAAAAAAGTGGTTAAATTTTGAAATATGTACTGCCAATCAGCATTAGGCCTTAGCCAAGTTAAAATATTCAACGAACTGTAAATACTGATTAAATCGGGTCCATTTATATAGGCAACTCAAATTACACGGCCTGTCAAATTCTCCACCACCTTGTCTGTCTCTCTCTAGGACCTCTCTCTTGTATGTTGGTGTCAATCTTGCTTCACTATTTGAATGGGACATGGCCATTCCATCCGTATTGACAGTTCATTGGTTAAGATTCAGTTTCTATACATTTTCTGGCGTTTTAAACGTCACTAGATATAAAAATAAACATTGCAAAAAATGATGAGACCAGCTCAATGTTCCTATTTATCTATAATAGTAGGGTTGCGGTTACTATAAAACAGACAAAGAAAGCAATGGTAGGGGAGCAAAGTATGCTAAATGTACAGTCACTTAAGCGTTATGGGGACCTATTGGGTTGTGAAGAGTAGTTCCTAAAACCAAAAAAAGTTAAGTAAAGTTTTCCATTTTAGTGGGGACTTCCCATTTTTAATTTAATTTTCCATTTCCAACAATCGTTTTTTTTATTATAGCGTCATCTATCCATAATTCCAAAAGAATGTCTCGAATAAAAGTTACTTATTTTTACTTAAGCAATCCAAATCTTTAACAAAAAATGGGGGCTCCCATTTAAGATTTTTAAGTAACCCCCACCCCATCTCCGTGGGGGTAGCGTTTGGTGCCATTCGATCGCTTTTTCAAAAATATTGAATAAGTGTATTTTTCAGTTTTTCGATCTGATGTTCATTTCGCGAAATATCGCGGGATTTGTGTTTAAAATTTAAAATTTATCCCCCACCCCTCTCCGTGGAAAGTCGAGTTTGTTATCATTCGATAGATTTTTGAAAAATATTGAGTACGTGTTTTTTAGTTTTTCGATCTGTCGTCATATTCATTTCGCGAAATATTCGCTTTTTTCTTGTGAAACTTTGGAACTCACAGATTTTTTTTGCTCAAATCGTCAGATTTTTTAAATATACACTGTTTTACATTATACTTAACTTACCTTAACTTAATATGACGATTTCGAGTTTTTCTTTTTTTTTCGGACCCCCTTAACGAACTCCCCTGTATTTAGAGCCAATATATGGTAGAGGTACATTTTCAGGGTACCGTAAAATGAGGGTACTTTGACCGCTCGCGCTCGGGTAAATTTGACCGAAAACATAGAAAAATATCTAGGGTGATATACTTCAGCCACCCTGTATAATTTTTAAAATTATTTTTAACGATTCAAATTTATAAATATCTAAGAATTCATTTTTAAATAAAAAAAAAAGAATTAATATTCCACAATTAATAAGAAGGATTGTTAAATCCACCGATATAACGAATTAAGAAAAAATGGTTTAAAAACGGTCAAATTAACCCCACCTAAGAGAAAAATAAGTTTAACAGGCAAAAAGCATATACGGTCAACTTCCCCCAGATGGGGTGGCAAAGGCATTTTTTATTTTTTTTATGTCATGATTATTTTCCTGTAATTATAATCTAAAATACTGAAAGTAGTCCAGGAACCGAAGCTTTTTACCTCGCAATTTTTACAGAATGGATCGATTTGCTTGAAAATTTGAGAATAAGTAGATAATAGTCCAAGGATCAAAATCTATATGACGCCGAGAGGCGCTTTTACCATGGGGATGGTTGCCACCTTATCTCGGGGGGTGGAAATTTTTTATTATATTTTGACCGCAAAAGTTGATAAAAATATTCATTTTAAGCAAAAAATGTTCTATAAATTTTTTTGATAAAATTAATGTTTCTCGATTTATTCGCTATCAAAAGTGTTAGTTTTATATCGAAAAAATCAAAGTTTTTCGATATTATACTGATTTACGATTCACTCAATTTTTGCCGTAGAAAAATTTTTTCAAACCAAGTTCTTGGGAATTAAATAACCTACAATTTCATATTTAAACATTTTTTCGTATCTCTGATGGTAATCTTTCTATTCTGAAAAAATGGTATTTTTTACCAAACTACAAAAATTCGTTATTCGCTTTTAACTCCAGTTTTTTAAAAACTGATCATTCCAAGCCAGTCAAACTTCTGGAATCTATTACTTATACATAAATAAAGAAGTATGAATTAGACCAATGACTAAAAACATCGCTAACTTACATTATTAAGCTTCCAATTGAATTTCTCTTTTTTTTTTCAAAAAAATATATTGATTTTTTAACCGTAACTTTTTTATTTTTTATCCTAGAAAGTTTGGTAAAAAAGAATTTTGTAGATTTCTGTAAGATCTATAAGGCTATTAATATTAAATCCTTTTAAAATCCTCAGTCGCAAAAAGAGGTGACTATAAAAGGGTTGGTATATGTGGTTTTTGCATGTTATTACAAGTTTTAATTGTCAATAGCTCACTCAGTTTTTACCATAGAAATAAATTTTTGCTAACCCCGTTCTTGGGAATTAAATAAGCGACATTTTTAGATTTATATATTTTTTCGTATCTCTGATGCTAATCTTTCTATTCTGAAGAAAAGGGCATTTTTTACCAAACTACAAAAATTCGTTATTCGCTTTTAACTCAATTTTTTTAAATAATCATTCTAAGCCGGTCAAACCTCTAGAACCTATTAATAATACATAAATATAGAAAACCAAATAAGGTCAATAACTAATTTTAATCAGGGTAGTAATTAGGGGGAAGTTTCCGATCACTTTTTCGCTGAAAAAAATAGGGACTGACATTCTTTTCATAATAAGTCACTTAATTTTTGAGCTAGAGACTTTTTTATACTTCTGTAGATAGATATTTTTAAATGCTTTAAATTAGTTTGAACAAGTTATCCTCGAAAAATGCACAGTTTTCCCGTCTTTTCAGTTTGAAACTACAATATTTAGCATTTGACGAAGAATAGCTAACATGTAATAAAGTATAGCTCGATTACTATTGGTCTTAAACAAAATGAAGAGAAGCTGTTTTGTTTAGTTTTTCAAAAGGTACATTTTTGTTAAGCAAAGTTGTTTTGATAAAACGAAAACTTTTTGACTTATTAGCAAAAAACTGATTAAGAAAATTGATTTTTTCGATATAAAACTAACAGTTTCGATAGCGAATAAATCGAAAACTATTAATTTTATCAAAAAAATGTATAGAGTGTTATTTGCTTGGAATGAATGATTTTACCAACTTTTGCGGTCAAAATAAAATAAAAAATGTCCACCCCCGAGATGGGGTGGCAACCACCCCTATGGTAAAAGCGCCTTTCGGCCTCATATAGATTTTGATCCCTGGACTATCCACTACTTATTCTCAAATTTTCAAGCAAATCGATCTAATCTGTAAAAATTGCGAGGTGTTGTCCTATTTTAGGTTTCATTACTTTGGCTAAAGTAGACGCCTAAACCCATAACCTAAATATTTGCATATACAAAAATGTAGCAAAATTTAAAATATGATTTTTATAGGATAAAAGTACGAAATCGGTCAAAGTCACTCCATTTTACATTTTACGGTACAAAGTTTCTCCCCATGAAATAATCTGACGGGCTCGAGTAACTGCAAAAATCCCCGAGTGGGCTCCCCTACCACAATGTAGATTAAACCAAACGAAAATTTAATATAAATAATTTAAAAAATCCAACCAATGATAAAAAGGTTAATATAATGAGAAAGAAATAACAGGAATACAATTCAAAACTGTAAAACAGGTGTTCTCAATCCAATTTTCTCGATCATAAAACTTTGTGGTATAAATAAGGATCACATCTCGTTGAATTCGGAATCATTTACATTTAAATGGCCCTTAATGTGTTACCCTTCTACTTGATGTCATTTAAACGATTATTACATGCATGATAAATGCTTATGTAGACTTCGAAATCGAATTCAGATTCTTTTTCTTCGTTTTGGTGTATTCTGTAGCGGGCAATATGGATATATTATAACCGTTTCACATGGGGCTTAAGTCCCGAACTAAAATAACTACATACTTGTAAAATGGTTTCTCATATTAAAACGTACGTTATTTATAATATATTAGCAGTTAAGTAGCAAAAAAGAAGAAAAGGGGAATAACAAAATTGCTTTTACTTACTTACTTTTTTAAATAAAAACTGTTAGGTACCTACCTTTATACGCATATATTTATAAAACCTACACTAATAATTTAGAAGTCTAATTAGTATAAAGCCAGAAGGTTCACTCACTACGTCCAATTGCTATTGCTCAAATGACTGCAAAAGGCAGCATGAATATTGTAAACTGTTTTAGTTTGGCTTCTACACTTGGCCACTTGTTGACGACCTAGTGGTCACTTGGTTCATGCTATTGTAAAAACTGCTAAAAGAAACGAACTCTCTCTGTACTGTCTTCTCATTAATACTTCTCACGAGCTCCAACTAATGGACAAAGATGTACTTAACGCAACTGAATATTACTAGAATGACGAAGTTATGAAATATTATTCTATCCATAGATATCGTGTTAATACCAAACAGTATTTATAGGGTAATTTTTACAGGTACCAGTTTACAGGGAACAGTTTATGGTAATTTTTGAAGTTATACTTCTTTACCGGCGATATGAGGGTGAATTTTTATATGTTAAAACCTATGATCCGGCGCATGCGCATTATAACTTTGGTCTGATTGGATGTTCAAATGACATGTCAAAAATTATTCAATATGGCGGCTGTGGCACAGCTGTAGTTGGATTATTTATGGTTGTTGCGTTTTAAAATTTGTGTGAAAAGAAACAACAAAAAAAAGTTAGTTAATAGTTATACTGCCTTTTTAAATAGTTTTCATATACCTATATTTTTGGACTTTTGGACTATTTTGGACAAGGAAAACTCATTCTAATTTGGTAAGTAGTTTTTAATATAATCATATTGTAATTATACATTTGGATTAGGTTGAAATACAGTAGAGCGTCGATTATCCGAACTATTTGGGGGACATAGGTGTTCGTAAAACCGATTTGTTCGGACAATCGAACTACAATATATTGATACATATTTATAGTCATACATATTTATCCACAAGTGAATAAAAGCCATATTTATATACCTACATATTTATTTATGCACTCGGTATTTGAGTGCGGGACGCGGGAGCCGATAGTTCGAATAAGCGGTCGTTCGGTTGATCGACGTTCGGATAATCGACGCTCTACTGTACATTTATTTTCTCAAGAATGGGGATTTTAGAGAGAAATCCCAAATTATGTCCGATTTTTATTTTTAAATTATGATTTTTTGGCGTAGATTTATTTATCTAGTAGGTATGTAATGCTTTGATTTACATACTTAATTTGATTACCAACAAAAGTTCTACCAATCTCCATCCAATATATTGTTTATATTTTAATATTTTCTTCCACAAAATTTAAACTACATAATTTAATTATATTCACAACAACTGTCAAACAGTAAAACGTTCAGTTACCCTATTTTTCCACATGACAAATAATGTGGAATTGGACGAGTGAGTCTAGGCTTCGATTACGAATCAAAGCGCCCCGAAATTCACGGGTTCGATTCCCGATGCAAGTTTTTATTTTTTTATTTTTTTATGCATTTTATGATTGTAAGTATATTTGTTATATAATTTTTTTTTTCAGAAAATGCGTATTTAAAATTTTTGCCAACAATTATTATCGTTCAGAAATCATTTTTTCTTTGTGGCATTTTTCAATGTGTTTGTGTGCGTTTTATTCTTTTATTTTTTTAATTTTTTGGTATTGTCTTAAAAATCACATAATATGTAGTAGAAGTATAACTTCTTACGTGCGTACAAAGTACACACACATTCTTTTTTTCTACCGTTTAAGACAAAACAATGTCACCATCCAATATAACGTCGTGGTTTACGTAAACAATAATTAGTTTGTCTCGTCACAGAGATAGCATCTGCTCCTAGTACTGTGATATACCGACATCAGAAAGATAAAAAATAATGTGGCATTGCAAGTAACTAACGTAGGTAATATAGTAGATCAGGGGTCACCAATTAGTTTCCCTGAGGGTCCGTTTCGAAAACCTATGACACTTCCGGGGCCCGAATTTATGCTGCCTGTGTCTGACTGTTCTGATTCGGTTTCTTTGTGGATTCTTGTTAAAAAATATCCCCTATAAACAAATCAGAAGGGTGCTGGGCGAAATTTTTGGGCAGAAATTGTTTAATATTTTTTTAACAAATTCAAAACATCACTTTTTTTGCCCTCGAAAATATGTTTTTAGCATTTTTGGGACATCTCAAATAAAAAAGATCTGTCATTTTATTAAAACCTAAGAGTTTTCAAGCATCGCAAATGCAAATTTTCGCATTTTTCAGATTTTAAATCGCTTATAACTCGAAAACTATCAACTTTTCAGAAATATGACAAGATACCTTTATTGTTTATAATTACCCTAAAAATACATTTTGGGAGGCAAAAAAGTAATTTTGAATTTGCTTAAAAAATTGTTTCACCCGGCACCCTTCTGATTTTTTAAAGGGGACATTTTTTAACAGAAATCCGCAAAGAAATCGAGTCGGAAACATTTTTCATACGAAAGTGGCCTCACACATGGACTAATATGGATAGGAAAACTAATAACATCTGATTGTTTTTTGGTTACTGTATACTTTTCTGTAAGTTTTCCTGGTACAATAAATAAAATATAAATTCATTGTGCATTGTTTTGATGTTATTATCAATATATTTTGAAAACAGCAGTATTGTCAATTGTTACTGAGAATATTTTAAAAATTGGGAATTTATATTTTGAATGCTAATGAAGTTTTTAGACATCTTCAATTTTGTAGAAAGGAAACTGAGGAATTTAAAATAAATAATCGTAGTACAAAATGCTAATTAACATGTTATCTTTTCTACATTAGTTTCAATGCAAGGTGTTTGTTGCAAACGTATTAAATCTGAAAATTATTTTAATTAAATGCACATCTGAAAAGTACTCCTACTTAACATATAGTAGAGAGAAAATGAATATAAAAAATGCACATGATAATTTTATATTACAGCTTACTTAATTTCAAAATTAATGATTAGTAAGTATAACAATAAGGGGGAAAACTCTTTACAAAATTAAATTATCAGAGAGAAAAATGACATTTTTTATGTACAACCTATTTGAAGTTTGGAGTGAGTTTAGTGCAACTGAGTCTCATTAGGGAGTTGAGATATTCATCTGTTAAGTGAGATCTCTACCGATTTTTAATAAAGTTCATTCTTGTTAAAACGGCTTCGCACACATAAGTTGAGCCAAACATAGTACACAATTTCATGGCAAAACATTTTAAAAATTTCCAAACACTAAGTATATTCTGAATTTATTGACGGTCCACACAAAACTAGCTCACGGTCCGGATGTGGACAGCGGTCCGCTAATTGGTGACCCCTGTTCTAGGATATGATACCATATATGATCTCCGTAGTGAACGCACCCTTTGGTGGTTCAGATCCTCTCCATTTATACTAATACCCATATTATCATATCGTTCCATTCGCTTGAACATATAATATATTCGAGTACAGCTGTGAATAATTTCGGGGAGAGTACACTACTTAATTCCACGGTTTATTCTTATTCGGAACTTTTTGGTATCTTCATGAAGTCTGACACAAGCTGTACCAGTCTCGTAGATACTCTTAATCAAGAGAATATAAGAGTATAGATAGTTAATGCGGCAGTTAGCCAATAATCGAAGCATTTTAGATTAGGGTGATCTATATTAGAAAACGCCTTTTCATAGTCTTTTTCTTCTTCTTCTTTTTCATTTTGTGTACACATGACTGTCTTTATCAATTTGAAAAAAAAAACATGTTTTTATAATCTTTATATACACGTATAATTAAACAAAAAACAAATAATTTGGTTTGAGGGATTACCCCCACCCCCTTGGATCCGCCACTGCTTTGAGTAAACAATTTTAATGATAAAACGATATATTGAAGACGAGAAGAGCAAATAGTTGACCAAGATACAGCCTGTAGATCTGATATCTTAATACATCTGAAATATTTTAATGTGTGTCATTTATTTCCTGCAGTCATTTTCATATTTTGCTCTTTTACTTACTCAACTATAACAAGCATCGAAATATTTATCAATAAGCGCAGTCTTGACAGTGCGAACGATCTTGTACCAAATACCTAGGTCTAATCTTTATGGTATCTTAAGGGATATCTCTGGGATATCAGCGGGAGGTCGGACTCGTTCAACGATGAGCAACATTAATTTAATTAAATTTTATTTCGCATGTTTGAGATCCTCGGCAGCTGTACTATGAAAACGGAGCACTTAAATAAGAGTTATATTGTATTAAAATATGTTAATGTTGCCACACAAACGGAATTTTTATGGCACTTTTGGCATCTTGTTATTAATCTTACGTTTACTTAAAATGTAGCTGTTAACGATGGTGGTTTTTGAAGAAAAGTTGCCTTAATGCAAAATATACACCATTGAACATAGACCAGTAAGGATCTGTTTTTAGGTGGATGTGAGAGGTGGCATTCAGATTTTTGCGGATAAAGTTATGTGATAACTTCGTTAATAATAATTGATTTATGCTCCTTCTCAAATATGCCCGGAACATTAATAAAAAAAATAAAATATTTAAAAATTTCAAAAAATTTCGTTTTTTTTTCTAATTTTTTTGCTTATAACTTTAAAACGATTCATTTTGGAACAAAGTCGTATAGGAATAAAACAAAGATAATTAAATTTTCTATCAGATGCGATTGGTTAAAATGTCTTAATTTATCACCCTTGCTGCAAAATAGCAATAAATATAAAATAAGGGGGCAAAACATTCCTTTATTCAATGATTTTCCATTACTTAGGTTACACTTGGAACCTTCCTAATTCGCTTAAAAATTTTTTGTAATGTGCTAAAACCGTACACCAAATTTCATTAAAATTCACTTACTCGATTTTGAATAATAATTTTGCAACCTAAACTTTTTTTTTTAAATTAAAATTTTTTAACATCTTGCACAACAAAAACTAGAACATACAAAGATTTGTCAATTTTTTTACACATAAAGAAGCACTCGACCTATCTAATGCACTTTACAGAATTGAAATCGGATTGTTTAAGCAGCCTCAGCAATGCTTTAAAGTTATAAACAATTTTTTGGCTTATAAACAAATTAGTCCTGTGGCCAGGAGGGGGTGCTACGGGCTCCTTTATTTAGATGGACTTACCCAAGATTTTTATGTATTTTTTGACCCGTAGAACACGATTTTTTTGGGTAACAGTTGATCCGGATGTCGATAAGATTGTTATAAACAAAGAACTTGAGGAATTACATAACATCGATTTTTCGCAAAATAAAACATTTTTTTTTTGTATTTCTTGGGTAATTCTAAGCAAAAAATGTTCTTACAAGTTTTTTCGTAGGATGCATAGTTTTCGAGATAAACGCAGTGGAACTTTCAAAAATTCGAAAAATTGCAATTTTTGAACGCGAATAACTTTTGATTAAAAAATAAAATAGAAATTTTGCTGACAGTTTTTGAAAGTTTAAGTCAAATTATACCGGTTTTAATTATTTGCATTGCTAAAAATTAATTTTTTTATTATTAAACAAAGCTATTTGTTTATAAGCCAAAAAATTGTTTATAAGTTTAAAACATTGCTGAGGCCCCTTAAATAATTCGATTTTAATTCTATAAAGTGTATTAGATAGGTAGAGCACCTCTTTATATTATGTAAAAAATTAGACAACTTCTAAATGGTCTACTTTTTGTTCCGAGAGATTTTAAAAAATTTGAACTTTTTTAAAAACATTTAGATTGCAAATTTATTATGCAAAATCTATTCTATTCTATCTACAAAGAATTTCCTAAGCGAATTACTAAGATTCTAAGTGCCAGCAAAGTGGTTAAAAACATTGAATAACAACAGACGTATTTTGCCCCCTTATTTTGTATTTATTGCTATATTGCAGAAAAGGTAATACTTTAAGACAATTATCTTTATTTTATTTCTCTACGACTTTGTTCCAAAACGAATCGTTTTAAAGTTATAAGCAAAGAAAGCAGAAAAAAATCGACGTTTTTCGAAATTTTTAAATATTTTAATTTTTTTATTAATGTTCCGGGCATATTTGAGAAGGAGCATAAGTCAATTATTATTACTGAAGGTGTCACCTAACTTTATCTGCAAAAATCCGAATGCCACCTCTCACGTCCAAAAATAGACGTTTTTTCACAGATCCTTACTGGTCTAACAAAATATATTAAATTTAAATAATTATGCTAATTGAAATTAAAAGGATAATCAAAACTTTTGGTTTTGAAGATTTTTGTAGAAAAAAATGTACGAGAATACAGAGGAGACCCTTATGATAGTGATCATTACTTAAAAACCAATTCCACATTTAAAGTCGTAATACCAAATAAATTAAAAAGAAATGAAATGGTGAAATTGCCAGAAAATAAATACAACTTAAACAGCCTAGAACAAGAAAGCGTGAGATAATTATATAGAAATAGACTGGACCAAAAGTTAAATATTAAATAATTTAATAATACCTATCAGCGGACATGCCAAACATATAAAAATGTGCGTAAAGGGGGCAGCAACAGAAGCCATTATCACCAAATCACCAAATTCAAAATCGGAGAAGACTCCCGTATTGGTGGGATGAGGAAATGGAACGAGAAATAGAAAATAAAAGGGAGGAATACTAAGAAATTTGAATATAAAGGACGACGCTGAAAAACTGATTTACAGGTAAAACTAAGCCAAAGTACAACGTCGTAAGAAAAATTAGGCTTGGCAACAAAAGTGTAACATCATAAATTCCTATCTAGGGGGACGTAGAAGCACAGAAAGTTGGACAGAATTACAGTCACTGCAACAAGAAAAGAAAGGAATATAATATCACCAATTACCCCTGATAAATGGGACGAGTACTTCAAAATGCTTTTAAATCAAGATAGACAAGACTTCCAAGATAACAACGAAACTCATAATATAAATATCCCAGCCTCATCTTTACGAATAACATCATAAGAAGTAGAAGAGATTAGTGTTGCCCAAAATCGGTCTTGGTCTTGCAGTCTTGGTCTTGTTCTTGCGTTTTCGCAGGACCAAGACCAAGACCAAGACCGCCTAATTTTAGCAAGACCAAGACCAAGACCTACCGTGCAAGACTTGAGCAAGAACAAGACTAAGTCTGCGAGACTCTAGCGTCTTGCAGTTAGAACTGAGAGTCGTTTTAGGGAGTATAGAAGTTCGGCTATATTCTTAGATACTCTATGAGAAACAAAAAAAATTGTAACAACAATTTTGAAAATTGGACTTTACGGACAATACCATAAACATACATAGCGAATCAAAATATCCATTAAAAGAACACTCGACACATTTGACATGTACTCAGAGGTCATTATTATAATGTAAAAATAAAATTATTTAGTACATGCTTTCTCAGCAGCCGACTTCTTTGCTCTGAAATTAATTGTCCTGGTTTTGAGAATAGTCGTCTTCTAATCATATTCATATAACACAACATTCCTGTGTTGCGACGCCTACATTATTGAATATATTTTTTGTTGTGAATGATCATAGAAAAAGTAGTGTATACAACTAGCATTTAATTATCATTATGAAGCTCGTACTCTATACGAAACCCGCCGCATACGACTCGTTTCGTAACCCTCATACTCGCTTCATAATGACCATCATTAAATGCTCGTTGCATAATATACTGTTTACGATATACACTTCTCCAAGAAATTAACGCACCACCTTAAAAACGGGTCATTTTTAATGTCTCAAATTTCCTAAACCTGTTGTCCAATTTAAGTGATTTTTTTTAATATTTTGTTTTATTCTTTATAAATATCGCAGTAATAATAGATATTGCTGCTAGACAGGTCAATTATTGTCAGTGTATACCGGGTGTACCAATCAAACTGTGTTTTTTCTCACTCTGTGGAATATTGTAGCATTATGCTAACTTATTATTCTAGCATGCAATAGGATACTTAAATTAAAGCCCAATTATAGCCTCATATTTTCTTAACATTATGTTTTTTTATTCATTCACTTATATTGGATAATACAAAAGTTAGGTACTTTTTTAACTAGCCGTGTATTTCATAGCGAACTTTAATGGGTAATTCTGCACGAAAAAGTAATGACAGTTTGCTTCATAAACGTTTACTTTATAGATGCTTTGTTTACCAAATAGGGGAGGGGGTTGAAATTTTTCTACAAACTGGCGATTTATTTATTGCTCTAAAATCGGTTGAGATATGCAAATGAAATTTTGTGGGTTTTAAGAGGTAGTTTTAACTTTAGTTAGTTAGAACATAGGCAGGGATCACTTATATCGTGGGTTCAAACCCCACCCAGTGTCAGTTGTTTTGATATTTATTAATTTGGCTAGTCTTTACTATGGCTATGATATTCAAGCTTAAAATGTACCTCTTTGTTATGTTGTTCTAAGATACGCAATAGGCTAATGGGCAACTGCGAGACTTGCAAGACTCTTGCTGCAAGACCAAGACCAAGACCAAGACCAAGACCGGGAGCGCAATACCAAGACCAAGACCAGGTGTACTGGCGCAAGACCAAGACCAACCCCAAGACTGTTTAAGTCTCGTCTTGGTCTTGCATTTGGTCAACACTAGAAGATATAGCTATGTAAATCGTTAAACAATAACAAAGCACCTTCCCAGGAAACCTTCCTATGTAATAAAATAAGTTTCGAACTAATAAAATACAGCACAGCAAAATAATATGAAAACCCAGAAGAATAGAAGACATCATTCATATCCATCATACACAAGAAATGCAGAAGGGACGACAGTAACAACTGTGGAGGCAGGACGAGGCATCGATGTGACAAACGCAGTCAGTAGTACTGAAAAGTGATTGGAAACGGTAGGTGAATCAACTATTCACCACTTATTTAGCCTTACAGAAATTATTGAAAAGAGAGTTGCAGTTAACCAGTAAATAGGTTACAGTTAACCAGTAAATAGGTTGCAGTTAACCAGTTGAATTTTGGTGTTACAGAAGAATCCTACGAATATCATGGATTCACAGAATGTCAAACGTGGAAGTAACTAAGAAGGGTAGTAAATGAATCAGAAATAATATTAACTACCAAAAGACGAAAACTAGAGTACTTAGGACATGTGATGAGAGGGCAAAAATACTTATTATTACAATTTATTATGCAAGGCAAAATCCGAGGAAAGAGAAATGTGGGAAGATGAAGATCCTGGCTTAAGAACTTAAGGGAATGGTTCGAATGCAGTAGTGCAGAGCTATTTAGAGCGGCTGTCAACAGGGTCCGCATTATCATGATGATTTACAACCTTCAATAGAAGATGGAACTTAACTAAATAAAAAAAGTAAGTAGGTACATTTATTGTCTGTAGACTTGAGAAAGGCATATGACAGTATCCCACAAAATAAAATATTGAAAGCATTGGAAAAAACAAAAAAAAGCACTTTGAACCGATGAAACTTACAGATCATATATTAAACATCACATAAGTAAAGTAACTTGTGAAGCGGTAACGATTAATTTCATTTGGGGTGATAATTAGGGTGTGATTTTCATGATTTTTTTTACAAAAAAATAATCAACTTTATTTTGAGCATAACTTGCTTAATTTTGTTGCTAGAAACTTTTAAAAAACAAGAATAAAGCTTTGTTTAAATTATTTAAAGATTGTGATGAGTTTTCCCCGAAAAGTGCATAATTTTTCACGTTGAAATATTTGATTTGGGATTTGACGAATAAGAACCCATTTTTCATTAGCTATAACTCTGTTTCTACTGGATGTACAGACCTGATACATATACCATTTTTTTCACCTTTTTACAAGCTATATTATTGATAGGAGTGTTTTTTTTTTCAATAAACTACTTACTTTTTGAATTATTTGCAAAAAATCGTTTAAAAACGCTTTTAACGCCTGTTTTTTTTTGTTAAAAAATGAGCATTTCACTCGCAAATATCTCGAAGAATATTAACTTAGTGCAAAATCTCTATAGATCAATAGTTGCTTAGAATCAGACAGTTTATTCACTTTCGGATTTTTTATGAACGTATATTTTTTCACCCTCGAGAAGGGGTTAAACTCACCCCCAGGAGAAAAGCACACATCGGCACAATATCACTTTTTTTCTTTGACATGTTAGACATCTTTTACAACTTTGACATCTTTGACATCTTTGACCTGCCAAATTTCATGTCAATCCAAGCGGTCCTTTAAAATCCGGAGGTTTTGCAATATTTTACCGTAAGTGTATGGACTAAATGCACAAAAAACTAAAAGATAATATGTACTAGGAAGAAACATATCACTGTAGTTAAGGACGGAGATGGAAACATAATCACAGATTTAAAATACCTTATATAATCACGATACAAAGTGTTGAAAATATGTTTCGCGCTGCCTCAAACAAAGAACACACAACCCGTCCTTCTTTTCTGTCGCTTCTAATTACTAGAGCAATTACAAATCTGAAAACGTGTCAATATTTCCGAGATCTGAGTTCTAAAACAATTTTTTCCAGTTTGTTCGCCTTTGAAGTTTACCGACCAATCCGAATATTATTCTTTTCATTAACACATCGGATTTGTCTAAAGAACTTGATCACTAGATGTATGTTTTGTACACAGCGGCAACTTAACTCAAAAACGCGTGTCGGTTTTATTCTAAATGGGCTTTTCAAATGCTTTCTTGGACAAGAAGCAGTGCATCTGTCCATGAGGATGAACTCAGTGGCGGGGGATTATCACGGGTGATTTGAACACAAATAGCGGGAAAGGTTTCTATTGAAAAAATGTTTCCGTATGGTTACAAACACCGATAATAATATTGGTGTATTGAAATTTTAGAAATATATGGAAGAAAGGCGTTAAGCTAGACATTATACCACGTGTACATTGTAATGAAATTGTGATAAATTATAGTTGAAGTGGTTAATGAAATAGATATTAATTGCATTCGTTAATGCACGAAGAAAGAGTTCCCTTTTATATTTTCGTCGTCAAAATTCCCAATGCTTCATTACGAAATGAAACAATTAGCTATCAACTCTTCTTCTTCTTAACGTGCCCTATCAAGTCCCCTTGACGTTGGCGATTAACATGGCGAAACTGTCTCTGTCTCGAGCTATTCTAAATAGTTATTCTGCTTTCTTTATTCCTGTCCACTCCCGGATATTCTTCAACCAAGAGGCTTGCTTTCTACCAACTCCTCTGCGTCCTTCGATTTTACCCATCATAATAAGTTGAAGAATATTAACCGGTCTCCCCTTACTGCGTGTCCAAAATAGGCCATCTTTCTATATTTGATGTTATTAAGCAGCTCGCGGGCAGCATTCGCTCTCTTAAGGACTGCCACATTTGTCAGCATAGCCGTCCATGGTATTTTCAGTGTACGTCTGTGCAGCCACATTTAAAAGGCCTCCAAACGATTAATGGTGGATATTTTTAATGTCCATGCTTCGACATCATACAAGAGGACTGACCAAATGTAACATTTAATCATGCGCTTTCGAAGTTGAAGTTGCAAGTTATCATTACAGACGAATGACCTCATTTTTAAAAATGTCGTGCGGATTATCTCAATTCTACATTTTATCTCTTTATCTGGATCTAGTTGTTCAGTAATATGTCAACCAAGATATTTAAAACTGGGTACTCTTTGAATTATATGACCATCAACAAATAACCGTGAATCTTGATGGGCCAAACGGCTAAATACCATGTATTTTGTTTTTGAACAGTTTATGTTTAGGCCAAACTCTCTTCCTACTTTGTCAATAGCATTTAAAAGGTGTTGTAATCCATTCATATCATCACTTAAAATAACTGTATCGTCTGCATATCTGATTGTATTTATCAGAATTCCATTAACTTTCACACCCCATTCCAAATTATGCAGCGCTTCCTTAAATATTATATCTGAATATAAATTGAATAACAGTGGAGACAGTATACAACCCTGTCTGATACCTCTTTGTATTTTGCATATTTCTGTTGATTTTCCATTTATGCAAGCTGTCGCTGTTTGACGCCAGTATAATTTTTCTATGATTCGTACATCTTGACTATCAACTCCTTTATCCTTTAATATTTTAATTAATTTGTGATCTTGTACTCGCTCAAAGGCCGTCTCATAGTCAATAAATACAGCAAAGACGTCTTTCCTTTGATCTCGGCATTTCTGCAATAATACATTTAGTGCAAAGTGTGTGTCCCGGGTTCCCAGTCCATTTCTGAAGCCAAATTGTGTTTCATCCTGATCTTCTTCACATTTATATCTGATTCTACTGTGGATGATACGTAGAAAGATTTTCAAAGTGTGGCTCATAAGGCTTATCATTCTATAATGTCTACAGTTTTTCGGACGTTGTTTTTTGGTAGGGTTATGAATTCGGACTTTACCCAATCTTCAGGGATATCACCAGTCGAATAAACATCATTGAAAAGTTTGACTAGTATTCCAATGTTTTCCTCATTTATGAGCTTTAACATTTCTGTAGGTCTGTTGTCAGGACCAACGGCTTTCTTGTTCTTTAGATCAGAACTAACAACAACTTAAGCAAACATATTAAAAACAATAAAAGCCGAAAGAGAAAGCAACTACAGAGTGGTGTGTACAAACTAACTTGTGGTGACTGTCCGAAAACTTACATCGGTCAAACTGGCAGAACTTTTGACAAACGGATAGCAGAACACAAAAGGGCTTTCAACAATAGAAAAACAGACACTTCTACATACGCACTTCACCTTCTAGATCATAATCATTCTTTCAATGAAGAGTTTCAAATTCTACATATTCAAAATAAAGGCCTTAAGCTATCACTTTTAGAATCAATGGAAATTAATAAATTGAAAAATACAGATATAATTCTGAATGACCAACTCGAGACAAACAGCTCCCCACTCCTCAACCTCTTCAGTTAAAGACTTAAAAAGGCAAACACATTGTAAAATATATCACTTGAGAAAGGCACTTTGCCGAAACAGCTGTAGTAATAACATAGTTGTAATAAATTTTGTGGAAGTATAGAAAAACAAACGTTTTTCAGTGTTTTATTGTGAAATAGTAGATTAATTTTGAGAATTATTCAGTGTCGTGGAAATGGCCTTTCTTTCTTGGTACTGGTTTTTTAGCCAAACATAAAGTTTCTTAAATTTAAGTACGAAAGTACAAGTAAGTACATGATTGCTTTTTTTTAATAACCAAATTAATTAGCTTTAAACATTAAGAAATATCCAACGTTAGAAATTGAAAATTGGAAGGTTTTGAATTTTTTTTTCAAAACTCGACCAAAACTTGCCCGAACTTGCTTCATTTTATACACTCTAATTTAATTTTTTAAATACCATTTGATAATTGAATTGTTTACGTTCGTTCCAAAATTTTAGGCATCTAAAAATTATTGATTATATAAAACATAATATTATGTAAGTACTACAAAAATCATATCTTTATTTATGACTGGAAGTCGGTTAGAGCCGTCTGGTTGAACCAGTCATTTCTCAACATGGCACCGACAACCTTAAACTTCACGATCATTCGCCGGTCATAAAATTTCCTTACAGGAGAAAATAATCTTATTGTCTAAGAAATTGTCCCATAAACCTTGTCCATAAAATGTTAATGGTCGTGTACCATTTTACACTATTTACATTGTTTTCTGTTAACTGTCAGCTTACAATTCTTGATTCTCATCTCTCTGACATCTTTCATCAATACATCTCTACATTGCTTTCTTGGTCTTCCTCTCTTTTTTGCCTTCAGGTACTCTATAACCAATACTCTTGACTTGTCTATTACCTTTCATTCTTTCTAGATGGTTCGAGCCATTCTAGTCTACGTTTTTTCACTACTGCTATTGGAGGGTTAGCATACAATTGATAAACTTCTACTATAGTGCGTCTTCTCCATTCTCCCTCTACTCCTTTTCTACCAAACATACTGTGAAGTATATTTCTTTCCCATGCTTCCAATCTGTTCTGTATGGTTTTGTTGATAGTCCATGTCTCGGCAGCGTATAGCATTGTGGGCCTAGCTATAGTTTTTTATACTTTTATTTTTATATATATTATATATATAATCCGGTTCTCTTTTACCGTGAGGTGTCGAGAAATCTGCTTTTACTTCCTAATCATCTCTCTCCAAAGTTTTCTGTTGGATGTCCTTCTCTTGGCTTCCTCCCATGTGAGGTTTCTGCTTTGTAATGATTTTCCCAACAGCATCGTTCCATTGTTGACACGGTCTTCCTCTTCTCCTTGTACCAATTCCCTTTGCTTCCCAAACTACCTTGACTTGTCTATGTGGATCTAACCTATTTAAATGACCGAACCATCTTAGTTGCGATCTTTCTATTGCTTTGTTGGCACTTTCAACATCTAGGTTGTTTCTTATCGTTTCATTTTTTACTTTGTCCATTAGCGTAACTCCTTCTACTCTTCTTAAATACTTCATTTCAGAAGATTGTATCTTGCTCTTCTCCCGTTCAGTTAGTGTCCATGTTTCACTTCCATATAACAAAGTAGGGAGGTATATTGTCTTATATACTGACACTTTTGTCTTCTTGCTAATTTCTCTTTTGCTAATGAAACCTGAATTCAGGGAGTGATATAGTCGTGATGTTTTAGCAATTCTGTTGTTCAGCTCTTTTTGCATTTTTCCTTTTCGTCTATTATAGTTCCTAAATATTCAAAATCCTCCACTTGTTCTACTAAATTTCCGTCTAGGTTTATATGGATTTCTCTGGGTGTCTTGGATATACGTAGAGTTTTGGTCTTTGCTAAATTTATTTTCATTCCTTTGTCTGCAAGTTCTCTCGTCCATAAATTTAGGTTGTTTTGCAAAGATTTCTCTGAACTTGCTATTAATGCAATGTCATCTGCAAATACACATTCACTTATCGTTATACTTTTTAATCGATGGTAACCTAAATCTAATTTTCGGGACTCTCTACTGCATTTTTCTATTACTTCATTCATATATAACTATTTGGTCTCTTGGTCAGTCTCAGGTCGATATCAGTTTCTTCCTTATGTATATGGTCAACAAGGCTACGTAAGTACATAGATTTGTTCACGTTCTCGAATTCTACAACTGATCCATCCTCCACTTTTAATTTAAATGGTCCTGGTGTTTACTTCTTTTCTGCTCGAAATTTCCATGTACTCGGATTTATGAATATTAACTTAACATAAAAATTTGATCGGTTGTTGATCTTCCCTTGCGAAATCCTCCCTGGTATTCTCCTAGATTTTTCTTCACATATAATATTTCTAGTTATTTTTCTATTAGTATGGCGAGCACTTTAATATTAAGTACATCTACAAGGATGTTAGTCTATGTCTGTAGTATGAGCGTTAAATTCTGCAGGCTATCTCTTCTATCTCTTTTTGTGTACAGGCATGGACTTATTCCAGTCTTAGGGCATTTCTTCGGCATCCCATATTAACTCACGTATTTGGTTGCGTAAAGCTTCTTGTAACGGTCTACGTTACGAAATTAGCTCTTTAATTATTTTTATAATTATCTTCCCTTAATCTCATTTAAATTCTCTAATTTTCTCGTGAAGGACTACTTACGTGACGTCATACTCCGGTAATGGAACGTACTATATACGCCACCTATCGAGAAATATTACTTCGCGTTCTGAGATAAATTTGACATTTTCTAGTGGGAGACGTCAACTTCACTGATGACTTGATTTGTGAGCCCGGAATAAGTAGGTCACAGTACCCAAATGTCGGAATCTTTCTCTTAAGTACTAAGCCTTTATTGGGAAATAAAGTTCCCTAGGATGTACATGGTGTTCACAGTGTTTTCCCAGAATCCATCCAGTGTTTTATAGAGGAAAACAGTAATGAAGAACTGAGAGATCCGGTAAATAGATACATATTTTTTTTGACATCACGAGGTTAATGACATTGCATGTTACATTATTTTTACATCTAATAAAATATTTCTTCCAATTCAATTTTCCTAGTAAATTTATTCAGTGAATTTAGTAGGTATCTTTTAATTATTTCAATATCTTTAAGTAATACTCATTCAGAAAAAATCCTAACCCTAACTTTTAGCTATTTATCTGTAGGTATCTTTGATATCTGTATATTTTATTGCAACATCTAATAAGTATCCTATAATTATTTTAAAGAAATCATATTTATTCTTTACTGTAATTGGAAATTGTCACATATTTCGCTCTGAAGGTCAAATTTTGTCATGTACTATCCAACAATGAAAGTTTTTCTTGTATGTTAATGGCCCTTTTTTACATTACAATCTATATTAAAAATCACTTCTTAGTTTCTCTTTTTTCTTCTTTGACCTTTTCCTAGACTTTTACATTGAAACTAAGACTGGGAAATATTTGTTTTAGCCTTTTGGGGAAATAATACACTACAACATGGGAAGTCATAGACCCTTACCCACCTGAGAGGAACCTATTCCGGCTCCAGTCAGTCAACCTGGGAGCAAGCTGAAGCGTTTCAGCTTCATTTTCACTTTTTTTACCTGGACCTACCGGGGGTACAGTTTTGCACCACCAAGGTGCTCATTTTCCGGTATGCGGTAGCAACCTTTTGAGAAGTCAGTTGGGATTGTTTGGGAACAATGAGTGTTTGTGATAATAACTTTTTGTATATGGTGTTTCATATCACAGACATTTGGTTAATGTATTACGTTTATTAATTATTTTTCTCAAGATTTAGCTTGAATTTATTTGCTGTTTAATATAGGTACATATAAGGTTAGTAAGTTCCCAAACTCTTGTATCTACGGTAAGTTCTTGTGCACAGGAATAAGCCTAGAAAATTATGTTTTTATACGTTATTGGTTTGATATTTATTTTGTAATATTAGTAGCTTGTTTCCCAGATATTTCGTTGTTCTATTCGCTTTACTTCATTTGTTCGGTTAATTCGTCGTTTCGGTATTTATCTTAACTTCATTTCTATAACTTTTATTCATTCATTTTGCTTAATTCATTATCATATTTTCTCTTAGTCAGGCTTGTGCCTATTTAGTTATATATTTTCCATATTTGTCGGTTTCAATTTAGTGGTACGTTGCAAGCGTACTATATGCATTTGGTAGAAATCTCATGTGAGTTGTACCCTATGTATAAGTAAGAGGTATATCTTTTTTACATACATATAACAGGACTGTTGTTATATGATATATCATGTTTAACTATAACTTTTGTATAACTTTGTCATTTTAGAGTCACATTATATTCAATTTGGTTAACTCAGAGATTTTCAAAGATCTAGTAGTTATTTTTAATAAATATTTATTTATTTTGTATATAATGTATTTTTATTATTCCTTTATGTTCATGTTTACTGATTTACTATATTTAATATTTGATAGCAGTGTAAGATACCTGGGGAAGTGATCAAAGATCATTTCCTGGCGCCCATGATTTGTTAGTTTTATTTAATTGGTTCTTCTTTAACACTTATTCATCTTTATACATTTTCAGTACATTATTCTTACCTATATACCTTTTCTAGTCATCACCATTATCTACTGTGAGCTACTGTTCTTCGACAGGCATGCAAACGAGCCGTATCTATCCTTGAGTGTCAAGTTGTTCTCTTGCATCTCTTGTTAGCCAACTCTATTTAGTTTGCCTCTGTATATTCATACTTCTACTTCTATCCCTTTTAATTCCCCTTTCCGCAACTTCATCATCCTATCATTATCCCTCTAGTACAAGCACTACTACAAAAAGTAGTATTTTCCTACTTCGACTTCAATGTAGAAGCCCCTTCATTTTTATTTTCATAATAGCCATAACTATTTAGTTATCTAGTTGTCTTTTCCTTACTTCTGTTGGAGTATATCTTTACTTTCACTCCAACAGAAGTTCTTCTTTTTTTGTTTCATTCTCCTCCATATTTTAAATTCTCTGCCAGAATACCGATCATCGTAGACCTTTTTTTATTTTTTATATCTCTTATTATTTCTTCAATTTCTTCTCTCGTGGAATTTGGTATTTATTTTGCCAGATAATATCTAGGGTTCAGGAACATTCTAATTTTCCTCAGTAGTCACTGCGCCATTCAGCAACTCTTCGAAATACCTATTCTTTCATCTCATGCTAATTTTCGACACTCTTCATTCTTTCCTGGTACGCAGTTTTAATTTATTTTACATATTTGTAGGAATTTATTTCGCTTTTCTTGTAATTTTATTCAATACACTTTACTTGATCATCCATATATTTTCTTTTCTGCGACCTTAGGATTTTCTTTACTTTTTTCGTTGTTCGGCATAAAAGTTATTGATTGTGTAATACATACTACAAAAATCATCATCTTTATTTATGACTGGAAGTCGTTTAGAGCCGTCTGGTTGAACCAGTCACTTCTCAACATGGCAACGACAACCTCAAAGTTCACGATCATTCGCCGGCCATAAAATTTCCTTACACGAAAAAGTAATCTTATTGTCTAAGAAATTATACCATAAACCTTATCCATAAGATGTTAATGGCCGTGTACCATTTTACGCTATTAAATTTATAAAGAGGTATAAATAATATTTCTGCTCTTAACAGCTTTTACGCTAGAGACTGTCCTTTATCGAGGATTCCCAGAAATTATTTATGGAAACTCATGAAGTGCGCTATTAACAACTGATTTGTTGTTTATTGCATTCACTATTTTCAGATTAATAACAAGATAGTCAAATCGAGGTGCGACACCTATCGCGACAATATTTATGATACCTATATATATTTAGAATATTTTTAAAAATCATTAAAAACGCAGTTAAAAACACCGATTTTTTGGGATATAAAATAATTTTGGTCTCATGTTTCTTTTTATTATTTTTACATAATATTTACTCGTATATTAGTTTCTACATTTTGACTCAAATTATTGCTTTTAATTGAAAAATGAGGACATTTTATTTAGGACAGAATATTTGATCAATGTAAACTCAACAATAATTGACGTTCTTCTTCTTCTTCTTCTTCTTCTTCTTCTTCTTCTTCTAGTGCCGACTCTACCAATGAAGGTTGGCTATAACCATTACAAATTCGTCTCTATGTTTTGTTTTTCTTAAAAGCGTCGGTGTGATTAACCCGGTCTAGTCGCGAATGTTTTTCAGCCAGGATATTTATCGTCTACCAGGACTCCTTTTTTCCTTTAATTTTACCCTTTATAATCAGCTGCAATATAGCTGTGGAAATGGCCGTCAGAGATGCCCGGATAGACAACAGAGGAAATTTGTTTAATAAATCATCCCAAATTTTGGCATATTATGCAGGTGACGTGGACCTAGTTGGCCGCACAACACGCAAACTAGAAGAAATGTATAGCACCTTCTCAAATGCCTCAAAAAATATGGGCCTGAAAGTAAACGAGGAGAAAACTAAGATGAATGGCATCAACACCCAACAATAGAGCCAGAAACATTGGTCACCAATTCACTGTTGATAACTCTACCTTTGAAGTGGTGGACAAATTCACATACGTATGCTCCCTGATCACCAAGGAGAACGTTATGACGGAAGAAATCAAGCGAAGGATAATCCTAGCGAACAAATGCTATTTTGTACTGAGTAGACATGTGAGAAGCAGAAACTTAATCCAAAAAACAAAAATAACCGTATACAAAACCCTTATACAACCAGTGTTGACATATGGATCGGAGACATGGACCATCTCCAAGGCAGATGAAAACCTTCTGCTTATATTTGAACGAAGTATCCTGAGAGCAATATTCGGTGGAATCTGTGAAAATGGTATTTGGAGGAGGAGGTACAACTACGAGGCATACCACATATATAAACATATATTCGGTGGTAAAGACGTAGTATCTCTTATCAGTATAGGAAGACTAAGATGGGCAGGACATCTAGCAAGATCACACCATAACAACCCTCCTAGAAGAATCCTTATGTCACAACCTGTGTGAAGTAGAAATAGGGGTAGGCCAAAACTTAGATGGAAGGGTGGTGTAGATGAGGATGGGAGAAAAATAGGCGCAGCAAACTGGCAACGGTTGGCAATGGATAGGACTGACTGGCGTAATAGACTTGGAAAGGTCAAGGCTCTTTCATAGGGCTGTAGCACCATTGATAATGATGAATCAGCTGTAATAACTCATACTTATCATTTCTAAGTATGTGCCTCAAATGTACTGTTTTTTTTTCTTTTACTTGTAGTCAAAAGTTCTCTGTTTCTTCCCATTCTGTGCAACAGCGTTTAGTTTGTCCATAATAATATGATTGGTCCACGGCATTTTAAAAATTCTCCTGAAAAGCCACATCTCAAAAGCTTCTAGCTTTCTCTATAAGTCAACATTAGCCGTCCAAGCTTCGACAAAATAAAGAAGAATAAAGTGGATATAACATTTTATCATCCGATATGGGATTTGCAGATTGAGTCTTTGGTTACTCATACATTTCCTTATCTTCAAAAATTCTGCTCTTGATTGCCCTATTCTTGATCGAATTTCTGATTTTGGATTTAGATCTTCAGTAATCCAGACTCCAAAGTATTTCATTGTGTCCACTTATTCGATATAATTGACCACTACAAGGTAATAGCTCTATAAGAACAAACAATACCACGCGTAACTATGCCAAAAATTAATAAACATAGAAACTGCAAACAAAGAAGTATTGAATGCTAACACATTCAATCACTAATATCTGCCAACTTTGCTCCGATAAAATGGACGACGACAAACTATTTACTTACTTACTTATCCCTAACTTTACACGTCATATTCTGTATTCCGCTTACCACACCCCAACTACAACTTGTCATATGATATATCTTTAGACTACTTTCGATGCCCATTTGCTAAAAGTGACGTTAAACAACCAACACCAGAAGTGACGACAAACGAAGAGAGCCCCGAGGACTATGGATTTAATTACGGAATGTAAGACAGAATTAATTTATTGCACACTACACTAAAATTAACAACCAAACGGATAACAAACAAACTAAATGAAATTATGACACTAGCGGAAGAACAACAAGGTTTTAGATCGAGAAGATGATGCACCGACGCTATATTTATGATGAGACAAGTGCAAGATAAATCATTAGAATACAACAAACTGGCATATTTATTTTTCTAGAACCTTAAGAAGGCATTTGATAAGTTGAAATTAAAGATCGTGATCCATTTATTACGTGCAAGAGAGATTCATCTAGGAATAATCAAAACCATCGAAAATATCTACCAGAACAACAAAATAAAAGTAAAAGTAGAAGAAGAATTAACCGATCCAATTGAAGCTAGAATTGGATAAGATGGGGGATTCCCTGATCTTCTATTTTTAAACCTGATCATGGGTAAAATAATAAAAAAAGTCATAAATCTACTGTAGTCGGTTGTATACCTTTTTCCATTGCTGCTTTCATCTGTACGTTCCACTGTAATCTAGGACGTCCTCTTTTCCTGTTTCTATTTTGAAGTTCTAAGCGGTACTGTTGTCTCACATATCATTCGCGTATATTTCGTCACTTAGTGTCTTCTATACCTTCAATAGTTCCCTAATTTTTTAATTTCCCTTTATTCATTAGTGTGAATCTGAAGCTTCTTCTCCAAAACATCATTTCCATTGCATTTATTCTATTTCCCATGCTGTACAATAGGGTTGACAATACTGTTCCCTATGGTACTTCGGCCTCTGTGTTCGGACATGACTTTTCCTATTCCAATCTTGAACATCCGGTTGCCAAGGAACGAGGTCACTAGTCTTGCCGTGGCCTCGATGTGTCCATATAATATTATTTTATATACTAGCCATTGATGCCATACTCTGTTAAAGACTTTACTTGCATCAAGAAAGGCAGCTCCTGTATTCCTCTATATTGTTTATCACTGAATGCAGCTGCAATGTGTTCGGTTAGGCTCATTACTTGATGTTCGCTGGAGTGATCTGAAGCCAAATTGTGCTTCAAGTATTGCATGTAGGTCTCTCTCTATTTGAAGTCTAGTTTGTATGACTCTATCTATTGTTTTGCTGACTGCTAAAAGTAAGCTAATCGGCGTGTAATTTTGCCGGAAAATGTTTGTCTTCTCTGGTTTGTAAATCATTATCACATGGGCTTCTCTTCATCGATTTGGGAAGAGCCTGTTTCTTAATATTTCATTTGTAATATTTGAAAATAAGCTATGGCTTTGATTTGAAGATAATTTGGAGCCCTGTTTGTTATTTAGTCCGGTTCAGGTGCTTTTTAAAGAGCTTTTCCTCATTGACTTGCTTATTTGTCTTGGAGATGTTGGGAAGCTTATACCCTCTTTGTCTTCATGCACTTCTGCTTGTGGTTCTTAGATTTTTTTGTATAAGGTTAGTATCTTCATCTCGGTGATAATTTAACGTACATTCTCTCTCGAGATTATTCCTCCTCACCTCTGCTTTGTCTTCTTGGAGTACATGATTCCGTTTTCACCATCGAGTGGTGGAATTGGTTTTCTATCATTCCTTAATATTCTTTGTAGCCTCCATATTTCTTTCGTGTTCTGCCGTCGTTCTTACATTTCTTTTACGTGCTCATCCCATTTTTGGCTTCTGTATTCTATAAGTGCCTATTTGACTTGTTGATTTAGTCGATTTGCCCTGTTTATGTTTGCCTCGATTCTTGTTTTTCTGACTCTGTTCTTTTTCTTTATTATTGGGAGCAGTGTGTGTACGACAACTGTATGAAATTAACGAAATTGAAAAAAGTATCATATACCAGAGATTTTAACAACATGAAAGAAATTGTGTAAAAAATGATAAAACTGAAATTAATTTTAAAACCCAGTACACTTAAATCTTCTTATTATAGTGCGTTGACAAATTATCTTAAGGTCAGATATCTGTCTTGCGGCATGCAGAAGTTCGCCAGTGTTCGTCAGCCACAACATTTGTTTGTAACCTATTCCTTTCTTGCCCTCAATCTTTCTTAGGAGGATTAGTTGAGGGATTGTGTATTTTTCCCTTTCAGGATATGGCCCAGGTATCCAATTTTTCGTGCCTTGATCAAGTTGACCAATTCTCTTTCAGTATTTGCTCTTCTTAAGACTTCCTCGTTTCTCACCCTAACTATCCATGGTATACGGAACATGATTCACAAGGTCCACATTTCGAAGGCCTTTTCGCCATTTCGAACTTATTAATGTAAGATATTTTCAACGTCCATGTCTCCATGACGTATAACAATATGGGCCATGCATAGCACTTAACCATTCTGTTACGGATATTGAAGGAAAGATTGTGGTTACAAAGTAGCGGTTTAAATTTAATAAAAGCTTGTCTTGCTTGTTCGATACGGCATTTTATTTCTTGTTGAGGATCCTGTTCCTGTTCGATTCCCAAGTATTTGAATGTTTTCACTTGCTCGATTGGAGCATTATCTACTTGCACTTGCATGTACTCTTTAAAGTGCGCCCTTTCTTATTGACATGCATTTAGTTTTTCCAGTATTTATTCTTAAGCCATATGTTTTTCTGTGATATTTATTTTATGTAGAATCAACTACATATCATGCTCGTTATCTGTAATTATATCTTTGTCGTCGGCGTAACGAATGTTATTTATCGGGTACCCGTTGACCTTTATACCACAGTCAGTGCCTTCAAGTGCCTCTGCAAAAACATTTTCTACATAGAGGTTGAAAAGTACAGGAGACAAAATACACCCCTGTCGCACCCCTCACTCGTTCTTTTTGATTCCAATAGGCCTTAAGCCTTTGTTGTTAATATTGACAATGGGATACAGAAGCATACTATGGCAACAACTTAATATTGCGTGATAAGAGAGATACGCAAAATACGATGAAGTTAAAAATCTCCCTCGTACGTTACCATGGAATTAGCTACAAGCAATTTTTATTTATTTGATTTATCAATATCGTATTGAAAGGTTCGGTTCGGTCTCTGAGCAGTACGAGCTCATAAAAAAGCACACATTGTTTCGTCATACGAGTACCTAATTTGCATTCTAGGCATAGGTATTCAAGAACAACTAAAGATGTTATAATGGCTAGAGCTATAATTTAAAACGATTTTTGCTGCAAAGCCCATTACATGGAAGGTACGCTTCGCATGCTCTATCGGGACACAAAGATGCATTATTCGGATTTTTCGATATAGCTAATTGATTTTGATGTTTAATTTGGTTGGGTAATAGGTATATGGGCGCTTGCGAAAGAATATTATTGTATATTATATAAATATTTGCGATCAGTGACCGTCTTATGTGTTAAAAATCTTGTTTGATGAAAACTTGAAACGGTTGGAAACAATAGATTGTTACTTAGTCATTTATGAAGTAATAAATTCTTTTAAATGTTACATCTAAAGTTGGGATTTTATGTACTTTTATGTAAATTGCATATTTTGCATTCAATCAAACTTTAGTGCATATATTTCGTTTTTATACACAAAACGAATATCCTAGAAAACGGTAGTTTTCGCCAGTGGCGCACAGACTCCTACATGCGACACTATATATACGCGAAGTTTCAGATTCTGTCAACCTGACTGAATTGAAAAATGGGCTAAATCCCATCTTAAAGTTTAGGAAAAGACCAGCCAAGCGATATTTCAACCATCCACTTTGGTCTAAGTATATGGGTTTTACGGCACTCCCCATTTGGGGCCTGTTTTTCGTTCTAGTCCCCAAAGCTCCCAAAAATATCGAAAATTTTAGTCCGACCTCTGCGGCTTCTGATAGTATTGACCTTTCCAACGCATGTCTAATTTTAAAAATCGGTTATTTCATTAAAAAGTTGCCGAGCTCAGAAATTGAGTCAAATTTCTTTTAAAAAGATTTTTTTAAAATAATAATTTCTTTTTAAAATGGGGAAAATGTTTATAATATGTATGTAGGTTTTTATGTATGTGGAAAAGATATACCGATCTGAATTTTTTTTTATGTTTTAAGAGGGGGTCAGGGTCGATTCAGAATCGGTATACTTTGTGACTTTTAACGTCAAAATTTGCCAGATACATAAAAAAGAAAGGAATAACACCAGCTTTTAGAACTAACAACAACTTAAGCAAATATTTTAAGAACAATAAGAGCCGAAAGAGAAAACAACTACAGAGTGGTGTTTACAAACTTGTGGTGACTGTCCGAAAACTTACATCGGTCAAACTGGCGGAACCTTTGACAAACGGATAGCAGAACACAAAAAGGTTTTCAACAATAGAAAAACAGGCACTTCTACATACACACTTCACCTTCTAGATCATTCTTTTAATGAAGAGTTTCAAATTTTTGCATATTCAAAATAAAGGCCTTAAGCTATCTTTATTAGAATCTATGGAAATTAATTGAAAAATACAGATATAATTCTGAATGACCAACTCGAGACAAACAGCTCCCCACTCCTCAACCTCTTCAGTTAAATACTTTAAAAAGGCAAACACATAGTAAACTAAGTAAACTAAATCACTTGAGAAAGGCACTCTGCCGAAACAGCTGTAGTCACATAGTTATTAATAGATTTTTTGGAAGTATAGAAAACAAAGGTTTTCAGTGTTTTATTGTTAGATAAAATGAACTTCCATCAAGTAACGGTCGAATCCATCAATTTCTTTGCCTTTTTGATGATACTACTAGGTATCATACATTATGTTACTGGAATACTGGAATATCATTTCAGAATAGCATGACACAAGAAGACTATTGTTTTTTTGAGCAGTATTCGTTTTTCCGATTGCGAGGTTGCTAACCTTGCCAATCACCCTCCACATTTTATCCGGGCTTGGGATCGGCTATGGGAACCGCAGAGCTACTCAATCCACCCCGCAATTACCCCAGGCAGTGACAAAGAGGTTGCTCGAAACAGCGGAGATGAAAACCCTTCGAAAAATCGATGGTAAGACTCTGTGGGATAGAGCTAGAAGTACAGATATACGACGGAGATGCAAGGTGTATAACTTTAATAACTGGGTAAGAAACAGAAGAATAGAATGGAACGACCACATAAGCCGAATGACAACAAATAGGGTAGTAAGGACAGCGAGAGACGGTTCCCCAATAGGTAGACAATCAGTGGAAAGACCATGAAAACGATGCGAAGGAACGACAACTTACTAGAGGCACATTGAAAAAACAGACATGTCTATACAAAAAGAAGAAGAAGACTATTAGTATATTCTATGAAACATAATAAACTGACGACTGGCAAAATGGAAATATATGGTGGGACGTCGGCCAGTAAGAAGACTAAGGAAGAGGTAGATAGACGTGAGAACTGATACTAAAGAGTGAGAATCAGTGAGAACTGATACTAAATAGATATTGATGGTGGATAACGGGAGGAGAACAGCCAGGGACAAAGAGATATTTGGAGGCCGATGCTGGAGGACGCCAGCATCCGACTTGGCCTGTAGCGCTATAGGAGAGAGAGAGAAAATATCAAAAATCACAGGGCTTTTATTTTATGTAGGATTTAAAACTTGAAATCCCATTACAGTCGGAAAAATGAAAGAATACCCATGAATGATCACATCAATCACTTATTTTGCATTTGCTGTCGTTATCTATAACAAACGTTTGTTATTTATAGAAAAAGACAGCAAATACAAAATAAGTGATTGATGTGATCGTTCATGGGTATTCTTTCAATTTTCCGACTGTACATGGAAGGTACGCTTCGCATGCTCTATCGGGACACAAAGATGCATTATTCGGATTTTTCGATATAGCTAATTGATTTTGATGTTTAATTTGGTTAAGTAATACTATATGGGCGGTTGCGAAAGAATATTAATGTATATTATATAAATATTTGCGATCAGTGACTGTCTTATGTGTTAAAAATCTTGTTTGTCGAAAACTTGAAACGATTGGAAACAATAGATCGTTACTTAGTCATTTATGAAGTAATAAATTCTTTAAAATGTTATGTCAAATATAATATAGAAGTATATATTTTCTGTATACACTATAAAAAAAGATTTTATGTTTCTGCGTAATGTGTCAGTTACTGTAAAGTTGTAATTGAAATAAAATAATTGATGTAATTAATAAAATTTTAACATTATTTTTAATAACTAGTAAAATTAACAAAGCTTTTTATTAGTTTTTTCATTTACCGTATTACGCATTTCATATAAGACATTTAATTAAACATTTAAAAAGAGAGAATATTGATAATATATTTATTGTATATGTCTATTTGATGACAAAAAAAACTAAAATAAAAAAATCCTAGATTAATGGCACTGGCAAAAAGAGAATATTGATAGGTAATAATATTTTTTGATAATAAAAAAGCTAAAATAAAAAAATCCTAAATTAATGGCACTGGCAATGACAAAAAGCCAGTCATATTTTCTTATATAGACAAAGCAATAAAGCACTAACATCGGCCTTACCTCCGAAAAAAAAGGACAAGACGGATCTTAATAATTCTTTTTGCATTCGATTCATGAATGCGCCAGAAAACTTTGTGACCTGGAGCCATGATATTTTTTTTATTTAAACAATATAAATACACCTAATCTACAAGATTAATCAGTATTTTTTCTTTAACCTAATTTCCCTAAAAATGTTTGTAAACTAGATGTCACCTGGTCCATCCTAGCTTTTTTTTACATGAAATGTCCACTTCTTTGTTGTGGCTACACAGCACAGCACTGACTCTGCTTTTCACTAATTGCTCACGTCTTTGTTGTGGCTACAATACAATGAACAACACTAACTAAGCCCGGCACAACTTCACACATTACACGAGCTCGAACGGTTTAGTCCTCTTGAGCCTTCGCATCTGGGGTTCGTTGACAAGAAGCTGAAGTGCTTCATGGTTGGGATGCTTATGGAGCCTCTCTTCATGTCTCCTGGCGACTTTCTTAATTTCATTTGGAATAGATTCGATTTTAAGATCTCTACGCAAATCGTCATTCCGAACATACCAAGGAGCACATACAATATTCCTTAATATTCGGTTCTGGAGCATTTCTAAATTTCGGTAATGGTACAGCCCCATAATTGTAGGCGATAGGTCCAATGGAGCCATGATATAATATTGAAAAACTGCATACAAAAAATGCATTCTTAAAGTGCATCTCAAACAGACAATAAAAAAAAAGTTCAATTTTGTTACTCGGAGGTTTTTGGGGTCGCTGAAAACGAATATGACGTCAAAAGTGATCTTCGGAGTACCTGGTGCCCAGGGTACCTACTGTTTACCTCGTCCTGTGAAGTTTTCGGCAAATCCTTTTAAAACTAGTCTAAAATCATTACTCGGGGGGTTTTGGGGCCGCTGACGACGAATATTACATCGAAAGTGATTTTCAGAGTCTCTTGTGCCCAGGGTACATACTGTTTACCTATCTTGTGGAGTTTTCGGCAAAAAATGTACTAAAAAATTAGTGAAAAATAATTACTCGGGGGTTTTTGGGGTCGCTAACGATAAATATGACATCGGAAGTGATCTCCGGAATACCTGGTGCCCAGGGTATCTACTTCTTCTGGAGTTTTCGGCAAATTTATTTACAAAAAAATGCCAAAAATCATTACTTGGGGCTTTTTGGGTCGCTGACGACGAATATGACATCGGAAGTGATCTACGGAGTACCTGTTACCCAGGGTACCTACTGTTTACCTCGTTTTCTGGAGTTTTCTGCAAATTTATTAAAATAAGCCAAAAGTTATTAGTAGAGAGCGGAATATATGCAACACAACATTACCAAAATATGCGCATATATATGCATTACTTTTACTACAAATATGCAGGTATTTTTTCTAAATTTGTCTAAATACGCAAATCCATATTAAAAATACTCAAAAATAAAACAATATATTAAATATAAACATTTATGTTTAAAAAATTCAACCTACATTTATGTTTAATACATATTTATTTTTCACATAAAAAACAAATGAAATGACACACAAAAACTGATATTATAATTAAATTAAGAATCTAAATTATAGTATGAATTTATAATCAAATATTTTTCAAAATTTTCAACTAGCAACTTTGGCCTTCTATCACTAAAAACGTGTTTGGACACAGAAAAAGTTCATTCTACATCTACTGATGTTATAGGACAATATTTTAATTTAGGCAGTAAACTAATTTGCCAAGTCGTAAGATCTTCAGAAAAGTTGCCTTCAAAAATACGTACAACTTTCCTCAAACAATCGAAGCCCTCATTTTTTTCTAAAACATTTTTTAATTTATTTCTAATTGTAATCCCTGTATTTCCGGGAATTTTTGGACAATGAGCAGAAAAAGTGTTACAAGATTAACCGAATCACTTAGTTGTAAATTCCTTTGTTCTAATGACTTTATTAGATCTGGTAAAAACGTAAAATAACTTTTATCAACATAAAAACACTCTTTCCAGAAAAATTTCTTTTGTGGGACATGATGCTTTTGTTTGTCAGTTCCTCATTTAAAAAATGAAATGTGAAAATGAATGTAACTTACGATTTTGGAACAGGCCTTGCAAAATACTTTGTCTCCACTTAGCTTTAACTCGGGAAAACACTTTATCCAAGCACTTTTTTGAATGGTAGACATATTTAAATTTAATATATACCAATCACTTCAAAAACACTAAATACGATACAACGTTTACTACTAACAAATGTTGGCCGGAAACTGACAAAATAAATATTAGACCCTTAAAAGCAGGTAGGTACCTACGACTTCCTACGCTAATAAAATAATATTTTTCTGGGAACACCCATAATTGTTAAATTCAGGTAGTAATGGGAAAGTCCAGATAGATAATAATGAGCGATAGATAGATAAATAACGAGCTCGTTCATATCGAAGTTATAAAATTCCAACTAAGAGAGGAAAATTTTAAACTTTTATATAATTTATTTTTAAAATATGCAAAATAAATCGTGTTTAGCTTAAATATGCAATGTTGTGTTTGTTGTCTGAAAATATGCAATATATGCATCTATATGCACTTTGCATATATTCCGCTCTCTAGTCATTAGTCACGAGATAAACAGTAGGTATCCTGTGCACCAGGTACACCGGAAATCACTTCCGATCTCATATTCGTCGTCAGAGACCACAAAAACTCCTGAGTAATGAATTTTGACTAATTTTTTAATAAATTTGCCAAAAACTCCATAAATCGAGGTAAACAGTAGGTACCCTGGGTACTAAGTAATCCGTAGAGCACTTCCGATGTCATATTCGTCATCAGCGACCCAAAAACCCCCCAGTAATGATTTTTGGCTAATTTTTTAATGAATTTGCTGAAAACTCCATAAGAAGTAGGTACTCTGGACAACAAGTATTCCACAGATCTCTTCTGATGTCATATTCGTCGTTAGCGACCCCAAAAACCCCTGAGTAATGAATTTTGATTAATTTTTTAATGAATTTGCCGAAAACTCCATAAGAAGTAGGTACCCTGGGCACCAGGTACTCCGGAAATTACTTCAGATGTCATATTCGTTGTTAGCGGCCCCAACCCGAGTAATGATTTTTGACTAATTTTTAATGAATTTGCCGAAAACTTCACAAGACGAGGTACACAGTTGGTACCCTGGGCACCAGGTACTCCGGAGATCACTTTGACGTCATATTCGTTTTCAGCGACTCCAAAAACCCGCGAGTAATAACGTTGAACTTATTTCCGCCGTTATTTGAAGAGTTCTGAATTTTTTTATTTTCTGTTTGAGATGCACTTGAAGAATGCATTTTTTGTATGCAGTTTTTCAATATTATATTATAGCTCGGGGTCACAACGCTTCCTGGCGCATTCACGAATCGAATGCAAAAAAATTATTAAGATCCGTCTTGTCCTTTTTTTTCGGAGGTTCAGTGCTTTATTGCTTTAACTAATAGTTTTATCAACCAATGCTTACATTATAATATATTGTACAATATCCACGAGGAAAATAAACTTCCTGTAGCTGGCTGTATACCATAAATCACAAAAAAACCAAGTTTCTTGTAAAAGGTATATATTAAAATACCCTAAATAAGGGTCACAATACAAAACGTTTTCGGATTAAGGAATCCATCATCAGTGTTTAAAAGCCCTAAAATTAAGTATAACCTAATTAAATGAGATAAAAGTTAAAATTGACAGAGGTTTTCAAGAACAAGAGGTCATACTTACAAAATTTGCATGCCTGAGCCACCAAAATGTATCGGGTAAAAACCCTTTAAATGTAAATAATAAGGATGTTTTACATATTTATATAAAATTCATTGGATGATATAGATAAACCTGGATGTTACCCAGGGCAACACAGGACTCTCCCCACGTGGTTGGAACTTTTTTTGGAGAAAACCTCACATATTGGATTTCACATATTGTACAATCTTCTTCAGCATGTTTGCAGGGGGGCCTTTTTTGTTCTCGATTTTGTGCTGTTTGGTGTGTCTCCCCGCTTTTGCTTTGATGTCGTCTAGCCATCGTGTTTGTGGTCTTCCTCTACTTACTCTACTACGACTGAGTACATGGGTAATGGTACATTGGGATACAATAATTGTAGTGTGTTAGTAAATGCTTAATGATTCTGATTAAATGTTTTAATAGGTTAATAGTTTAATTAGTTAAAATAAAAATTGGAAATGGGAATAAAATTTTTACATTTTTACAGGTTTGGAGTTTTACATTTATATTTTCACTACAATCAATACAACAACGTATATTTTTCTTTGATTATCGTTTAAGAATAATCAGTAAATATTCTAATATAACAGAACATTATATTGTTTAAAACCTATTTTGTGGGAATTTACCTATAATTATGAAATATGCACTGTTTATTTGGCGTCCTGCTTTAGTCTAGTTAGGATTTCTTTAGCGCAAATATTAATTTGGTCTCTCATTGACCTATTTTTTTTAAATTCTACCTGATATTCGGTTACTATATTTTCCGTGTTTTAATCTCTAGTTTTCACAACACATTTTGTCACCTTTGTTGTGAATTGGTCACATTGCTATGACCACTCTCTTGACATTTGTTTTGTTTCCCATATGTTTCCCATATATTATTGTTTAGAGTGAATAGTAAAAAACCTTTTAAAGTTTTATATCTTCTTATGCAAGTTATTTAATAACAAAAAGGCAAAAATAATAATACGAGAGAAGAAAGATTAGAAAATACAAAGTTTTATTAGTATTCTTAAGCTGGTCATTTTACAGAAAACCTTTGTTTGCAACAAAACAACAAAAATTACTCTAATAGACAATTGGCAGTGTTATCAGATTGGGATTTAAGGAGTGCGTGTTTCTTTTGTAGACATAAGCAACTAATGAAGCACACGTCTTGTAAATTGTTCCAGAAACAAGAAGTCCTCGAGTAGTCTGCGGTAGACGAAATGTTGTAAAGTTGCAACCTCCACAACGATTAAGTGCATGCAAAACAGACGTGTTAACAAACTTAAAGCCCACATTCATTATCCCATCGAATTCACGCACCTTAGGCCAGTCTCATTGCCATTTTTCGGACACCGTTTGTGAATTTTTTTATTTATATAAAGTTACTTCTTATAAGTTTCAACTACTTAACGTCAATGATAATTTGTGTATTTTATTTATTAATTTATTTTTCTACAAAAATATGTATACAATTTCTTGTTTCGTTTTTTCCCAATTTTAAGAATATAACATAAATTCAACTACAAGAAAAGTAACCATAAAAGTTAAAGGACTTAGATACAATATCTTCTTTCAATGCTCACACATTCTTTGTCTTTTTCTTTCTTAATTCTAGATTCTCAAACTTCAAAAAAGATCAAATCAGGGTTTTTTATAGGTTATATGTATAATTTGAAGTAACCGAGTCCGTTGGACATTCAAAAATTATTTTTTCGATGTTTTTAAAGGATTTTCTCCTGCCTCTTAAAATATCAGTTTTGTGTTTTTATCTATTTTTTTTTCGGGGTGGGGTGCAATCAATTTCAAAATGTCAAAAAATTCGCACGCATAGTTGAGGCTTTTACAAAACTTGTCTATTTTTATAGACACGCAGACTGAATGTACATAACCTAAAATGCATTCTTTCGAAAAAAATCGAATAGCATCATTTTTCGGAGATGTCTGCAGGTCTAATTTTTTATTTTTTGCATATTATCAAAAAACAAACGTATCCTTTTTTTCAGATTTGTTTTTTTAAGGTACACCACCTTTAAAAACCCCAAAAACTGGTTTTCTAGAAGATGTTGGGATTTTCTTAATTTTATAAACTTCAAAATCCATCAAATCAAGGTTTTTTATATGTTATATATGTAACATGAAGTAAGCCAGTCTTTAGGGATATTAAAATTGAGCAACACACCTTTAAACTTCCAAAAAACATTTTTTTTTCAAAACTCGCAAAAACTCGCAAAACCCTTTAAAACCATTAAAAATATAGCTTTTTGGGGTTTAAATGTGTTTCTCCCAGTTTTTGAATCTTCTAAAGGTCTAATTTGCTTCAAATAATATAACCTTTAACAACCTTTATTTTATCTATTTTAAAGTCTGTAAAAGGGAGAAAATACCTCAAAACGCTTAAAAACCAGTTTCTCCATTTTTGAAAGTGGCACACTTTACGGATAAGTCTAAATAAAATCATAAATATAATATGTTTGAATAAAATACACAAAATAAAAAAATTAAACCTACAGCCATCTCAAAAAAAAAGTTATACGCTATTTCCGAACAAAACATGCATTTTTAGGTTATGTGCACTCAGCCTACGTGTCTATAAAAGTAGAAAAGTTTTGTAAAAGCCCTAAAATGCGTGTGAATTTTTTAAAAATTTTAAATTGATTGCAACCCAGCGAAAAAAAAACAAAAACAAAAAAATATGTTTATGGGTGGGGGAGGGATGGCAGATTAAAAATGCGCTGTCTTGTTTAAAAAAAATACTGTATCCTTTGTAAAAGGTTTATTTATAAGACCCCAATAAAAAAGACAAATAATTCATCATCAGTGTTAAAAGCTAATAGCATGCATGCGTGAGCCACCAAAAAGTTATGGGTAAAAACCCTTTAAAAGTTACAAGATCTTAAATGGTACTACATATTGTTGTAGTGTAATGATGACACCTTGTTACTGACAGGATCAACTGAACATCTTCAAGCGTTATTGAACCGAATGGTGTCATTCTGCGCGATATATGGACTCAAACTCAACGCAAGAAAAACAAAGTTTATGGTTATTAGTAAACAGGCAGCCGTAAATAATAATAACTATAACGTAACAATCGGTAATGACTCAATTGAACGAGTAATTAAAGTAATATTGTATATCTGGGTACTCATATTAATGAAAGCTGGAACCCTAGTACAGAAATAAAAAGTAGAAATGCCACAGCAAGAACAAGTTTTATGAAATTTAAGAAAATCCTGTGCAGTCATGATCTAAATTTGGAACTTTGCATAAGAATGGTTCGATGTTATATATTCCCAGTACTACTTTACGGGGTTGAAGTATGGACCCTGACAGAATTGCTTTTAAAAAACCTAGAAGCATTTGAGATGTGGGTCTACCGCCGTATTCTGAAGATCAGTTGGGTAGAAAGAGTCACAAACGAAAGGGTTTTGCAACGTTTGAATAAAAGTTGCGAAGTAGTGAACACGGTTAAAAGGCGCAAATTGGAATACTTTAGTCATATAATGCGTCACCCAGAAAAATATGACATACTTCACCTTGTCATGCAAGGTAAAATAATGGGAAAAAGAAGTGTGGGCCCGGTACAACTTCTTGGCAATGGTTTGGGAAAACTAGCACTGAACTATCTCGTGCGGCTGTAAATAAGACAATGATTGTTAATATGCTGGGCAACATCAGAGCCAACGATTGACAAACGGTCTCGGCACCTTAAGAAGAAGAATATTGTTGTACAAAAGACGAAAACTTGAGTACTTGGGACATGTGATGAGAGGGCAAAAATACTCATATCATTATTACAACTTATTATGCAAGGCAAAATCCGAGGAAAGCGAAATGTGGGAAGACGAAGAACATCCTGGATTAAGAACTTAAGGGAATGGTTCGAATGCAGTAGTGCAGAGCTATTGAGAGCGGTAGTCAACAGGGTCCGCATTTCCATGATGATTTCCAACCTTCGACAGAAGATGGAATTTAAAGAAGAAGAAGAAGGCATATTGTTAATAAGAATAATGGATGCTGCAAATATTCCTAGATATTACCCAGACAACACAGGACTCTAGCCAACGTAGATGTAATGTGAAAGGGATGAACCTCACATAATATGTAGAGTTACTCTCAATATGTGATTATTTGCAACATCCATTATTTTTATTAACAATATGTAGTACCATTGTTACCATTAACGATATTGTTAATAAAAATAATGAATGTTGCAAATATTCTTGATATTACCCAGGGCAACACAGAACTCTAACCTACGTGGATGTAATGTGAAAGGGATGAACCTCACATATTGAGAGTTACTCTTAATATGTGAGGTTCATCCCTTTCACATTACATCCATCGAAATAATAAAGAATAATGATTAGACAGAATATTTAGTAGATAGAAGGCTGAGCGCCAACTATTGTTAGAAGAAAAATAATAAAACAAAACACAACGTTAAATGAATAAAATCAAAAGAAATTGGAACAAAATAATTATTTAAAGAAAAATAACAAACGTGTGACATTTATAACATTATAACACAGTCTTTATGATACGGTCTGAAGGTTGAATATATTTCGATAATAAAATCGATAGTCATAGTCGTTAGCTGAACTGGTCATTAGGCAATAGTCTGAATAGTCCTTATATTGAACTCATAAGAGTACCCCACACAAACCTTATGGAAATTAGGTCCCAGTGGATTTCGTTCATACTTTAGGAAAATACTCATTGAAGCATCCTGATCAGTCATCCTTAGAAGTTTGGATCAAGGAAAAGTACTAGTAGTCTAGGATCTTTTTCCTGGCTATCCAATGGCGACCTTTACTTTGACCTTGACCTTCAACGGACGTCATCTTCTAGAGTTTCGAGGGTTTTCGGCATTAAATTGATATAAACAGATTACTCATGGGATTTTGGGATCGCTAAACACGAATATGCCATCTGAATTGACCTCTAGAGGACGTGGTGGCCAGGGCCACTGCAAGGGACGTCATCTTCTAGAGTTTCAATGGTTTTCGACTTTTAATTGATGCAAATGAATTACTGGAGGGTTCTTTGAGGTCGCTAATCACGAATATGCCACGAGAACCGACACCCGGAGCACCCGGTTTCCAAAGTCAATGAAAGGGACTCCTGGAGTTTCGAGGGTCTTTGGTACTACATTAATACAAACGGATTAGTTATAGGTTTTTGGTGTTGCTGAACACGAATACGTGATCAGCACGGACACAGGGGCACCTGGTGCCTAAGACAGGTTATCTTCTAGAGTTAAAAACTTAAGAGTAATCCATTTGATTCCTCCGAAACTCCAGAAGATAACCTGTCTTAGGCACCAGGTGCTCCTGTGTCTGTGCTGATCACGCATTAGTGTTCAGCAACCCCAAAAACCTATAACTAATCCGTTTGCATTAATGTAGTACCACAGACCCTCGAAACTCCAGGAGTCCGTTTCATTGACCTTGGAAAGCAGGTGCTCCGGGTGTCGGTTCTGGTGGCATATTCGTATTTAGCGACCTCAAAAAACCCTCCAGTAATTCATTTGCCTCAATTAAATGCCGAAAACCATCAAAACTCTAGAAGATGACGTCCCTTGCAGTGGCCGTGGCCACCACGTACTCCGGAGGTCAATTCTGACGGCATATTCGTGTTTAGCGATCCCAAACACCCATGAGTAATCTGTTTATATAAATTTAATGCCAAAAACCAACGAAACTCTAGAAGATGACGTCCGTTGAAGGTCAAGTTCAAAGTAAAGGTCGCCATTGGATAGCCAGGAAAAAATCCTAGACTACTAGTACTTTTCTTTGATCCAAACTTCTACGTGTTGCCTGATAACCAGTAACTCAGGGAATTGTGCGCAGAGCCTATTTTACTTCAAATCAGGCCTGAGGCACAACACAATTTTTGGGGCCCTAAATATAATTTAACAATAATAATAATAATACTGCACCAGAAATTTAAATTTTTATGAACGATAAATAAAATTTATACCTATTTAAACAATCAAACATTGTTTAATTATAATTCTTATTGTTATCATTTATCATTTCCTGTTCGTAAAATGAAATAATTTTGAAAATCTATTTTGATATTGTAATAAATATTTTTTTGGTGATATTTCCGGTGATTTTTTCCATTAACATACGGGCCCGAGGCAGGTGCCTCACGGGCCTAGTGGTAAAATAGGCCCTGATTGTGCCTGTGTGCCTGTGTGCCTGTGTGGAATTTTCCGAGTTTGTGCCTCTATATCTTGAAAATCCTTCATACGATTGAGTTGTGCCCATGAGAACCTTTTATCAGGATGCTTCAAAGAGTATTTTCCCAAAGTATGAACGAAATCCACTGGGACCTAATTTCCATAAGGTTTGTGCGGGGTACTTTATCGGAAATTGGAAAATAACCATCTTGGTGGTCATACATTTCTGATTTATTGTTATTCCGTATCATTTAAGAGTTTTATCAGTTATGTCGATAAAAGAATGTACATGTAGCCATACTGTAATCTTTTATTCAACTTAATGCCACCAATAAGTGCATTAGAAGTTCTCGAACAGGCCTACGACAAGCCCAATCGATTTAACTGATACGTCAAACACACCATTGATTTTATTCGCATCATAAAATAAATTCAAATCGGGAGAACTGCCCGGTTTCTCTCTGAAGATCTCTCACCGATCTTTTGTTTTAATAGCCACACTCGGAGAAAATTAGTGATTCAAATTAATTTCACTGTCTTCTGCTGATCGTACGACAACAGTGCTACAAAATTTATTGCTAGATTGAAAGTCTTAGACGATTGTTTAGGTGATGATGGTTCAGTGGGAACGCGCATTACATAGAAAGTATATTTAATAGATAAATATTACATACCATGTACAAACAAAAACATTTTCAAAGAAACTGGGAAGGATTAATTTAAAGGTTGCAACAAAACAGCAGCCAATGTGTAACAATATACTAGTTGTTGTACTAGCTACATTTCACGTAAAAATCTTATTCCGGTTTTTGAGGATTCTAAAAGATATATGACGGATAGCTAATAATAAATTATTGAGACACGTATAGTTGATTTTATTATGTTTTTTCATACAGTCAAAAAAGTGAAAAAATAATTTTTGCTGAGCTGTAGCACACTTCAATAACTCATTAATTAATTCTCATTAATAACTCATTAATTGCCATAATTTCAATTTTATATTACATACCATAGTCCCAAAAATAAAGCTAAAAACATTTATAAATTATCAAAAATGAATAACCCTTATCAATTTCGTTGCAACACGAAACTAGAGCCGTATCATATTCTAGTTCAATGAGAGTGTGCAAGGTTTCGAAACTTATTAGTCTCTCATCAGGAGGCACATATGCTGCTCTTTCTGACCCAGCCAGGACAGACCCCGGCGTGCATTTACGGATTGCAACGAACGAAAGGGCGAGACTAATAAGTTTCCAAACCTTGCACACTCTGATTGAACTCGAATATGATGCGGCTGTAGTTTCCTGTTGCAACGAAATGGAAAATGGTTATTCATTTTTTATTTACATGTTTACTTCGATTTGAGTACGAAGGGAACCATTCTCGTTGGAACTTTACCGCGCTGAGCAGATGGGATGTGAATTATACATTGTAAAACTCCCTCATCTTCTTTCGTCTCAGCATCCGTTATGGCTTGCAAATTTTAAAAGCCTCGGAGGTATAACCAGAGAAGGTTCCCATTGTTTTCAATCTGGTAGAATGTAGAGTAATATTTTTAAAATTGTTTTATGTGCTAGAAGATTGAAAACTTGGTATTTTGCTAGCAGTTGCCGCTAGGGCATCCCTACCATTTCGTTCGTTGCAATCCGTAACTGCACGCCGGGGTTTGTCCTGGTTGGGTCAGAGAGAGCAGCATATGTGTCTCCTGATGAGAGACTAATAAGTTTCGGAACAGGTAGAGGTGCTTGTTGCACTCTCTGATTGAACTAGAATATGGTGCGGCTCTAGTTTCGTGTTGCAACGAAATTGAAAATGGTTATTCATTTTTGATTTACATGTTTACTCCGATTGGAGTACGAAGGGAACCATTCTCATTGGAACTTTACCGCGCTGAGCAGATGGGACGTGAATTATAAATTGTAAAATTCCCTTATCTACTTTAGCCTCAGCATCCGTTATGGCTTGCAAATTTTAGAAGCCTCGGAGGTATAACCAGAAAAGGTTCCCATTGTTTTTAATCTGGTGGGATGTAGAGTAATATTTCTAAAATTGTTTTATGTGCTATTAGATTGAAAACTTAGTCTTTTTTTATTTATAAATTACTGCAAAAATAAGGGTTTTTTACAATTATTTAGGTCGATTGGTTGTGTATTTTAATTTAGAAACTCGTAAATTAAAGAACTCTTTAAGATCTACAAATTTAATTTTATATTATCATTTTTCTCTAAAATGTAAATTCAGCATATTTCTGCATTTTATCCCATTCTGGACAAACTTTGAACATTGGGGTGGTGATTATTGGGTAGGTCATAAATTTTCAAAGAATGGGATACCTCATAAATGGGATAGAGAAACTAATCCACAAAAATCTGGTGCACGGAGATTGTTCCTTTTAATAAAAATAAATTTATTAATGCTAATTTTTGTGTTTTTCGGTCACGAACCATTCAAGTGGCAGTAAAACTCCCTCTTCTTCTTCTTCTTCTTCTTCTTCTTCTTCTTCTTCTTCTTCTTCTTCTTCTTACGGTGCCTATCCATTCCGGATGTTGGCGATCAGCATGGCTATCCCAACATTACTTGCTGCTATTCGGAATAGTCCGGTTGTAGATGTATTAAACCACTTTCTCAGGATTTAAAGCCAAGAACGTCTTCTTTTCCCCGGTCCTCTCTTTCCAAATACCTTGCCCTGAAGAATGTTTCTAAAAAGGGCGGGCTTCCAGGATGGGGAACTTTTAATTATGTAAAAAGTGAGAAGACTACGTGGGCACATATTACTAGGAGAACGGTACACTTTTCACCAGCTGATACCCCTCGGAGGAAAGATAGAGTGTAAGAGAGATCTAGTACGTAAAAAGATATCATGGCTGCGTAGTACTCGCCAATAGACAGGAGTCCACAGCTATGAAATGCTTTTCGATGCTGCTAAAAACCGAATTATTTAATCTTGACTATCTAACATCTCACCTGACACAGACGACAGAAATGCACGGCATCTTAAGAAGAAGAATGAGTTGGGACAAGCAATATCTCTGTTTATTCCTCATAACATTGCTAAAATATTCTCGTTTGCGCCCTTTGATTGTTTTAGTAACATTATCCATCATAATGTTACAACATTATCTATTATAATGTTACAACATTATCCATCGTTCTTTGGCGCCCTTGCGCACTATTTGTCAACAATATTATATCGTCTGCATATCTAATATTGTTTAGGTATAAGTCGTTCATTTACTGCAATAGCATCTTATGATTCGTCCAAGGTCTCTCTAAAAATGTTTTCAGAGTATATGTTAAATAATGCTGGTGCCAGTGTTCAACCCTATCTAACTACTTTCCCAACTGTGAAGATTATAGACAGTTCATTTTCGAATCAAACTATTGCTTTTTGTTGGAGGTATAAGTTTGAAACCAGTCTTACAGTCTTACCATCGAGTCCTGATGTTTTTAGGATATAGATTAGTTTCCCATTATCAAATGCCTTCTCGAAATCGATGAAACATGCATACATATAGCAGTTGACATCCCTGGCTCTCTGTATTTACCTTGTATTTCCTTGTGCTCACTTTACCTGACGCCAGTTTGGATTTGGAAAAAGAACAGATGGAAAAAATAGACTATGGAAAGACTTGTGCTCGAAAATATGTTGCACTCGTTGCAAGTTAATAATAAATAATGTGTGGTCTAAAGAAGGGTCCTATTTTAAACTTAAATGGTAATTAAATTTTTATTGGGAATTATGAAATAATAAATAATATTAACTGCCCCAAGAAAACAGTTTGATATATCTCACTAGTTATGACTCACTCTGTATATAGATTTTTATTTGCCATCCGCGCTTTCCTGCTCATTGATTTTTGCGATCATAAATATATCGATAATGTGCATTGAGATATTATGCTTAATTTAGATGCAAAATGTGTAATATATTTTTGCATACAGTCGAAATGTTGAGGACCGCTGTTGCCCGCGGATATTTTCATATATTTTGTTCGTGTGTCAACTTTATTATCTGTAACAATGTAGTTAACTGATTTATTAAATTGTTACTTGCACGAGAAGGATCGTAAAACAAAGTTTTATAATTATTTTCTTATTTAGGAAAAGAAAACTCATCAACGTATGAATAATAATGACGTACAGTGTAGGTTGTCAACTTTTTGCCAATTAAAATAATGATTTTCGGAGACTTCCTTATTTTCAACATTTGCTCCTCCTAGATGTAGCGATACAAGGGGAAAAACTGGCGACACTCATAAAACGAAGACGTTTAGACAATCATGCTGACATCTAATGTTTACGGTTTTGAACGCATAAAAAAGGTTGTGCAATGAAAAACGTCTTTCGTTCTAACAAATGTTTTTTCTATGGCAAATAATGCATTTGTCACCATGGCGCCAACTTCCATAATAATTAACAATAGCTAAATAAACTTTTCAATTTAAAGCTTTGTTTCTCATTTGTGGATATCTATACATGTAAACAACAGAAGAACATAAACTGCGTCTCGTGGTTATTGTAGAGTATAAAAAAGGACTGACTAAAGCAAAACGTCTACACCATTGCAATACCTACTACAAAAATACCTGTACAGACAAACAAACAAATGGAACCATCTGACATTTCTCATTTTTTCAGGCGAATTTAAAAAACCAACATATTATAATACACAGTCAAACAATATTTATGTTAAAGCAATTTAATTACCAATACAAAAAATCTAAGAAAATGGTTAAGTCTTGAAACAACAAATTAAAACTATTTGTTTTAAAGCCAGTAGCATAAAAAATTGCAGAAGGCAACGGGGAACCACGGCATTTAAGACTCGGAGAGTACCCCTAGTACAATTAGCATGACTACGACAAATCATAGAAACGATATTACTGATCATGGAACTCGGATACCAAGATCCGGCAGAGAAGGACAATCACAAGACGGCAAGGCCTTCTCGGTCGCCAGCAGAAGAAATCCTTGCCAATATAGTGTAAAGATAAACCTCGCGATCTGCACATGAAACGTTAAAACATTATACGAAGCAGGTAAGACTCATAATGCAATCAAGAAGATGGATAGACTATCAGTAGACATAATGGGAATAAGTGAAATGAGATGGACGAACTCTGGGAAATGTAAAATTAATGATCATCACATATATTATTCAGGTAACCCTAATGAAAGACACGAAAATGGGGTAGGTATAATCTTAAATCAAGAAACTGCCAGATGTTGAGGATAATAGAAGAATAAGCAGAGGCACACAAAGACAAAAGGCTACAATGGGTAGCCTTCCCAGTAGAAGAGGATAAAAGAACCCAAAGTGGTTTTAAGAGGATTGCCCTCAAATACCACCAAGGAGGAAATCCAAGAAGAGATGAAAGCACGACACCAAATAGTCTGCCAAGCAGCCAAGAATATGACCACAAGAGTCGGCCCCAAAAGGCAACTACCGATGTTCGTACTGACTCTGAATCGTGAGGACGTAGAAAAGGCTAAGCTGATCACCAATCTGTGCCACATGAAGGTAGAGATAGAAGATCTAAGAAAAGCGATAGAGCCAACGCAGTGCTTTAATTGCCAGGGCTTCCACCATGCACAGAACGCGTGCCACAAACATCCCAAATGTGTGAAATGCGGAGAAGATCACCCCACGAAGATGTGTAAAAGACCCAGAGAAACAAAGACAACCTGCGCTAACTGCAAAGGAAGTCACCCCGCAAGCTACAGAGGATGCCCAAGAAGTCCAACCTGGAACAGACCACCACAACAGAGGCCACAACAACAGACCAACAGACGACAACAGGCAAACGGAGTCTCCTATGCCAAAGCCACACAGGGCAAAAACCAACAAGCCACCACAGCGATCCTCCCAGACGAAGACTACCTGGTCAGACTAGTCACCAACATAGTGACCAAGGTAGTCCAAGAAGTCATCCAAGATACCAGACAGACGATCAGGTAAAACCAACATACAAATAAAAAAAAATCATAAAAAAGGCGTAAGCCAACAAAAAATCACACAAAAACAAAAAAAATCATAAAATTCTTGAGTTCCGAGCCATTGGGCCGAGCTCGGGCTTGGGCTTGGTACAATGGCTTGGGGCCCAAGCAAGCAATTTTAGTTCCGCGGTTAAGTAAGTAAGAGGATAAAGGCATAGAGCGCATCACGCTGGGCCTAGTATTTTTTGCATTCGATTAGGGTACCACATGGAATCTTATTACCCAGGATTCCATTGTGAAGAGCATTTGGCTTCGATAGTTGTGCCCTCATCGCGCATCAGCGTGCTATGGGGGGGAAAGGGATGGCCTGGGGCATTGGAGCGAGGTGGGGTAATCCCTGTTTGAACTCGGGTCAAAACATCTCGCCCCAATGAATTGTTACACCCGAATGTACTTTTTCGAAAGGGTGGACATCTCCCACAAGTCGGGTTGAATCAAATTGCTTGCTTGCTTGCTAGAAACTGCCAGACATGTTAAAATGTTTGTACCTATATCGGAAAGAATACTCCTCCTTCAACTTAATACCTACCCAATTACAACTAACATTATCCAGGTATATGCCCCTACAGCTGACAAACCGGTTGCGATAATTGAAGCATTTTATAATGAACTATCTAACAACTTAAAATTCCTCCCCAAAAAGGAGTTAGCTTTGATTATAAGTGATCTAAATGCCAAGATTGCCAGGGGAAAATCGAGAGAATTCATAGGGCAATTTGGACTTGGAGAAAGAAATGAGCGTGGGGACCGACTGGGTGAATTTGTGGCAGAAGAAGAGTTTGTTATTACTAACACTTACTTCAAACTCCCTTACAGAAGATTATATACATGGAAATTACCTCAAGACTTTCCAGGCCGCATAGTGAGAAATCAAATAGATTACATTATGATTAATAAAAGATTCCGTAACAGCATAACATCAGTCAAGACATACCCAGGAGCTGATATCAAGTCAGACCATAACCCACTGATTGCCAAAATTAAGCTCAGGCTAAAGAAGGGTAGACGTAGTGTCAATCCAAAATTCGACATCAGGCTATTAAAAGACCAAAACACAGAACAGAGTGTAAAACGGTATATACAGAACAACTTGAATACCGTTATTCAATCGGATGTAATGGACCAGGAGATAGAAAAGTTGCATACAGTTTCACAAGACATACGTGAGAAATTCCTCAAACCACCAAAAATAAAGAAGAAATCGTGGATGACAAACGAGATTTTAGATATGATGGAAGGGAGGCGAAAGTCCAAAGATCAGGACATGTCATTATACAAAAGAATAGATAAAGAGACCAAAAAAGCAATTAGAATAGCTAGGAATTAAAGGATACACGACTAAGAGAACAGTGTGCGGAAATCCAGCAATTGCAACATAAACACGATTCATTCAATATGCACAAAAAAGTTAAAGAATCTGCAGGCTTATACAAACTTAGAAAAGTTGGGTGCTTGGCAGATAACCAAGGCAAACCACTGTTAAGTGTGGAAGAAAAACTAGACACGTGGAAGAAATATGTGAAAGTAACTTTTGCAGATGAAAAGCAGAATACCATTGAAGACACTGAATGCCAAACAGAACCCCGATTACCATTGAAGAAGTCACGTCAGCTATTAAAACAACTAAAGATGGTAAAGCTGTAGGGCCTGACCAGTTTTATGTAGAATTCCTAAAACTTATGGATGAACAAGGAATAAAATGGATAACAACTGTATTCAACAAAATATATACGTAACTGGAAAAATACTCCAAAGCTGGTTAAAGTCGACCTTCGAAACTTTACCCAAAAAAGTAAATGCCAAAACATGTGAAGACTACAGAACAATTAGCCTAATGAGCCACTTTCTTCAAACGTTTCTGAAAGTGATACACGGCAGAATATATTATAAAAAATGCGAAGAACAGGTATCATGGACGCAGTTTGGATTTCCCGATGCCTTAGGCACTCGAGAGGCTCTATTCGCTGTGCAAGTGCTTATGCAAAGATGCAGGGATGTTGGCTGTGACGTGTATATTTGTTTTATCGACTACAAAAAGGCATTTGATAGAGTCCATGATAAACTCATAAACATCTTGAAAAAAGCGGTAGTAGAATCATATATAATTTGTATTACAACCAAACTGCCAATATTAAAGTGGACGACCAATTGACAGAGGCAGTCTCCATAGATAGAAGAGTGAGGCAAGGATGCATCCTGTCCCCGGTGTTGTTTAATGTATACTCTGAATGTATCTTCGAGCAAGCGTTGGGAGAACTACTGAGAAGGCGTATTAGTCAATGAAGTGCGTCTGAACAACATTAGATATTAGATATCCCGACGACGCTGTAGTTTTTGCAGACAGTCTAGATCAGATGTCGGCAACGTTTTTAATGTAAAGAGTGAAATACTAAATTAAAAATTCACGGCGGGCGCCAACTATTTTTTGACCTAATAAATATATAAATATATACGAATAAAAAAATACGTTTTGAATTTCTTGTGTAAATTAACAATAGTTTAAGGGCGCACTAAAATTTACTAAAGGGCGCATTGGCGCCCGCGGGCGCCGCGTTGCCGACCTCTGGTCTAGATGGTTTGCAAAGAATAATGTCGCGCATATCAGATATAAGTATAGAATACGGACTTGATCTCAATACGAAAAAAACAAAGTACATGGTTGTCAGTAAGCGCGAAATATTAAATACACAGCTTTTGGTTAACCAACAACTAATTGACAGGGTCGACAGCTACACATACCTTGGTACCAACATAAACAGCCAGTGGGACTACTCAAGTGAAATAAAACAACGCATATGAAAAGCGAGATCAGCGTTCATAATGATGAAGTCTCTTTTCAGAAGCCACGATTTACCACTTGCTACCAAAATCTCTATCATCAGATGCTATGTATTTTCTACGTTATTATACGGAGTAGAGCCTGGATACTTTCCGAGGCTTCTTTGAGAAAACTCGAGGCATTCGAGATGTGGTGTTACAGGCGCATTTTAAAAGAATTTCGTGGGTGGATCGTGTGACACTAATGTTGAGGTTCTACGTAGAATATCTAAGAGCGCAAACTAGAATATCTTGGCCATGTTATGAGGAATGAACAGAGATATGGCTTGTTGCGACTCATCCTTCAAGGAAAGGTATTTGGAAATAGAGGACCAGGGAGAAGAAGAATATCTTGGGTTCAAAACCTGAGAAAATGATTTAATACATCGACAACCGGACTATTCAGAATAGCAGCAAGCAAAGTTAGGATAGTCATGCTTATCGCCAACATCCGGAGCGGATAGGCACCTTAAGAAGCAGAAGAAGAAACATAAAAAATACAATGTTAGATAAATAATGATAAATTGTTTTTATTTATTTATGTGTGTTAGTAGTCAGTGTCACCACCTTTAGCCCTTATGCAAACTTCAATTTGCGTGGATATGCTAATCAAATTCTCAACATTTTGGTGTGTAGGTTGTTCCATTCTTGTGATATCTTCTGCTTCAAGTGGTCACTCTGCTGGTATGTGAAAGTGCAGAAAACATGAAATAAATTTTCATTGCATTCCCATTGCACCTCTTCAGAGCCTAACAACTACATATTATAGAACATAATACAAATTACTGAACGCCTGTTAAAGTTAGTTGGATGAAAATTAAAAGAGACATGACACTTCCTCCTTTATTTCTGTGAACAGTTTTGGCAGTTTCCGTTCTTACTTATATTCCTCACCCTCTAAATACAAAAATTCGTCGGTCATCTGATTTTACACAAATCCTCGTTTCTTCTAAAAACGTAAATTTTGCCAATTTGCAATGTTCCAATATATGCCATCAATATTATGCTGTCTGAATAGCATGGGAACCCGTATACTCCTGCTGTATAGTCCTTGGGCACCAACTCTTTCTTGGGCTTCAAGTAGCTCTTCTAGCTGCTTGGACAATGAAACAATCGTGGCAAGCTGTTGTTCATTTTTGGCGACTTTGTCTTGGTCTATTTTTAAGCTTTCCTAATTTATTGATGCCCACAATAAGGAGCAACTTTTGGGAGATACTGTAACATATCAAGCCACCTGGATATCACGGAAAGAGTCCCATCAGAGCTCAATCCATTTGATACCATAGGACTCTGGAATCTGTGGATTTTGCTTTCGAGGGAGTGAGAGCCATATGGTTTAAAGAAATATATAGAGAAGGCACTCTACAGAAGCCTCTATTATTTGGTAGAAAATACTACTAACAGAAATGCTGAATGAATTGAAGATACAATGCCCACCCGTCACCATTACAGTAACGTTCCTTACAAACACTTCACGCTGAAGAAGTCTGGAGCATAATTAAATAGAAGTCATAACTGGAAATCTTCTGGACCATATGGAGTCCAAAACATCTAGCTAGTTGAATGAAAAGGTAGATAGGGCAAAATTTAGGCCGGAATAGTCATAAATGCGTAAACCGGATGAAGAAGAAAACAATTTTAAAAGAAGACAGATCTTCAAAAATAGATATGGGTTGAGATACAGATATATAATAATATCATTTCATCAAAGGGTATGTCGTATACGTTTTACAAAGATCTTTTAAGTTGTGACAATATCATCATTTAGAGTGTATTTTTTAGGTTCATTCAGCATTTTCTACGACCGCTACACCTCAAAAGATACTAAAAGAACAAGAATTATATACAAGTAAGTTCTTTTTTAATAAATAGCTACTGACAAATCGTAAGTTACAAGAATCTTATTGTCAACAACAGCCTTGGCTAAAATGAGCATCCAGTTATTGTTGGGACTGTAAATTCATACAATGCTTCCTTGAGAAATTGTGTTAGAACGAGTGATAATAATTTATTTTCACTCGTATTTTACGCAGCCACTCCAGCAGATATGTTATTGCGAAATCGCTTATTATTTTCGTGTTCAAGCAACTAAGAAATCGATTTTCAGTCAATATGAGTTGTTGGAACACTATTTTACTGATTCCATGTACGTGGTGCTTCATTTAATACGTCTTGACTTACATGTGGGCTGTATACAATTTGAGAAAAGAATTGCATCGTTGGTATTGGTTTTATGTCATTAAGTTACCATGAAATCAATAAATAATGCAGATAAATTAGTTTAAACCATGATAAACACTTAACAGTAAAAAGATAAAAATCTAAAAGTCCATTATTAGAGTAGAAAAATAGCTATTAGGTCTGGATCCCGCGTATGAAAAAAAAGTTGATTAATAGCAAGCTGAAAATTTGTTAATAGCTTAAGGGTGTCTAGTCGGAAAAACTTTGATATATGGGAACACTGGAACAGGGGAAGTTTTAATTGTGGAACATGTTAAAAATTTGGAACGGTCAGACCACGAAAACGGCACATGTATTTTGTCCAACAGAACAGACTTAAACTCTTCGAACAGAGATTAAACTCTAATGCAAAAATCAGACTGCTATTTATCACCAAATGGACGTTTTAATGAGTGGAACATGTGGAATATGTCAAATGACAGGAATTATGACAGGTGATAA